>NC_134837.1:30803366-31166911 GCF_004210375.1 Tachypleus tridentatus | reverse complement strand
TAAGTTTCATTGAAACTAACAGAATATGTGTAAAGATATAAATGGACTGGACTTGATTTGCAATATACAATGAAGCAGTCTTTATTCAAACACCACAAAGCAACAGTATCAACTTAATGATTACCATGCATTATATGAAAACTTCACAGATCTGGGATGAATGAAATTATTTTAGAATTATTCTTTAATAAGAAGGTGAAAAATGTATAGCATTTTGTATTTGCATACCACATTATTACATGTAAGTAGCATTGACTATAAAGCTCTTTCTAACATTTTATTATAGCAAACATCTTCCAGACTATCAGAACAGAACTAGTTCAAGAAGTAGAACAGTGTTTAGTGAAGTCTTCACTGGTAGAAGAGTGTCAAACAGAAATTCAGGAGCTCGTATCAAAAAGTGGTCTATATATTTCTTCTTCTTCACAAACAAAATTTCAAAAGAAGAAATGAACAGATGATGAAATGCAGCAATAAAGTGTGTAAGACAGAATTAGTCATTTTTTGTTTTTTATTCTTGTTAAAATTTTACTGTTTTTTAAGTTTTTAACAACAGTTATTTTCTTTTATTTTTTTATTTTTAGCATATTTTGCAAAATAATATTAACTCACCCATTTTTAACATTGACACAAGAGCTCGTGGCAAGACTATCTTTTTTGTTTCCCACAATTTTGTATTAGTATTAAAAGAACATACGAATTAAGATATAACACCTAAGAACAATGGGGGATCTCTTGATTCATTGAGGCTGCTCCATCTACTAAAATGAACTATGTATTAATGTGTATAATCAGAGTTAACTCTTATCATTCAAATAGCCTTTCAATGGTATGTCTCTGGATTTACAGACATCCAAACAAACAAACAGGTCATTCAAATACTTATCAAACCTTTCCTTAAACTTCCTTGAATTTACTTCTATCACCACATCACATTACAAAGGTCATCAATCCTGCCAGAAAACTAAAACTGACTTAGCTGAAGATAAATTCTGTTCTTCTAAAATTTATATTTGTGTTCTCTATTATTAACATTCTCAGTATTAAGTAAAGAAAAAAAATGTTGCATTGATGTTGTCACTTCCCTTAATAATGTTATACATCTCAGTTAGAGTTTCTCTAACGTTTCTCTTGAAAAAACAGTTTCAGAGATTTTAAACTGTTCTTGATGACAACCTTTTCATCCAAGGTATCATTCTAGTAGTCCTCTTTTGAACCTTTTCTGACAATTCAATATCATTCTTAAGTTAAGGAGCCTTAGATTTGAATGCAATACTCCAAATGTGGTCTAATCAGTGAACTATACAATGAAATTATAACCTCTTTAGACTTGTATTCAGAACTTCTGTTGATACAACCTCGCCCCGAAGTCGCGCCAAACATGCTCGCCCTCCCAGCCGTGGGGCCGTTATAATGTGACGTCAATCCCACTATTCGTTGGTAAAGAGTAGCCCAAGAGTTGGTGGGTGGTGATGACTAGCTGCCTTCCATCTAGTCTTACACTGCTAAATTAGGGATGGCTAGCGCAGATAGCCCTCGAGTAGCTTTGTGCGAAATTCAGAAAACAAAATATCCTACTTTTCATACTACTAGCAACAGTACACTACGTGCATGTTTTTGGATGCCTAATCAAAATGGAACACCAAAATCCATTTCTTTCATAACACTGTTAAGGTTATTTACATCAAAATCATACTTAAATTCAAATTAAGATAACCCATATGCATTATCTTGTATTTATTTTAATCAAAAGCCTTCTGATGCTTATTTACCCAACAGAGCAAATGACTTAAGTTTTTGTAAAGCTTGTTTGTTCTAAAACAAATCCACATTGTGTCAACTGTGGATAATCAAACCCTTGGTTTTAGCATTCCAAGTCCATATACATATTGCTGTTTCATTTGGGGACTGTTTGTAAAGCATCAGCATCCTTTTCACAGCCAACAACACCCAAGTAATTTATTTACCATTCATTCATTGTTGTAAATAGAAAAGAGCAAAGATCCTAAACTTAGCCTGTTCTTCCATCTAGTTAATTTACCTTCCACATCTATAGACATCATTTTTAACATGCACTTATATGGCACCTTTTCAGAAACTTTTTGAGAATCCAGATATGCCAAATCCATGTCCTTACCCTCATCTACTTAAACAATGACCTATTGAAATAATTCTTAAAGATTAGTGATACAAGATTTTTCCTTGCAAAACCATGCTGATATCTTACAAAGTTTTAAACTTTGAAAGCAACTTTTACCAATTTTCTCACCACTGGTTTAAGGCCAATACACCTATAATTCCCAGGATGATTTTTACTATTTCTCTTGAAAAGAGGGGTAGTATTGCTAACTTCTAGTCCTCCAGAACCTGTCCACTATTCAAGGACTTACAAAGAATAATAGCAAATTGTTCATATCCAATCCTTAACATCATTCAAAACACTTGGGGAATATTATTCTGGAACAGTAGCCATATCGTTTTTTAAACTTTAAAATGTTTTCTTAGCAAATTAATAATTAATATGATGTTGTTATTTGATCTTCTTTTTATCTAGCAGTGTTCATGATGGGAAATATTGCTTAAAGCTTCCTTAATGTTAATTGAAAAAAGGTAGAATTTAGTCATCCAGAAATATTATAACCATTACGTTTGAGCTTTTCTCATCCATCAAGGCTGTAATCCCATTCTAATGTTTTCTTTACCCTTTTTATTTTTTAAAGAAATTTTGAATGATCATTTTTACATTTTTAGACAACCATTTTTTCATATATTCTTTTTCATTTCCTAATTTTCTGTTTCATTAACTCTTGCTCTTCTGTTTACAAAAGTACTTATTTTGAAGTTTACATTGCCATGTTTACCTGCTGCTATCAAGGCAGGATACTTAAATTCTAAGGTATGGCCACATATTCACAATCCTCTGTGATGTTTCCAGTGCCAGCAGTTCAGACATTCAAAGATCTCTTGTTGTGAATCTTTAGAGAGTGCTCTTTGTGGTGGCAAAGACCACAAGGTCTAAAATTGTGAACTGGAACTACATTGTGTTAACTGTAGTGGTTCACACCCATCATACTTTCAATCCTGCCCTAAATGAGTGGAAGAGAAAGAGGTGTAATGCTTAAAAACTAAACAATATTTCATATCCAAAGACAAGGAAGTTACTACCTCATACATATGCTGCTGCACTCTGTTCCACTACTACAATGGGAGTACAGACAGATTTTTCCATGCCTCCAACAGTCATTCTCCAACTATGTAAAGAGTTTTTTGCCCTCCTTGGTCAAGAGAGTAGACGAGTCAATGTCTACTTCACGTGATGATGAGAAAATACTTGTAGAGAAAAAATATATGTAAAAATGGCTGGTATGGGCTGAGAATTTTTTTTTTTTTTTGTGAATCTGACGATGACCAAAGAAGTTCAAAACGTTGTTTGCTACTCTACATAAAGATGCTCTCAACTTATATCAGCCATTTTTACATATATAAATGTCTACTTCAATTTCTGAATCCATTAATTCTTCCAGTGACTCCTTGAATCCACATCCTTTGGCCTTGGCTTCTGGCATATGCTCAGGCCCATCTTCTGTGGTCCCAAGATGTCTAACGATTATTCATTCTCGACCTCAGTCACTGGATTCTACATCTACTGACAGAGACATGCCCACTCGATCCAGTGCAGAATCTTAGGAGGTCAAAAGACCTCCTTCTAATAAAAATAAACTATGTGGTCATAAATCCAAAGGTTCTCCATCTAAATAACATGGCCACATTGATACAATGGAACTGTTAAAATTTCCATTTGAATACAGCTAACATTAACAATTTGATTGATTCTTATCTTCCTGTGAATCTCTCCTTTCAAGAAACATTTCTGAAAGCTGCTGATGCAATCACTTTCAGCAGTTTTCTTTGTACAGAAATGACAGGTTATGTGATGGATGAGTGCATGAAGAGGTGGCACTGCTGGTCAATCAGCATGTGCCCTCCCTGTCTTTGCCACTCAAGTGGCACCCTTGCTTCACCATGGACCACCTGATTTGTCTTGAAATATCAATCAGGAAAGCCTTTCTTAAGTAACATCTTGTTTATGTATTTTTTATCTTGAGAAGACTGATAATACAACAAGGAGGTACAGCATTCTGTGAGACCTCCACTCATATGGGTTATGTGGCCATTTGTCCCTTTTTATTAAACATTTTTTAAAGGACCAGTGATTCCAAGTCTATGTGAGTTTGATACTTTCCCACAGGAACTTGGAATCCCTCAAAGCTATGTCCTGAGTGTCACACTTTTCATCATAAAGATTAATGCTATAATTGGACAACTCTCTTCTACAGCTGCAAATCGACTCTGTGTTGATGACTTCCACATCTTGTGTCAGTTGTCAAGCATGAGGTTTATTGAGCAGCAGCTACAGACTGCCCTCAATTGTTTACTGAAGTGTACCACAGCAAACAGTTTTACCTTCTCTCTCTCTAAAACCATTTACATGCACTTCTTCCACCAACAGGGTATTCATCCTGATCCTAAGCTCCATCTTGGAGAAGTTGTGCTGCCTGTGGTTCCTAAGGTAAAGTTCTTGGGGTTTATATTTTACTGTAATCTGACTCCATTCCACACATCAGGCAGCTAGCTACATGCCAAGTGTACAAGGGCACTGAACATCCTTCATATACCTGTCTTTCACCTCTTGGGGAGCAGATCAATGTTCAATGCTAAAAATCTGTCATGTCCTCATTCAATTGAAACTGGACTATGGGTCTCTGGTCTATGGCTCTGCCAGGACCTTAGCCTTGAAGATGTTGAACACCATTCACCATCAGGGGCTTGTTTATACACTGAGTCTCATGGACCTCTTTTACACCTCTGCTGTTTGCAGCTGTCTTTACTGTACACTACAAAACTTTGATCCTTACCACAACATTCCACCTGGGGTTGTGTTTTCCTTTCTCAGTGGGCCATTCTTTTTCAGAATAGATGGTCTACCACTGTATCCAAATGCAGCTGGCTGAATTGGGTTTGACCTTGGATGATGTTGCTGTCTCCCCTGGTTAACCTATCCATGATTGGATAAATATAAATGGGATATAAATTGGATCAGTATAAATGGGAATGGAAAGATGGTTTGAAATCAGATAACTCTGTGGGCTATGCCATGGTATATTGTGGTGTAGTGGTTGCACACAGGATCCCCTCTACAGTTTCTGTGTTCACTGTTGAATTGTATGCCATTTCTCTTGTCTTGGATTATGTAGATGCTATGCAGTACATGAATTGTAGTATTTATACTGACTTGCCTAGCTTTCTTCTGGCCCTGGAATTGCTTTACTTTAGTTCTCCCCTATTCTTTTGATATCCAAAACCAACTGGCCCATTTTTTTATCATTTTTTTTATTTCTATCCAGTTCTTCTGGATACCGAGCCACGTTGGTATTCACAGGAACTAGCTTGCTGACAACACAGCTAAGTCCGTCTACTCTGATGCTATCACGACAATGCCAGTACCATACTTGGACTATGGTCCTGCATTCAAGGCTCAGTTCCATGTCAAATGGCAATCAACTTGTAGTGAGCAATGTGATGACAAGTTTTTTTCCAGATCAAACCACTTATTGCTCTTTGGCTGTTTTGCTTCCATAATGATCGGAAGTCGTCCTTACTAGGCTACACATTGGTCATAGTTTTTTAACTCATTGTTTTGTTACATTGGACTGATGCACCAGTGTGTGATCTGTGTGACACTTCAATCACAATAGCTTACATTTTACTGTTGTGCCATCATTACAACTGTGATCAATGGCACCATTTTTACCATGGATTCACCACTGACATTGGACAGTATCAATGATGATGGTGACACTGCCCATCTCAATTGTGTTTTTAAATTTTTAAGGGCTATTAGCCTTCTTAATCCTATTTAAGTTTTAAATTCAAAAATTGGCCTTTGTTTTGTTTTAACTTGATTCCTTTTTACATATTTTAATAATTTTAATTTTTTACCTGTTTGGTGTGGATAACCTACTTGCTTTCCTTCAGTAAATGCCAAACAATAACAAATTACCTGAATTTTGTTTTTTAAAATCAGTAAAACTTTTCTACTGATAAAAATTTTTACTATGAATTAATTAAACTATTAGGTTTAAGATAAAAAAAATAGTGGCTATTCAAATCCTTAATTACTTTCAGATAAATATTTGTATTAATGTATCATTACATTTCATCTTAAGTATAATGATAAGTAATGAGCTTAGATATTATGATTTCAGTGAAGATGAACCTTCAATAGATGAAGATGCTGTGGAAGAGAAGACCAGTGGGTGACCATTGTTTCTTCTTGTTATTATTCCATCAAAACATAGTAGTTCATGTCACTGTATACAACATTTTTCACTAAATTTCTATATTTTAATGAATAATTCATATTTTTCCTGTTTATATGAGAAGAGTTTCCCACTATGACAGCTGTAAGCCTACAGATTTACAACACTAAAATTAAGGGTTCAATTCCTCTCAGTAGACACAGCAGATAGCCCAGTGTGGTTTTGCTATAAGATAAAACACAAACATATGTATTACATGAAAAGAAAAACTTGAAAATAATGGTTTCTTTGTAAAATTGGTCTAACTAGAAACGTTAAATGACATTAGTTATTGTTTTTTTTCCTAAGTTTTTCTAGGATAATATACAATACACTAAATTTGTTACAAGTGGTGTAGTAGTCCTCTGTATGTTTTAAGAATGCTTAATAAATAACAATTTCCTGTTACTATCAATGTATAATAGGAAAGTAAAGAAGTAAAACATTGAATGTTTCTAATGCACCCATGTAAGCGCTATACAATAGTATTATCTGTTTGAGTATCAAGTCTACTAATATTTGTGAAATTAGTTTTTGTAGTTTCTCTGGAAAGTTTGTTCTCTGAAACACCGAACTTCATCTTCAGATATATGCAGAACTAGAACAAAATAAATATTTAACTACTAGCTGCAAATGAAAGCTAAAGTTTCACTAGTTATGTAAAGAGTTTATTCCTTTAGTATTCTGGTGCAAAGATGTCCTGCATATAATCTGCAAAACACAGATTCTGGAAACATTATTCAGAGAATGCACACAGACAACAAAGAAAAAACAAACAAACACAAATAAACAAGTATAACAAATATTTATATGCATATATCTGAAAGTTGTTATACTTAAGATGGGCAGGTTCAAGAAAGTGGGAGGAAAAGAAATTAAGAAGGTAAGAGTTGTGTGGTTGACACTTTTATAATTGAACCAAATATATAGATTATATTTCACTTTAAAATATTAACTATAAACAAACTGGTTCGTATACATGACATAAAATATCCTTGATATACCATACACATTTACTAGTCATGGCATATTAACCAAATATAAAATTAAGAGATTAGGAAAAATCAAAATGAAGAGATTTTTGTGGAAGAAAAGGTGTAGAAATTTGTTGCAGATAGTAAGAAAGAGACAAGACTCAGTGTGAAATGTAAGCAAAAATAAAAATTGTTTATTTGAGAAAGCAGAAGAGTCACATTTTAGGTGGTTGGTTGTGTTTATGAAGTTAAAAGTGAAATAAATACATTAATAGTATTTACATAAAAGAAAATGAATTATATATGAAAGTAAACTAGTGACTTAAAAGGAAATCAGCAGACTGAAGGATACAGGAAATGAAGATGAGACCTCATGGCAAGGTCCAAAAAATTAGCAAAGTTGTCAGGAGTATATCTTTGTTTCACGTGACGAGTTAACAGTCTCACAAGGTGAAATTAGGAAACAATACAGCTAACCAATGAAATAATGAATAATATTTGTGACTGAACCCTGCTGCATAACATAACACTTTCAGTTGTAATGGCAGAAAGAGCATTTTCCAAATTAACATTTTGTAAATGTCAAAACCTTTTGCAAATATGAAATGTACAGTAGAGGAACATACCACAACACTATCAGGTGACATTTGATTACTTTGGTGTCTTTCATTAGAGTGTTATCTGTTTAAAAATTAGATTTAATAATGGTAAAGTGGGGAAAAACTGTCTGACACATTTAGTTCTTTGGAGAGAATAATAACATTTCTTTATTGTCTAACAAGTTTGATTTTTAAAGAATAGTAAGATCTTGATGATGAGAACCTCACTTGAAATAAAAATGTATCTCAGAACAGCTGGTATGGGTATTACCACTTTTATTGATAAGCAGAGAACGATGTTTTAACCTTTGTAGGTCATCTTCAGGTTAATAAGATGACCTAGGAAGGTCAGAATGTTCTCTGCTTATCAATAAAATGGTAATACCCATACCAGCTGTCCTGAGATACATTTACAATAATAAGCTCTTTTCTAATAGCTTATTAATATCATTCTGAATGCAGGGCATGTTTTGTTTCAGTATTGTCTGTTAGTTATGCTGGAAATAGAATTTGATAATGTATTTTTCAATTTATAAATGGAACTATACAACTAATGCTTTACCCTGAAGCACTGTATTATACTGTTTCTCATTGACTCATCTGTATTATCCACCAGAACACCATGATTTATTATACTGTTCTTAATACATCTTCAGCAGAGCTGTATCTCACTGTATAACATAAGACTTTCAAAATGAATTTTCACCACGGATATTGTAAACTATACTTCGTCTTTTACATTCGTTATTTCTTATTGATTTTAGAAAACATATACAGGTTAATCTTGTGATATTCTCAGGTACACTTTCCAGGAAGTATCTGTAAATAACAAGAAGCTCATTCACAAAATGTTTTGTGGAGTAAATCTCAATTCTGGCTTCTGCATTGAAGCAAGGAAAAGACACATCATGATATAACTAAACTTAAAAGCAGTCTTTATTGTCATGTTATCAAAGTGACAAGTGCACAGGAGACAATTGGTTCTACAGTAGATCTGAAGATTTTTGCAAAAGTCTATGTATTTCTGTTATAAGCCCACACTTATAAACAAGATTACTTGCTACCCACAACATTACTGATCGTTTAAATATAAAAGAGAGACTATGTTCTCCAGCTACCACCTGACTCACAATTGGAAAAGATCACTGTTCACATTTATGTGACATATTCTGTTTTACAGTAATCTTTCTGATGTGAAAGCACATGTGATACTCATAGATGAATGGTTCAGAACAATAAGTAAATATAATGAAAATAAATTCTTCTATGCCCAACTTTCTGTTGTTAAAATCAAATGCATGGCTAGAAATGCGTATGTGTGAAAAATCTTGAAAATCCATGGTGAACTTGAAATATCCATTTTACTGACTAGGAAAAATACTAGGTATGCATCTACATACCACAACTTTTTAAAAGAGGTTTGGGAGAAGCATCTGCATATAATTTATGTGCCCTCTTTTTTAGAAAATCTCATTGAACTTTATTTATGTGATAGAAGTTATCAAGTGTCATTCTGAGTTTTTGAACACTCTGTCAATATACTAAGACTTTGAATTTTTTTTTTTAAATTGAAGTGTGGTATGCAAGAATGTGTTTCTGGTGATTTGTCTTTTCCCATTGTGTTGCCAGATGTGCTCCCTTGTTTAGTAATTTAAGAACTTTGAATATATGGTAATCATAACTTTCTTTCACAAAACCAAAACAATTGCTTTCTAAATATAATTTTATCGGTTACTACCAATGTTTTGCCCATAAAAGCATTGTCAGGTAAATGAAATATGTGTTTCCTTAATTATGTAATTCTAAAAAGTGTTGACAGTTTCAGCTATTAATTTTTTAAATAAATTTATTAATGATAGACTGCAATCAACAGTGAGGTAAGTTCAGAGGCTTGCCAACATTAAATATAACTGTAAAGTTTGGGTCACAGTATCTCTATTCTGAGCAGGTATTCAATAGCTTAAGCCAATGGTTCTTAAATTTTTTTCACTGACAACACCCTAACCCACTTGCCTTCATTTGTGTGGCTCCCCTACTGTCATGTACAATATTTTTTTTGTAGTTATTTTTATGTTCTTAATTATTTTTCATTTCATGAAACTTTTATGACATCTTTAACAACTTGCCATGACACACTGTTTAGAAACCACTGCCCTAAACTTTTCTGTGCTCTAGCATTTATGTATAACTGCAGTAAAATGTACAGTTTTATGTAACAGAAATTTTGGAAGAGATGAATAATAAAGACGTTGAGTAAGTTTATGTGAAGTGAACAAATTTGGTATTTGCAGATTAATCCACCCTAGGGGTGAACTACAAGTTACTCCTTCAAAACAAATATGTGGCTATACTCAGACCTTTGTTTGCATAGTAAAAACATGTTTATGTAAAAGAAGATGAAATACTTTTATTTTCTTTACTCGTATATTTTACCATCATTTCAGATTGTCAGTTTGAGTATATTCTTGACCATAGCTAATCTTTATTTTTCCCAGACAGCCTACAAGTTTGTTGTTATTCTCCTATGATGAGTGCTTAGAAACCCTGTTTTCAAATACAAGTCTTTTATGAGAAAAGGGGGATTTATATTTTATAACTGTGTTTGTAGGGAGATTTAATGCTGACTGGAAAAGGAATATAGTTTGTTCACGAAGTTTTACAATAAAATATATTTTCATGTAACAGTTTGTGATTTATAAGCAGCACCATTTATTGTGACAGTAGGATATTCACCCAGAGAACACAACCTTATTAAGAAGTAGTCCAAGTTCTATGTAGTTCTTTAACTTATTTTGATATAGTAATGCACCATCTGTGGAAATGAATCAGAGTTATGTGTAGCAGATTCAGCAGCAAGTCATATTGAAATAGTTGACTTGGGCTTCTGCTACAAGAAAAAGATAACTTGTTACTTTAGCAACTGCAGTCACTGCTTTAGACTTGGATAAATAGTTTGTTTGTGTAAAATAGAACAAACAAATACAACTCAATTAAAAGACAAACTCATAAGGCAGAAGGTATTCACACTTTTCTGTAGGAGTGGAATAAATTCTGTACGATGATATGTGGCAAAGTGAGAGGGATTCTGACTGAAAGAGTATGTCACCATATACAAAAAAAATAGCAACATCTCTCTACCAGAAGACTTTCACTAACTAAATCACACACTTGACCTCAAAGTGCAAAACTAGGATGAAGTGTTTCAACTGAACAGGCTAGTGGTCACAGCAGGGAAAAGAACTTTTACTGGTATCAAATAAAAACATCAACAGAAAAAGCAATTATATCTCAATCTATTGAAACTACCGAGAGATAACTCAAGAATTCAGTATAAAGTGATGTTTGGTGATATTCATATTCCAAATACACATCAGTTTCTAACACAAGATAGTTTTATAGCAGGGTGCATGGATTTCAAATGTACTATCTTAAAGGAAATAACCTGTCCAGATGCAGTAATTTAGACAGCTTTTATACTGCCCAAAACACACAGTTCTACCTTTGCATGCACATCAATACAATGGGTGAATACTATTCTCTCTGCAGATGAATCTCTAATAGTTTAGTCATCGTGAACAAGCATCTGACATGGAATGTTGCTGTATGGCACAAGAAAAAGAAAACGGAATTGCAGCCACTGGCACGAAAGTGATATTTATTTCCCCATTAAGAAAAACAACCTAATATTGCCACTTTAATTTACACCAGGAAGCAAAATTTTTAGTGATGTCGAGAAACCCCACTTGTAGAGAAATATATATGTAAAAATGGCTTGTTTGGGTTGAGAAAATTTTTATGTAGAGGAGTGAACAATGTTTTGACCTGAAGATGAATGAAGAAGGTCGTAACGTTGTTCACTCCTCTACGTAAAAAATTTTCTCAACCCAAATGAGCCATTTTTACATATACAAAATGTTTACTCTTTCTAACTGAAAAGTTCCACACTGTATTGTATAACATTAAGTGGGATATTTAGGCCTGTGGAGTTACAATGATGTTAGCTTGCTTTCTGAATTAACTATATATACATATTTCAATAAGTTACAGAATTGTGTGACAATTATTTGGCTAGAAGTTAATGTACACAAATTTTTGATTTAAAATTTTCTTCTGAATGTTCATCTTCCATTAAACATCTAAAGTTGACAAGTGTTTTTGAAATGTAAAAGTAGTTTTTTTAGTGCATGTTTAACTTTTTCACCAATAAACGTTTAATATTATGTATGACCAGTACACTTAGATTTTAAAATAAAGAACTGTTTGTGTTGTTTTGTTTTTACCTTATACAAAAAATATTTTGAGTATTAATATGTTTTTCACAAAACAGTGATAATCATCTATTTCAAACAATGAACACTAAGTATGATTTTCTCTTTCTGATACTAGGCCATAACCATGATCTAACAAACAAGTAATCACATTAACCACTCAATCTGCGACAGACTGAACTTATTTTGGGTGGTATTTCAAGAAGCCGTACTCATAATCACATAATGGTTATTCTGAACTGATAATTTTTATTTCATACATAAGTTCATGTTTATATTTCTCTGTTATTGGAAATAATGAAAATGTTGAACTTTTCAACTACTGCTCTCCTGGAGGTTGCAGACTCAGTATCAACAAAATACAAATAGGTAAGAATCCATTATATTAAATCTCAGAAAGAACTGTGTTTTTAAAAGTCACACAAGATTTAATCAGTTGTACTTAGTAAAACTTTTAATCACAATGTTTACTTGGCATTTGCAGGTAAACCTAGTGAGCATTGTCAAGAATCCAGTTTTATTCTTTTTTCCCAGTACCGTATTTAAAATGTTACTAATATATTGTTTTCATATTAAAGATTAACACTCCTAGATAAAGTGTGTCCAAACATGTTTTTCTAAACCGGTTAGTAGAACTTACAGCTTATTAAATTTAGCTATAAATCATACCTTTTTTCCAAAAATACTATAACATCATTTGAAGTTTAGTGTGAAAAAGATTCAAACTTTGTTATTTACACAAAATTTGAACTGCACAGTAGAGAAGATTTGAATTACTAGGTATTAAAGATCAGTGCTATTTCAAACAGATTTAGCCTGTTTAGACCACTTATTATTCTTTTAAGACCTAGAAAACTGTAAAATAATTACACAGTTTTTGACAAATATATTTCTTAATTACTACAAGTAATTTACATCTGTAAGGTATAACAGAGATCTTGTTTTAACTTTGCAACTGTTTAAAGTATGTTGGTAAACCAGTTTTCTAGATTTTAAGATGTTTTGTTAAAACCTACCCACTGGCAAACACATCTTATCTTGTCAGTTACAATTTAACGTTTTCTTATTACCTTTTCAAAGTTATTGCAGTAATTAACCTAAAGTAGAAATAATCATAAACAAAGTATTGTATTTAAGATACTCATCTTTTCACCACATTCTAGCACCATATTGGTTGCTGTCTATATTGACAGTTCTCATAAGATTCTAATTATATTTCACAAACTTATTGAGTATTCACATTACTTTTTATAGCATTTATTCAGACAGTGTAATTTATTCATGGCACACATTAAAAGCATACAGCATGATCTTTATTAAATCAGTCAAGAAATGATGGAGATGTGAACTAGACATTTGTACCTGAATAAATAAACAAAGAAAACTTGCAGCTGCTATGTCATGGCTAAAACTATGTATGTAAGATCATCATCTTTCAGAATATAAAGGTATTGTATTTGACAACTGTTTTTAATTCTAGTAGTACATAGACCATTTTAGATATAATAAAACAGCTTTTTCACCTCTTTGTTTGTATAAAAAAAAATCAAAAAAAATCCATAATATACTCCTTGTTAAATATTCAGATTCTATAAGCATGTTATCATGTTAAATTCTGGTGTACAAGTTTCAGTTTTTAGCTTTAAATATCAGTCTAAAAGACAGATGCAAGTGTATGCTTTTCTTTAACAAACAGTAATTGAAAAAAAAATTAAACTTTTTGTTGTTGGTTAAGCATAAAGTTACCTAATGGGCTATCTGTACTTTGCCAAACATTGGTATCAAAACTAGAATTTTAGTGTCATAAGCCTCGTGACTTATAACCAAGCTAATGTGGAGATACCACATAAAATTGTTTCCAAATGTAATAAAATCCACTGTGGTTACATGTTTTACTGGATAATATTTGGTAATTCATCCTTGCTACTCCACTAAATTACAGATTACTGTACATATTTGAGTGTTCCTATATACTTAATTTCTTTAACATTCAAGTAACTTTAAAAAAATATACTGCTCAAAATAATTAAAGGAATAAGTACATACTTCAATATATTTTTGTCATAACTAAATTTATGTATGAAAAACATATCCGTTTGTCTACAAGTATATTTTTTAAGCTTGCAAGTGAAGTTTGAAGCAACTCGGATGAAACCTCACTCAAGGAGAACACAACTCAAGTTACCCTGTATAAGGCTGTTATGTGAAACCATGCATTCCTCATTAATTCTAAAAAAAACCAAAAAACATGGATTTTTTGCAGCTTCTTTTATCAGTGTGTACCTTCAACTTGTGTACCCAAGCAGTCAGGCACCATCTGACAGAGAACGAGGTGGCCAGGGTGGTCCAGATGATGAAGGATGGCCTGGCCGAAAGGAAGGTGGCACAGCACGTTGGTGTGTCACCAAGCATCATCAATCAACTTTGGTGATACTGCCAGGAGATGAACTCTTATGGCAGGAGACCAGGTCAAGGCCAGCATTGCTACACAACAGCCAGAGAGGACAGGTTACACTGCACAACAAAATTTTTTGCTTCTTGAACATTGTTGGGTGTTCCTTATAGATTTTTGGCTGCTGATCACGAAAATCACATCCAAATTTGCCCATCACTTACCGTTTCACCGAAATCTTCAGTTTTGCTACAATAGAAAAATGATATCAGGGCAACTGTAATCTGTCAATGCTTACTGACTACTGTTGGACACTGCAATGTGATGCACTGGTCACTGAATACAAACGAAAATCAGGAGCAAATCACTTTTAATTACGTTGAACTTAATAGTGTATTAGAAACATAAACACAATTAAATACGTTATTGCCAGTAAACAGTTAACTGTCTATTTCTCAGAGTTCCTATGTGATGAAGCAAAACCAAAACTATATTTGTGCATACCCATCAGGTACCTGTCACAATCAGCAAAATCTTTTCAGGAAGCAAAACATTTCAAAAAAACTGTTGTGCAGTGTTATCTATGCCTCAGTCACTACAAAATGACCTTCAGCATTCCACTGAAACCTGTGTGTCGACCCAAACAGTATGCAATTGCTTGCACAAAGGATGCCTTAGGGCATTATTGTGACAGCATGACACTGTGCAGCCAGTTTAGAATTTGCTCGTCAGCACCTGGACTGGGAACTTTGTCAATGGGCCACCGTGCTGTGGACAGACGACAGCAGGTTCACTATGTCTTGTGATGATGGATGTGCGAGAGTATGGAAATGCCAAGGAGAGCAATTTTCTGCTAGTAACATTTTGCAAATCAATGCTCATGGAGGAGGCTCTGTAATGGTCTGAGCAGGCGCATGCTTGGGTGGCTGTACGGACTTACTCATACTTGACAGGGGTGCTCTGAACAGACGACGATACAGAGACAAAATTCTGGAACCCATTGTGAGGCCTTTTGCCTGTGCTGTTGGCAAGGGGTTCATTCTCATGCAGGTTAACATGAGCCCACATCACCAGACTGTGTATAGACTTCCTTGATGAGGAAAGAATAGAGACTTTTGAGTGGCCTGCCAGATCTCCAGAATTAAATCCAATTGACCATTGTTGGGATATGTTGTCAAGGCATGTTAGTGAATGCCAGCACCTTCCTCAGAATGTACAGAAACTCTGACAAGTCCTGGTAGATGAGTGGGCTGCCATATCCCAAGATAACATCGATAGACTGATTCAAAGTGTGCCAAATTGGTGTCAGGAGTGCGTCACAGCCCATGGAAGTCACACTAGACATTGAATGTTTCAAACATTTCTTGAATAAATGCACATAAACTGTTTAAAGTATTATTTCATATAGGATATCAGTTTTGGTGATATTGGTCATTTTTAAAACTTTTATTTGTCCATGTTTTACCATTCATCACACATTAAAAAATGGATACAGATGGAAGTGAAGTGAGATAAATCACCTAAAAAAATAAAATTGACATCACATTTGGAACACTGAGATAAATTATATAAGAAAACATACTTGTTCCTTTAATTCTTTTGAGCAGTATATATGTTAATCTCTGAAATTCTGGTAATCATAATAATTATCATAAAATAATGTATAATCTGTAAAATTATTTAATACGTTTTTTTTTTTCTAGCTGCTACTTTTTTTAACCTTTAAAAAATTATTGGAAAAGCTAAAGTAATTTATAATAGAAATAATAAAATCAGAAAAATAATTTCTAATATGATTATTTTATTTATACCCACAACATTTACACACAGGAAGTTATATTTAAAAATATATTAAACAGCATCTGTGCAGCAGTGTACATTTCCATTTCTCACTGACGTAGTTCCAGTGAAACTAATGCTTTTGTTTATTTGTTGCTAAGCACAAACCTGAACAACAGGTTGGCTATGTTCTGCCATAGCAGGTATCAAAACCTAATTTTCAGCATTATAAACCCTCAGACTTGTTGCTAAGCTAGTATGTAGATAGAAGAAAGAAAAACTAAATGCAGTGATGTTACAGGTTATGGCAAAAATACTAAAAATTTTCATGATATTTATCTCACACTTAAAAACTTAATCCAATCAGATGAACCTAGGTTTGATAGTCTGATATATTAATTTTACAACATCATCAAAAGTTTTTATTTGTTGAAAATTATAATCTTTCAACTAATTTTGATGATGTGACTCGGTTGGAAGCTTGATGGCTTACAGCATTTCAAACTTTGGATTCATCCCCTACAGTTTTCAAACGTACCAGCCAAACCAAATATTCTAAGGATACTGAAAAACATCACATCATCAGAACTTAGTATGTGAAGTGATAGAACATGCACGTTATGCAGACAAATGTCACTGCTCTAAGCATCTAGAATAAACTGTAGTAAAATTAGCATATCATTGAATTTCTATCATAAACACACTAACACCAGCATATGTGGTTATTTGAGTAATACATATACCACCACATCTAAAAAATTATGAAGGAAAGTAGCTTGAAAGTCTGGTGTACAAGTTGGTAATAAAACTTTATGCATTGTAATAGGACTTATGGATTCTCAAAACTCCTGGCTTTATTTTAGTACACATAACCTACAATTCAATCTTTAAACCCAGCAAGTTAGTGCCAGGCCTTTAAATGTATTTATTGATACTGTTTGAATGTTAAACAGGTATACCACTGATTTTCAGGCACATCCTTTAATCTGGACAAAATTATGAAAACACTTAAAATTCCCGTGACCACAAGACTGGTTCACCGAGTGGCCACAGATAGCACTGCATGTGGCATGCACTATTTTAGGACAAGCTACTTACATTACAGGATTTAATGTGTCAAAGGTTAAGGAAGTTGTTCATGAGTTACTTGAGTGTACAAAAAGTTTTACAGGATCTGCTGCCAAGGGTATAGCAAGTAAGCTTAGTGAAGAAAGTCTGGCTGAGTAGATAAATGTTGACAAAGAAACACCTGTTGTTTATCAATAAACTGACTCCGAAGTTATGAATATTGTTCTTAATCCTAATAAAAAACAATGGAAGTGATGAAGATAAACAGAAGTAGCTGAAAGACTTTACTCTGGACAAGTTAACAGATGAATTAATCAGCAGGTTAAAGCAACATACCTTTGTAACAGAACAAGAGCTAATGACTCATTTGTTTTATGAAAAATGATACAGGGAAATATCAAAGCACATAAAACAACTTTACTTGGATGAGATGTTTAAAAACACAGCCAAGAAGAATGTGTAAGAGCAATAGGCCTACATCCAATAATTCTGTGGTTTCAATTTCAAGCACCCCAGATGATCTCCCTGCAACATCACAAATCCATGATGAAACAAACAGCAATTCTGACAGCCCTCAACTTCTAGACCTTCATGATTAGCTCCACAACTCCAGTAAAATTCTAAAATTTGCCAGTTTGTGAATGGTACTACTACAACATTCTTTGTAATTACAGTAATTAATAAACTTTCTTCATTTATACCTGTCCTAATGTATTTCACTAATCATTAAATTCACATTTTTGTTTTATTTACATTTCTATCAGTCCATGAAGCTTTAAAGACATGGAATAGGAATAATAAGTGGGCCAGAGGTGTATTATTGAATTATTATTGTGGTCCAATAAGGATCTGTAACCAAGGGTGCCAGAAAATCAGTGGTGTACCTGTATGTACCTTATGCTAACTATTAAAATAGTTTATGGCAGTTTTTCAAAATTAACATTATTAGTAAATTGCTTTCATAAATAACTCATATACAAAATGTTCTAACTATAAATAATGTAATACTCTTTTTAGTAGGCCTTTAACCTTTCTTTGATATTTATATAACAAAATTAGCAAATGTATGCGAGTGGTTTTTAGTACCTTTGCAAATATTTCTATCAGTATTCAAGCTTATGTATTGGGGCTTTTTTTGTGCCTTATAGGAATAAGCAGATAATCAAATCTCTCGATTCTCAATTAAGGCACTTTACTTTTAAATATTATTATTGCTTTTTTAGCTTGAAGGTATTGGAGTAATGTATGCAACTTTAGAGTCAACTCATTTCAAATATTTTTTTTAATATTAAGTTATACTGATTTTGAACACTGCAACAATTTTATTTGTCAAACCTTTTTTTGTTATATAAATTTGGTTTAATATTTTTTTATGGTCTCAAAAGTATTTTTTCACAATAGTATTTAATGATATGACTTCCAAAAGTTTAAGCCATAAAACAAAAAATATTTTATTCGAGACAACCCTTCACATTGGAAAATGTGTGTTGTTGGGGAGGTGCATGTTTACGTGGCATTCTAAACTTTCTTTTATTAAAGTGTAAATCCGTTTACTTTTCCCTTAAAAAAAACAAGAAGAGAGGAACCTATTATGAAAAGACAACTAAAAACATACAACAGGTACAATATCAAATGTGTCAAAAATTATATTCCATAAGTGAAAGCTACACATTTTTACATTACTGTTGTATCCCTGGTAGTTAAACATATAATACATGTAGTGAATAACTGCACATTATTCATACGTTTTTATATGAGAGAAAAAAAGACTAATACATAGTTGATAAATCATAACCAATGTAATAAAAAAGCAACATGCAAAATCATGATACACAGTCATATATGATACCAAAAATATTCAACAGAACAAAAAAACGTGATAGATATGGAAGGTATTCAATGAAATGATTTTGCATATTGGGATGTTCTCTTTACATTTCGTTTTTAAAGGAAAATTCTATTTTAACAGATAGTTGTACCATTTTGGGAATGTCATGGTACCCCAACAATTGCTGTATCTCAAGTCACAGCTACCAATTATTTTAACATTTAAACAACTCAGTTAACCAACTGCAACATTCATACATGCTGTTAAAGGCAAAAGTCACGTGTATCTGTAGAGAAACTGCTTGGTTCAAGTTATATAATTTTTCAGTAACAAAAACTTGTTCTTATGAATATGTTGGACATGTGAAAATGATTCTAACAACATGTATTCACATTCATTGAATCTTATTTTTTAATCAACAACTCCTAACCTGTCAAACAATTTTTGCTCTATTTTAACAAAGTTCACTGTTACATTTGTTGTCTTAATGCTATATAGTAAAACTACAATACTGAATAATTTTCAACACAAAAATTACAAATATAAGCAGTGCTATTTTCATAAAACAATAAGCAATTTATGATTCTTTCTTATTTCTGGTTTCCTTTTCTTTTAACAGTTCTCATACAAGCAACATAATATATTCTTTTAGTAAAACTTATTCAAATTTTCTTCAATATACAAACTGTAATTTTAAAAAGCTAGTGGAACATTACAATGTACAAACTATGCTCACTGTGAGAAGCTAGCCACACACAAAACTTGTTCACTATATAAAAACAAGCCAATAATTTGCCAGTAAAATACTAGTATCATTAGAAAAAAAAATGAGAGTATGAAACCAACTTCTCTTAATTTCATCAATATCTTTAAGAATCTTTAATTTGATGTGTTATCTATTCTAAATTATAGTTGAATACTTGGTAAAATTCACTGTTTAACAATAGTATCAATTAAAATAGTGTAAAATAGTCAATAACTTATTTTTTGTGAAACAACTTGTCACAAGTGTGTTCAACATGTCTATCATTAGTTATATTTTATTTATTTTGATGAACTGTTTTAAAGTGGTACTTCAGTCAGTTTAATAGGTAAACAGTGAAATACATAAATACAAAGAATTTTTTAAAAGATACCATTCCTCCAATAGCATACAAGATAAGTTAGGATGAAAAAAAAATCTCTAATCTCGATAGTTAAAACACCAGATGTAAGACACTGCTACATTCATTTGAAGTTTTGTCTTATTATTATTATTATAATGAAAAGAAAAAAGTAAAATAGATTCAGTTGATATTCCATTGCTAGCACTTGATAGTTTTACTTTATACAGACCATTTTTATATCAACCCCTTGCACTAAACAACATTAAGATGGACTATTACTAGCACCATCGGTGCGGAGCCTTTTACGAGAAGTATTTTCGTCTTCAGTTCCGCTTCCTGTATGGCTAGAATCTCGTTTTTTTGTTGAATTCTAATTTAAAGAAAAATAAAGTTATGACAAAGCTTTGACTGTTGACTGTGTGCCTTGAAGACTAATTCTTAAGCATCAGATCAGTAGACACACAAAAACTATACCACAATGCATTACCATATCTCACTCACATTTTCTTATGAAATCAAACATGGTCTATATCGGACAACAAACCACTAAATTAAATGGTTAACAATAACATCAACAAAAATGCAGATTGTTACCACAAAAGAAACTTGCATAATTCATCAAACTGGATGTGATAAAAATTCTCCAGTTCTTAGAATTGAAGCAAGTTATGCTCTGCTATTACTGTAGCACTTACAGTGCAAACAAAATTAGATACTTCCTTACATATGCATACAACACAGAAAAACGTGTGTTAACTCTCTGCTGAGGAGAGCTTATAACTGAGATTTCAAATACCCTAAGGAAGAAAATTACAAATTGGGTGTTTGTGTTTGATTTATATTTACTTACTTTTCTATCCCATTGCTGATGTAAGTATCGTAAGAGAATATTTGTCTTCTCTGTTGTTATGACTGTAACAAATAAAATAAAACAGTTCTTGTACAATTCCCTGCATACTTCTTACAAATTATCATGCTACTTGATATCAGTACAGCTTACTAAATATTTACATATCTGATTCCTATCAGTGAGTATGGAAACTAAAAATAAGTGTTTTAAAGTTTAAGCATGCGTATTTATTTGTTAAAAAAAAACATTCACAAGATAGTTAAAGCTGTCATTAAGTTTGAGAGGAAGGTATGTCAAACCTTCAATAGTACATATAGCTTGGAATATTATAAACACATGTGAGATAAATAGGGATGGGTTACTATCACAAATGCATGCCATCCAGTAATAATGCTAATAATAAAAAGGAAGTAGAAACTCTTTGCATAAAAAATTAACACCTCAAATCATGCACAACAGTTAGTAGATACTAACTCTTAAACAGCAGCCATCAACAACCGATGATGCTACCTGCAACATTGCTACTGTTTAAGGGTTAATGTTATGGTTAAAAACCACCTAATTAGTGTTGGGAAAAAAAACCCATCAAGACTGAGGAAAAATAATTTCTATAACATTTATTTAAGTGAAGGAGTTTGCAAACTACCTTTGTTAACCTGAAGATGACCTAAGAAGGTCAAAATGTTGTTCTTTATTTTAATAAATGTTTTAATACCATACCAGTCATCTTGAAATAAAAACATGGTACTATATTTAAAATACTTCTCTTTTTACCACTTTATATCACCATATTAGTTCCTGTCTAAATACAATTTATTATGATTGTACAAAACCTAGGATGAAACTGAGCACCATCTGGATATATGAAACAACAAAGAAAAATCTGTCAAGTACATTTTAAATGTATGTGAACCTCTCTTTAGGATTTCTCTAATCCTCTAGGAATAAATAGATTTATCTACACAAATCACATAAATAATAAAATGAATGCATTAATATATTTAAGTAATAATTTTTGATAAAGAAGCAAGGACGTGTTTTAGGCTTAAGGAATGTAGTGAAATATCTTACTAAACTGAGTATATTTTTGGTCCTTATTAATAAGTTGATTTAAGCTTTCAAACTAAATCTGTTTAAGTATTACCATTCAGGTCCATATTCTCTCTGCTGACAAGTCATTGATGTTTTATCACATATTATTTACTATTTCTAAATATTTACAATAAAACAAAACTTTACTTTGTTCAGATGGATGGTCCTTTGTGGGCAGATACACTGCTGGTCTTTTTACCTGAAGACAAAAAATGTGTATACACACACAAAACAAAACTTAAAATTCTACAATGTTGAAAAATGTTTAAATGGCTATATGTAATTATACCCTTCAAAAAAATTATGACAGTTTGTAATAATTACAATTACCTGAGAATGAATGAAAAATGAGGTAAAATAAGTTGAAACTTGGTTCTAAATAACATATCGAACTAGTATTCTTTGCTAAGTCACTGACGATGTATTAAAAATTCAATACTTCCATACCACATGGTATGGAAGATTTTAAGTTAGTCATACTCAACTGATATGTTTTTTTGTTTTTTTTTACTCTTGTAAGCACATATCAGAATGTCAAAGCAAGATATCCAAACAGAATATGGTTGATGCAAAATGGTTCTTTCTTTGAGCTGTTATACATGTGTATACACTAAATGTAATTTACATTTCTAATATGCTGATAAGTATTAAAGTATGTTTCAAAATACATGAAATTTCCAATCTTTTAACAATATCCCACCTACCAATAAGATCATACAAGTCTTAAATGTTGATGACTATCATTCATAAAACAAATCACACTTCATTCCTTTATATGTATTTCACATTTTCACAAAAGACTTTAATATTGTGTCATTTTCAGAGAGGGAGGGGGGACAAAGTTAAAAATTAAATTCAGGGGTAACGTTTTTAGAATAAGTTTCCAAAAGGTGTGGGAATAATTCAGAAAATATGGGTCTTAAAAAAGAAGGGAGATGGTAAAAAAGTTAGAAAGAAAAGAAAAATAAATATGAAAAGTAAAAGAAACAGTTGTAAATAGGAAAATAAATATGAAAAAAGAAAAGAAACTACGATAAAGTAAACTTCTTGACATCTCTGTGCTTTAACTACTTAATTTTATGATTAATTTATTTAACTAATAAAAAAACACCTCAAAAACAAAGGCCTTCCCCTAAACATTGTATGGAATTAATGTAGGTCACAAGATTTATTAACATCACAATATGAAGGTCTCAATGAACTGAGACTTTAATTAAAATTTCAGTTTGTGCAAACTATTGTTCTACTTTGCAAATATCAAGTCTACTAAATGCAGAACCCAGATAAAATTGAAAGCTGTGAATAAAAACAAAAAGGAATATTGTGCATACACCAAATACTATTATTGAAATTTGATGTGCCTATGGTATCCATTCAAAATAATCATGTGATACAGTAAAAATTTAACTAGAAAAAATTATATATTAGTTTGTTATAACCAAAAACAAGCTGAACAAAAATAAAAAATAAATGCTGCACTAATTGAAAGGGCCCCAGGGTACAAGCTATCCTGTGGAATATGAAATGTACCCTGGGTTTTAATTTACTTAACCTTATCAGTATTAATATTCTATATATGCATAGAAAGAGACAAACACTCAACTTTTAGCATTTTTTCAGTGTATAATAGTAAATTAGTATAATGTACAACTTCTCATTTTTAAAGCAATATGCCTAAAATAACAAGATTCGTAAAACAGGAAACTGGTAACCAACGAAAAGAAAACAAATATTTTTCCCGAGATTGTTGCCAGAAATTATACCATGTTTTTGTTCTACATTTTAGTAATAAATGATGAATATTGTAGGGCTAGAGTCAACATGAGGCATGTTCATGCCATACTAACACTTTAGTTTTGCATTTCAATAATGCAATATACATTGTTGTATTACTGTCATTTTTAGTATGCACTATTATTAGTGAAAAAATCACAATAACAAACTTATAAAAATTACTAATTAGATTTAGTAAATTACACAGTACACAGTGCAACTAAGAACTATACACAAGTTAATTAATATATCACAATTAATTCTGTAAGTCTGTGTAATTTACACTGTTTATATTCCAATAATTGTAAATTGTTTTTCAACAAGCATAACTTCTGGAGATGGTACCAGTAATATTTCTCTTGGCACAATATTCAAATGACTAAAGAGTTAATGTAACTGAACAAACACTGAGAAGGAGGAATAACTTACAGTGGTCTTCGATGTCGTGTCAGCTTGAAACTTTGTAAAGTTGCTTTCATTATGAGAAGGCAGCTCTTTCAGGAATTCTGCTATAGACTGTGGAGAAGAAAATAGTAAAAATCATGTTGGAAACATTTATTACAACATGAAAATCCAACCACTTAATAATGCCACCACAAGCACTATTTCACAGGGAGAGAATAGAAAGGTGAATATACATATAAAAAAAAGTACACTTTCTTACATAAGAAACAGTTTGATTAGGAGATGATGCTTATTATTTATCTAAATGATATAGTTTACATATACAATTCTTACCTTGCAAGAAAAAATGTTTTAAGACAAGACACGTCTCTGATTACAATACACGTGAAAGAAGAAATAACTTGTATGCTAGAATAATGTATAACTGGATAGCCTACAAAGATAAGTTTACTATGCAAAATTATAGTTCAGAAATGTTCAAAGATGTAAAAATGACTATTCACATGACAAAAACTTAGTTATTAGCCAAAAGAAGGTATAACTTGAAATAATATATAAAACTTTACACAATGGTTCTCCAACCACTATTTAGGGTAAGAGGGTCATACATTTAGCTTTGTCAGTATGTATCAATTAAACATTGGTGATTATAGTTGGTTGCTTGGTGTTTTATTGCACAAAGCAAATAGGTTATCTGTGCCAAACAACTGGTAAACCAAATTTAAAAGTAAAATAAAATCATTAAAATTCACAAAAAAAGAATCAAGGTAAAGCAAAACAATGAGAGAAAGTAAAGCAATGTGAGTTTTTAGACTTTCTGCAGCACAATTTTAATTATTATAACTCACCAAGATGACTAATGGGCAAGTTCAAACATCAAAGGCTAAAAGAAAAACATTTGTAAGGTGGACAGTGTCACTATCACCAATGATAATGTCCAATGTTAGGAATAAACCTTGGAAGAAAACATGTTTAAAATGGTGCTGTCATTAAGTCGTAGGTAGGTACAGTTACGATAGAAAGTGTTCGTACCCCTGCGTCATGAGTAGTTTTTTCCTCATAAATGTTAAAAGTATCACGATTGGGGTAATTAAAATACAGTATATTATAAATATTATACTAACACACATCTACATAAATTTTTATGTAAACTGAAGGACAAATAAACTGTTTATAAACAAATAACAAAACATAGGAGGGGCAGAAAGCGTTCGTGCATCAATCTCTCCTCATAGCCCTCCATGACCGTTTGACAGTACTCGACTGGTATTTTCTTCCATTCTTCTTCACAGAAGGTCTCCAACTCTTGCAAGTTTTTCAGATGACGCTGATGAACCCTGGTCTTCAATTCATACCTAAATGTTTTCAATTGGGTTAAGATCAGGTAACTGGAATGGCCACTCCAGAACACTTATATGGTTCCTCTGCAACCAGGATTGCACATATTTCGATGTGCGCTTAGGGTCATTGTCATGCTGGAAGATCCAACGACGCCCAAGCCTCAAGTTCAGAGCAACATTCTTGATATAAGTGCCTAATATATAAACGTACTTTTTTTTTCATGATTCCATTGACGCGGTGAAGGCCACTTACACCAGAAGAGCTGAAGGAAGCTCATAGCATGATCGAGCTACCTCCATGTTTAACTGTAGGGATGGTGTTCTTTGGAAGATTTCATTCCCCCTTCTAATGAAAAATATTGCGAACAACATTGTGGCTGAAAAGCTCGATTTTACTCTCGTCTGACCAAAGAATACTCTTCCAATATGTAAAGGGTTTATCTAAATGCTTTCTTGCATACCTCAATCGTGCTTCTAAATAAACAGGCTTTAAGTATGGAGTTCTACGAGTATGGCATGCTTTGAACCCAGAAGAGCGTAACATGTTCGTAACTGTAGAGGTGCTTACTTCAACCCCAGTTTCTGTATGTCATTACGTGCTAAACGAGGGTTCCTTCTAACTTCTCTGAGAATCTTCTTTGTTCTCTCTGGAATTTTGGTGGGGCGTTCGAAATGAGGGAGGTTAACAGTTAATCCTGTGAGCTTAAACTTGGCAGTTATGCTTTAAACAGTAGATTTTAGCATGTTAAGTTGTGTATCAATACCAGAAAGAGACACATGAGACTTGTGTTTTACAATAATTCATTTTAAATCACTGGACAGTTGTTTCCAGTTCGCCATCATGACCAAGAAGATGATGACAGAGACGGCATTAAATTGCCGGAAGCACATTTTTTGCTGGCTAATATTCAATAATTATGAACCCAGTGTATAGTTCTGAAATAGTATAATGTAGTTTATTCGCCAAACTAAAAATTTTTACAGGAATATCAGTTTTTTCACACGTTCTGAAATGTACAAACACTTTCTGCTCCTATTTTTGGTTAGTTGTTTATAAACAGTTTATTTGTTGTTTAATTTACATAAAAAATTATGTAATGTGTGTCAGTATAATATTTATAATATACGATACGTCTATTATCCTAATCGTGATACAATTTTTAAGTTATGAGCAAAAACCTACTTGGGACGCAGGGGTACGAACACTTTCTGTCATAACTGCAGATAGGAATTTCATGTTTAGTGGCAAAAAGCTACTAGGCTATCTGTGCCAAACAAGATGTAGTATACTATAATGGTATATGGAAATTAAGGCAAAAATACATAAAATATGTAAAATTAAGACCTGCCAGGAAGACTAAAGCATTAAGTTCAAACTTGCTATCAGTCACCTGAAGTTGGTCTTTCTAGTCCTGGGTTCAGGTCAAAATAAAAGTTTGTAAAATAAATCATGCCTGAACAATATAGTCCAATAAAAACCTTAAGTTAAAAAGACTAATGGCTCTTAAAAACGTAAACACACGAGTGAGGTGGGCAGTATCACCTACGACACTGGCTAATATTAAGGGCAAACATACCTTACAGATGTTTAAAATGGCATCATCATTCTTCGTTGTAACAACAGCATGATAATAAAACATGTATGATTGTGACCTGAGTGCCACACACACCAGACGATGGTGCATCAGTACCAAAGGAAGTGGTGAGTTAAAAAACTGACCAATGTGTAGTCTAGCCAAAACAACTTCCTCCCTTCGATCTTTACAGAAACAAGATGGCCAAAGAGCTAAAAAAGGCTTGATTTGAAAATGCTTATTATTTTGTTACTCACTCCAGGTACAGTTGGGTTTTAATAACTGGACCACAGTCCATGTATGGAACAGAGACAGTGGTGATAGAGCCAGAGCAGATGGAATTTCCTACTCTGTCAGCTAGCTCATACCCACAAACACCAACATGACCTAGTGTCCATAACACTGGACAGAGATTGATGACAGAGAGAGATTAGCCAGTTTGTTTTCAATGATGATAAGTATAGGGTGGTAACTAACATGGAATTATGTCAGGGCCAATAGACAGCTGAGTGAATCAGAACAGATCATAAAATTTGTATATTGCATAGTTTCAATATGATTCAGGGCAAGACAAATGGCATAGAATTTGGCAGTGAACACAGAAACTGTAGAGGGGATTCTGTGTGCTACAACCAAACTGTAACAAACCATGGCAAAGTCTACAGAGTCACCTGATTTTGAACCATCTGTATATATTGGAATGGAGGAGTCCTTTGAAAGATGTTCAGCAAATAAAGAGCAATATTTCCAATCAAGAGTATCTACCTCTCTCAGATGACTAAAAGATAGGTCACAGTTGAGGATAGTAATTAGCCATGATAGAAGAGGCCGATCTGTGGATACTGCTATGCTACTCAAAGATAGATCCAATTTTTCTGATTGAGCCTGGATATGTAGGCTAAAAGGAACAATGGCAGATTTTCCATTATAAAAAAATTGTAGCCCACTGAGGATGGAAAACACAACCCCAGGTTGGTTGCTGTGGTAAAGAGCAAAGTTTGGAAGCATACATAAAAGACAGTTGCAAATGGCAAATATACAGAGGGGGTTTCTGGGACTCCACATACAAACTTTGGACTGGAGGAGTATGAAAAGCCCCAGTGCAAAGCCAAAGCCCCTGATGGTGGATAGAATCCAACAGTTTCAGTGCTGAGGTTCTGGCACAACCATAAACAAGTTTGGATCGAATAAGGGCACGATAAATTTTAGACATGGAGTATCGATCCATTCCCCAAAAGGTGGAAGAGAGGACAAGAAGGATGATCAGTGCTCTTATACATTTGACACAAAGTTGCTTGATTAGTAAAACAACGTTTAATTTACAGTCAAATATAAGACCTAAGAACTTTGCCTCAGGGACAACAGGGAGTACATCATCATCAATATAAAGTTCTTGATCTGAATGAATATCCCCCATTGGCAGCAGAAATGTACACAAACAGTTTTAGGGAGAGAAAGATGAAAACCATTTGCTGTGGTCCACTTAAGTATATGACTGATTGCAGTTTGTAGCTGCTGCTCAATAAACCTCATGTTTAATGACTGACATAAGATGTGAAAGTCATCAACGAAAAAACCAATTGCAAGTATAGGGGTAGCTGTTCACTGATGACATTAATCTTTATAATAAAAAGTGTGACACTCAGAACACAGCCCTGAGAAACTCGATGTGTGTGGGAAAATTAGGAAAATGTTAAGCCCATACAGACCTGGAATCAACAGTTTATTAAAAAATGCTTAATAAAAAGTGGCAACTTGCCATGCAATCTGTACAAGTGAAAGTCTCACAAGATGCCATATCTCCATCTTGTGTCATAAGCTTTCTCTAAATAAAAAAAAATAGAAAGATGTCACTTCAAAAAGGCTTCTCTAGTTGATGCTCAGGCAAATTAAGTTTGTTTGATTCAAGGAACCAAACAAGATGAGCATTAATCATCCTCTCTAAGATCTTACCGAGACAACTTATCAAAGCAATTGGACGGTAATTCAAAGGAATCTTTGGATCCTTCCCAGGCTTAAGAATAGGGAGTACAATAACTTGGCACCAAGGATCAGGAAAGACATTCTCCTGCCATATATGGTTAAAGACAGCCAGGAGAATAGTAAGAGAGGCAGGAGAAAGGTGGCATAGCATCTCATAATGTATATCATCAGGTCCAACTGATGTATTACGAGACCAATGAAGTGCAAGTTTAAGTTTCACCAATGTAAGAAGGCAATTGTAGTCATAGGGATGATCAGTTGAAAAGGAAAGAGGCAGATGTTCAACTCATGTTTTAATAGCTAAGAAAGAAGCGGATGAGTTTGAAGAGCTAGATACATGAGAGAAACATTCACCAAGAATGTTGGCAATGCTCTGAGCATCAGCAACTTCATGGCCATTGGATATTGGTGGTTGAAGAAATGCTGAAGTGTATTTAATCCAAGATTCCTTCTGGCTTTGACATCTAATTCTCCAAGTACATGCTTGCTGAAATGCAATGTGGTTTGAAAGTGTGGGATATCTATGAAATTTATCCCAAGCATATTTACGAGCTTTTCATGTTATATAACAAGCAGAATTCCACCAAGGGCAGGGATGCTGTAGGAAAAATGTTGAGGTTTTGGGGATGCACTGAGCAGCTGCTTGGACAAAACAGTTACTTACTGCTGCTACACAATCATCTATCAATGATTTACATAAGATGGTAGGATCAAGTTTCAAGAGAGCAGTGAAAGAGGGCCATTTGGCCTTGTCCAACTTCCACTAAGGCACACAAGTCAGGTGGCACTGACCACAGCAAATCTCTCTTAATATGATAGGAAATGATCACTACCCCATGGATTGATGTCAAACTCCCTAGAAAAGCAAGTGAAAGCAAAGGGGAGCAGACAGAAAGATCTATAGCAGTAAATGACTGACTGGGTGCATGAAAATAAGTGTAAGAGCCAGTATTGAAGAGAGACAGGTTGTAATTCAAGAGCATATGCTCTATATCACAACCCCTCACATCAATACTAGAACTTCCCCAGGAGATTTTACCCATTAAGATCCCCAAAAATTAAATAGGGGTTGGCAGTTGCACAATGAGAGCATCAAGGTCAAATTGATTATAATTTTTCCAGGGGTAAAGAGAGCAAACAGTGATGGTACAACCCAAGGAGATACAGATGGCTACAGCTTCCAAGGACATATTCAATGACAAGATTGGGTGGGCACATGCTGCTCAATCAGCAGTGCTACTCCCCCCATGTCCTTGTCCTACACATGACCTGTCATTTCGGTATAAGGAGTATTGTCAAATTGTGACTGTATTAGTAGGTTTTAAAAATGTTTCCTCCAAAGAAAGACATTTGGGATGATAAAAGTCGATCAAATCTTTGATGTAACTCACATTTGATTGAAAATGACAGTTCCATTGGATAAGTGTGGCCATTTTTATTTATTTAGGAGGAGAATATGGCAAAGTGACCCTCTGCTTGCGACCGTGTTTTTCTTTTCTGCTGGATGTGGGTCTGACACTCTCTAGTAATCCTGCACTGGATCGAGAAAGCAGGTCAGTGTTTGTAGGCATATGTTCCAGTGACTGAGGGTGTGAATGAATGGTTTAATTTTTGGGGTGTCAAGAGAGGAAGACCCCATGAAAACACTTGGGCTTGAACAAGGTGAAGTTGGACAACAACTGGAAGATGCGATAGGGATAAAGATAAAAGTAGATACTGATTTGTTAACTCTGTTGGTTTTGGAGGGTACTAGATTAAGATGCGCTATTAAGGATTCTATAGGAGGCACAGGAAGGTCTGTCTGGACTCTTAATGTAGCAGTGGAACGGATTACAGCAGCATTAGTCTGAGATGAAAGTGGGAATAGTAATTTCCAAGCCTCTTGGTAAGTAATATTGTGAATTCTCTTGAGACATTGTACTTCTTTCTTTTCCACCCATTTAGGGTAAGAAGTAAAATGGGAAGGATGTGGACCATTACAGTTAACACAATGCAGTTCTAGTTGGCATTCAAAAGCATCATGGTCTTTACCAGCACAACAGGCACATGTCAAGGAACCACAGAAAGATGTTTTTGAATGACCAAATCATTGACAATGAAAACATCTAACAGGGTTAGAAATATAAGGCTGTACATTACAATTCAGATATCCTGCCTTGATTGTGGTAAGAGGACGTGATGTTATAAATGTTAATATTAGAACATTTGTCGGCTTTATAATCCTCTCTTTACAAGTAAAAGTTCAGCGCACAGCTGTAACATCTCGGCTGGTGAAACCTGCAAGGATCTCTGACTCAGGAATGGTCTAAGTCTCTATCAGAAGAATTCAAAGTAGAATGAGGAGTAACCTCAATGGGTATATCCCCAATGGCCTTTGATTTTAACAGGAGTTTGGAACATTGTGATGATGTTTCCACTAAAATGTTCCCAGTCTCTAACTTCTTTTACCAATTTATGAGAGCGAGCAAACCCAACCAAACTCTTCTGAATAAAAATGGGGACATCTATCCTAAGGGTTTTTCAGTTAGAGAATGTATAATTAAAAATTCAGGGACAGATTCAAGTTGTGAGTTTGACCACACAGAGTCATCAATGTGTGGTCGTTTGCCAGTAGTCGAATTTTTTTCTATGTTGTCATGCTTGTTTATTGTTTAACTTCAGGGGTATCCATAATGAAAAAAGAATATTTTGGTGCCCAGTGACCCCACCCACCATGGATCCCTACAAGGTGTCACTCTACAGTGCCATATAAGGTCACTGCAATGACACCAGGGTTTTGTGAGCACTATATCAGAACACCAGTATCAGACATGATGTCCACTACACCCCTAGAGAACATCCTACACTGGCACTCAATGGACCCTGGCCCAAATGAACTAGCCGACTGATCTTGAATCAGAATAACTAGTGTAATTTGAGTATTGCTTAGCTTGTGCATGGTCCACAGCAAGAGAAATGGCATACAGTTTGGCAGTGAACACAGAAAGTGCAGAGGGGATACTGTGCACAACCACCGAATCACAACACACCATGGCAGAGCCCACAGTCACCTGATTTCAAACCATCCATATAAATGGGAATGGAGGGATGGTTCAAAAGATATTCAGTAAATAAAAGATGGTGCTTTCAACTGGAAGTATCTACTTTTCTCAGATGATTTAAAGAAATATCACATTTGGGGATTGTAATAAGCCATAGTTGGATAAGCTGATCAGTGGATACAGCAATGTTATCGAAGGACAGACCCAATTCATCCAACTGTGCTTGGACACAAAGGCCAAAAGGAACAATGCCACAGATCATCTGTAATGAAAAAGCATGGCCCACAAAGGAAGGAAAATACATTCCCAGGTGGGATGCTGCCATAAGAATCAAAGTTTTCAAGCATATGGTAAAGATAACTGCAAACAGCAGAGGTGTAGAGGAGGTTTATGAGACTGTGTACAAGCTATGGACTGGGAAAGCTCGGAAAGCTCCCATGTAGAGCCAAAGCCCCTGATGATGAACAGGATCCAGCACTGTCTAGTTTTAATCGAACAAGAGAACGATATATCTTTAGCACAGAACATCAATCTGCTCCCAAAGTGGTGGAAGAGAGGATGTGAAGAATGTTCAATGCTCTTGTACATTTGATTCATATTTGCTTGATGTGTGATATATAGGTAAGCTTACAGTTAAAGATAAGCCCCAAGAACTTTGGCTCAGGAAGCACAACTTCACAGACACACAGTTCAGGATCAAAGTGAATATCCTGCTAGTGACAAAAATGCATGCAAACAGTTTTAGAGAGAGAAAAATTAAAACCGTTTGCTGTGGTCCACTTCAGTAAATGATTGAGGACAGTCTGTAGCTGCCGCTTAATAAACCTCCATGTTAAACGACTGACATGAGATGTCGAAGTCGTCAGCATAGAGTCTGTTTGCAACGGTAAGAGTAAGTTGTTCAGTGATGGCATTAATCTTTATACTGAAGAATATGACATTGAAAACACAGCTCCGAAGGATTCCAAGTTCATGTAGGAAAGAGCACAGACTTGGAATTGCCTGCACACGTTAAGGAACAATGGCATGATGTCTTCAAGTGACCAAACAGCTGACACTGGAAACATCTGAAAGGGTTTGGAATATATGATCGTACTTTGCAATTAAAATAACTTGCCTTGATGTGGCATGTGGACATGGTGATGTAAATGTCAAAATGAAGACACTGGTCGGCATCATAATTCCATCTTTACGAGCAGAGATATGCCCCACTGCAGAAACTCCTTGGATGGAGAAACTAGCAAGGATCTCCGACTCGGGGATGTTCTTCAAATTTCTCTCAACAATAACTCCTCATAACGAATTTAAAGTAGCATGGGGAGTAACCTCAATGGATATAGCCATATAAAAGGAATTCACTGTGTTCAGGAGTAAATGTTTTTATCAATATGTCACCTGAGCAAAGCTTTTTGACTGACTTTGGAGAGCCAGCAAGTCCATCTAGTCTCTTCTAAACTAAAATGGAGACATTTTCCCTAAAGGTTTGTCTGAAAGAGAATGTAGGATAAGAAAATGAGGTACAGGTGTTACAGATGTTGAAGATTACTGCTCAGAATCAAGATGTGGTCATCTACCTGTGTACTGTTTTTTCACTGTCTTATTTAAATTTTATTTTGGAGATCTATAATAAAGAAAGAATATTTCAGTGCCTACAAATTCCACCCACCATGGAACCCTAACAAGGGGATGCACTACAGTGCCAAACAAGAACATTGCAGCAAAGCCAGGGTTTCATGAGCACTGTAACCAAACGCCATCATCAGATACAATTTCAACAACACTGGTTGAGAACATCCAACACTGGTACTTGGTTGACCCTAGCCCAAGTGAACCATGTGACTGAACTAAGGGAGGCCATCTCAAGGTTGTCTATCTACAGGAATTCAAGGTCAAAATGGTGTGTTAGAGTTGGACCCTTTAACCATCAGGATCCTCTCCTCCCTTTCATGGGTCATTATGCACAGCAAACACATGGGTGGATGTTTAGTTTCCAGAGGAGGTGAACTGAAAGAACAGAACCTTTTTTGGAAGGTCCTCTCACCACATACAGGAATCCACACTGCAGGGTGGAGATTATAATCAACCATTTATATACATTCATAAAAATAACAAAAGATGTAACTATCTAAATACAAATTAATTATTTGAAATAAAAATAACTATACCATGGAAATTTAAAAGTCATAGGGACATGGACTTTTCTAGTTTTAAGCTTATCAACATCTGATAAGTAACAATATTTTGACAGTCTTATTTATTTAATACATTTTAAAATATCTTTATTTGGTCTTTTTACTAAGTCACAATTTGGGTAAAGATTCAATTTGTTTGAAAGTTCTTAAATCATAACTTGAAATTTTAAAACTATTTGTGAAATATACAAAGCTGAAATTAACAATGACAAAATATTTTGGGTCTAATAAACATGAAAAGATCCTCCAAGTATTTTACACTCTAACAGTCTTACATTTGTTTTGAACAATAGCCAAGTTAATTAACTTTTAATATGCATTATTCACAAAATCAGTTATTTTTACATTCTATTCAAAGACAAACAGACCTACCATTTTTGGAGAAAAGAAGTATAACTGAAAACAATGTACTGCTTTGTCAATAGGAAAGCTAGAGTTTGTTTGTTAAGGTGCCAGTAGTTATTGTCACATATCACTTCATTTACATGCTCGCTTGAAAGTTTTTGCACCCCACAAAAAATCCAACTGGATACTAGTAAGTATAAGGACTGTGGAAGAGTGGCTTAAGTTCCTGAAAATTACACACAGGCCTGTAAAAAAAATATTTAAAAAAATTAACTAAATACACAAGATACTTAAATGAATGTCATTTCATGATTTACTGTACATTTCGTCAAAATAGAAATAGTTTCAACTATTGTAATACACACAATATACAAATTTTAAACACAAATTCAATAAACTCACTATATCATTCTCAAACTCAAAGATGGAGCATGCAAAACTCTGTAAAACTACTATGATTAACACAAAGTATTAAAAAGAAACTGCAGTAGATGTAGTTTTTCAAACACTTTGTAAGTTACTCAAATACATAATACTGACAACTAGGTTAACTAAATACATGTTTAAGCAATAAAAATGTTATATATTACTTCAGCAATTTTCTGGTGTTAAAAGCTCACAAGTTGTAAGCTTATAATGGTTTCACATATTTACATAATGCTGAATGTTAAAAAGTAACTTATTAGTGAATTATTAAAATTTACATCTCAAACTTCTCACAGGAAAGAAATCATTAAACTTACATTGTAGATGCTTAGTATCTATTTTCTTTTCATGCCCTGATTATAATTTATGTAGACAGATTTTGTAGAAGTACCTATATAAATAGTACTTTATACAATGTCACAGTTAGCCGATGTTTTGAACTGGAAAATGAAGGTATATCTATATACATAGATATGAGAATAAAAATGTGTGTGTGTGTGTGTGTGTGTGTGTGTGTGTGTGTACATACACTGAACATGAATAAACTGTACAGAACCTTGTATACGTGTAGATACACACACACATACCTACACATGTATGTGTTTGAAAATACAAAATGACAAAAAAAGACTTTATTGTATATACTGAGCATTTGAACAACGGGAAAGATAACACCTGTGGCAACTGCAATCATTAGTGTGTTGTGTTTACCTACTGTAAGTAAACTATGGCAGTACAGAGTAAAAATGTATACAAAGATATCACTGCTCTGTGCTAATGTATATGCAACATATTTAATGTAGCATGTTTGTACAAAATTGTACTTGTGATGTATGTTTAAGTGTTACATAGTGTTGTACAGGAATATAGAAAGGGGAAAATTTCACAGTAGACTATTAGCCCTATATCACTTCTACAAAAGGATTTATTTAATTTTCTAAACCAACTTCAATATAACCTTTCACATTCTTATATATACATCAATAAACTGACTTCAAATAACCCTTCATATTCTATCTATCAATAAACCAATTTAAGCATCCCTTCACATTCTAATATCAATAAATTTTCTCATGAATTCAAAATTACAACACAAGTTAAATTATCAAGCACAATATTCAGTTTATAACTGAAAAACAAACTGTACTCACGAACAAGTGAAATGTCTGAAATACTTCTAATACAACAAACGCTTGTTGACTATGTGCAAAACATTTTTAACTGATGCAAAAGGTTTAGTGACTGTGTCATTTTACTTGTATTATTTTCAGTTAGAACTGAAGAATTAGCAGAATTTACTAATTAATTAATCATCTTGTACATTTACAGGTTAAATTCAACTTACTGATTATTCTCACACAAAATATAAAAACTTAGTCTTAAAAATCAGGTTTCAATAGCTGTAGTAAAAAGAGCACAGACAGCCCATTGTGTAGCTTTGTGCATAACAAACAAAACAGCAATATTTTAATAACTTAAGTAGCTGAAATAATAAAAAAAAACATTAACATCTGGAAACACTAATTACAATTAGTTGATTATTTTCAAGAGCTATGACACAACTTTAGATAAGGAAATTTAAATTATTCAAAAATAATAATGACAATGTCTTGATTAAAGGACAGTTTGAATAATTGAAATTTCAATGATGCCCCAAAAGAGTAATTCTAACTAGCTGATTAATTTGTAACAATAAAATATTTAAGTTTATCAGAACTTTGACCACTGAATGGTTCATTTAATCAAAATAGTGAAAATTAACTATTATTTAAGGTGTTCCTCAGTTTTGATTTTTTCTATGCAACAACAATTTATGTAAACAATGTTCATAGATTACTAATACTGATTAATCAAGTTACTTTTTCAATTCTATTTCCAATACCTTGATATCCTTCCTTTTAGTAAGTTGCAATAGTTACAATTATGTGAGATTTTCCAACATTTTTAAATGGTTACAAAAACTTTCTTGTTTACAAATCAGAAAGTATTATAAGCAGAACTAAAAGTCCTGTTTTTCTGAGGATTTTCTTAACCATGGCTATACATTCAACAGAAGGTTTCAACTACAATAAACCCTTTTCTTCATTCTTGCATGACTGATGTTCCTCTCGAACAAGAAGTCCTTTCAAAAATTTAGATATCCCAATTAAATAACTTTATAGTATTGAAACTGGTAATTTGCACATACTAACACAATCAACTTCAACACTCAAAGCCATTTTTGTACATAACAAATACCAAAATGTCATGGACTGCTTTATACAGGTAGGAAAGTATAGCATATCTGACATATTGGAGTTGCTTAAACTATATTTAGTGAAATAACTGTAATTAACCTCAAAACTACACACTGGGTTATCTGTGCTTTGTCCACCAATTTAGGTCAATATCAAATAGCAAGACTGATGTGTTCTAAAACATTAAACCTACAGCTGCTTCTACCAATATGTTTACTTACATAGTCCAGAAACAAATATATACATAAAAGCAAGTTCAGACTAGAAGTTTTAGGTAATAAATATAGGAAAACATAAATGTCAAAAAGTAATCCTTTGAATTGCAATTATTAGACTAACAATAACAACATTACACTGATAATAGAGAAATACAAGATAAACACTGACACATGCACCTATCTTCAAAGTCTAAAATTAATTTAAATTTACTGACTGGATATATTGATGATTCTACAAGTATATGGCATACTTTATCACGATGTTGTAAATTAGGGAATATTAACAGAAAGAACCTTTAATAGTACTGAAAATATTTCAAATAAAAACAGGTTTTTAAAAAAAACTTATTTAATCCTTAACCAGCAGGAATGTTGCAGGCAGTCATTTAATGGTTAAGAATTAAAGGTGGAAGAACCCTTGACAGAGTTTTCAAAAAGTTTCTAACAAGATATTTGGCAAAAACAAATACCTGAGTAAATATTTCGTTTATTAATAGCTAGAAGTAAACCATGTTCATATACAAAGTTATACTTAATAAGCTCAGTTTCATAGGCTGTCACTAAAGACTGAAATCTCTTAAACAGCTTTTTCACTAAGCCTTTAAAAACATACACCTAATACTGTATCTCTTTACACACCTTTTTATTGCAAATTTCTAAAAATGATAAATAAGGAACAAAAATAAAGTAAGCTTCTCTATAAACTACTTATAAAAGGCCCTGCTTATGCACTGTAATGGTAGTTGTAGTATGCTTTCAACTTGTCTAAACTGGCTTCTTTCACTTGTAAATTTTACTTATGCAATTTCAGTCCTATTCATAATCCTTCTTTTTCAGTATAACTCCACAAGTAATGTTTATAATGCTACCAGGAAGTTTATTACATGAGCCAACTAAATGGAATACAATACAAAACTTGTAATAACTATCAGAAAAAAATATTTATATCCAATCTCAAGTGCATTGTCTTAGAATAGCAAAAAATGTTCAACTTTAATTAATGTTTTCTGAGGACAGGCGCGATATCAAAATACTTAATACAGTTATAGTACTAAATAGTAAACTAAACTGTTCACACAATAAGGCAGTAAGTTATACGTTCTTGCTCAACAAAATCGTCAATATAAATTGTAAGTAGTTATTACACAATAGAATATAGGTAGGCCTAAGATAAATGTTTAAGTCTAATATTAATAACTGAATAATTTAACCTAACTTACGAAATAAATATACGAATCAGAGTTATAAAGAGTACTCAAAAATCATTAAAACATGTAATTAGTAAATTCAAAAGCTCAGTCAAACCTAAATGAATAATACGATTTTGTTGTTAACATGATTAGACTTGAAAGATGTGGACAAATTACAACGTGTACAATTAAATAACAATTAACAAAAAATCACAGAACGTAGTTAGTTATGTTCTCTCAGAACGGCTGAGATGGTTAGTTAGTTATACATACAGACATGGTTCTAATTTGTAAAGCATCTACCCTAATTTGGCCAAGTTAAAGCTTAGGGCCCACAACACACTCAGTACAATTTTTCATCACAATACTTACAAAAATAAAAGTACGACAAATTTGATAATACTCAATTTTATTTTAATTTACAAATCTAAAGCCCTAACCTATTTTTCTTGTTACTTTAGTACAAATTAATATACATTACATACAAAACTTGCGCATAAATATTCTAAATATTAAAACCTCGAACACTTAGTTTTCTCGTACACGTTTACCTCCTGTCGAAAATTCACCACACAGTTACATTTCCCAAAATAAGAACACTAGATACTATAGTCACGACGTCACCAGATGTACATTTCATGCACTTTAATTATGGAATGAACGTATATATACAAAAGTAGCAATAATGAAAACACCGGAAAGTACATATACAATATAACTGTAAAATCAATGTTAAACTGAACCAAAAAAGAAAGTTGGTTATTTCGGCATTATACAAGGATTCCAAAGTTGAAATTGACAAAATGTGTTTGACCAACGGAAAATCTTTAAGTTGCGAACCACGTATATTAAACATGTTCTTAATAGTTAAAATAACAACGTCGTAGATATTTCTTAAACAAAAATAAATTACATTCATTAATAAACATTCCATATTTTACTTTGGTAAGTTTGGTGTGAATTGACGAAATTGAGCAGTACTTAAAAGGAAACATGGGAGAACACATACATATTCTTGCATTAGTAAGAAAATGAGAGGATTTAGGCCACAATCCCTGAATACTCACAAATGCAAAATTCAGAAAGGTTTTAAATTATGCGGGTTTTAACACTTGAAACTTTAACGCATAACTTAATTTGTAACTGAAGTGTTTTTTAAAGTATTAGCTCTTTTCGTTTAGTTCCAATTATTAACATTATTATTGCAAAAGCCCAAAGTTAAGCGATAGACATCTCTATTACTATTAAATCATAGATAAACACTGTGATAAGATTTATAATATTTGTTTTACTAACGGATATATTTTTTTAATTCGTATATAATTAAGAAAACACTAAAGGTGGTATAAATGGTGTGTGAAGCATTTTCTATTTCATTTTCTAGGTTTTGGAAATTATTTTTATTTGTCACGTAAAATTGCTTCATTGAGCCATTTCAATGCTATCATAAATGGGAGTAACAATTCCAGTGGAATAAATCACATAAATACGTAAAAAGAAGTCCAATGTGAGGTTAATGTGATATGTTTTCTTATAAAAGAAATGGAAACTGATAAGAAATAATTTATCATTTTTAGATTAATAACGCCATGCAACAAAATTTTTATTTTTTCTTGTTCCTAAGCAGAAGGTGTTATTTCCCAATTGCTTATGCCTAAAGTAAATAGAAAAGACCTATTTTTCTCTTCAAACTTTGCTTTTTGACCTGGGTAATGAAATTTTCAAATTTATCCATTTTCCAGAACATTCCAGGTAGATTCAGTGCTGAGTAGCTGATAGAGAATTTTCTCGAACTTACGAGAATTTTCAAGAATGTTGTAGAACTTACGATAATTTTCAACAACCTTTTAGAATTTCCTAGAACTTTCCATAGTAATATATATACAGAGGCTCACCACTCACCACATCAGCTTAGTTTTAGCTACCTAAGGAACACACAGACCTATCTGATTTGATCAGAGATGGCATCAAGAAACTGCAAGAATTCTCCAGACGCATTCTGCTATATATGTGGCCAATTTATCAAGACAATAGCGAAAAAGTACTCTGTGACAGCATCTGCTAAAATGTGTGAAGCCTATAAGGCATATTTCGGCATGTCTGTCGGAGATCAAAACAAACCCTGGGCACCTCGTTTTACCTGCAAGCACTGCAAAAAAAAAACTCTAGAAGGTAAGACGGACAATTTTTGCTTGCTTGAATAGTAAGATTTTATATTATACAAATTTTAAACCTTTTAAAATTTAAACATCTTTTTTTAATTTCAAATAATATAGAAAAAAATATCACATATAAAATATTTTGCATGAACCTCTTACACATTAGTTGTAGGTGAAATAATTTCTTCATGATAATAATTTTTTTTTGCTCTTTTGCAGGATAGTACAGAGGGGAAAAGACAGCCATGAAGTTCGCTATTCCAAGAATTTGGTGTAAACCCACTGACCACTCAAGCAATTGCTACTTCTGCATGGTGGACCCTTCCAAACGTCGGGCTGGCAAGAATGCATCTGCTATCATGTGTCTGGACCTTCCATCATCCATTGCCCCAGTGTTACACTGCCCTGAGCTCCCTGTGCCCACCCTGCCAGAGAGAAAGCAGCCATCCTCAGAAGAGAGCAGCAAATAAGAAGAGGAGGTAGACGTTGAAGATCCAGCTTACAATTTCAGAAGTGCAGCTGGTGAGTGAAATCCATATTACCCCAACCAAAGAGACCTCAATGACTTGATAAGAGATCTTGGTCTAACAAAGTCGAATGCCGAGCTTTTGACATGTAGGCTCAAGGAGTGGGATATGGTAGATGAAAGTGTGTAAGTCGCAAGTCAGAGAAAGCGTCACTGACATTTTTCAAGCTTCTTCACTCATCAAGGTGGGCTCTGCTTCTGTCACAATGTATCCAGTCTGTGCGACGCAACTGGAATTGCCTGTAACCCGAACGAGTGGTGCCTTTTCATTGATAACTCATCCAGAAGCCTCAAAGCTGTGCTACTCACAACAAAAATAAGTATTTGTCTCTTCTGCTGGCTTATTTGGGGCATCTCAAAGAGGAATACATCAGCATCAAGACCTTGCTAGAAGCCTTGAAGTATAATGAGTATGGCTGAGAGGTTATCAGAGATTTCAAAATGGTGGCATTCCTGATGGGTCTCCGAGGAAGCTTTACCAAGTTTCTCTGTTATCTTTGCCTTTGGGACAGCAGGGACACCGCAGCGCACTACAACAGGAAGCACTAACCACAACGGATCGATTTCTCTGTGGGGAGGCACAATGTCAAGTGTGAGCCACTAGTTGACTTCCAGAAGGTGTTGTTCCCACCATTGCAAATAAAATTGGGTCTTATGAAACAATTTGTCACAGTTCTTGATAAGGAGTATGCAGCCTTCAAGTACCTTTAAACATGATAGGAGACTACATTTGGGGGCTGATACGTGAAAGTGATTTACATTACAATTGCAAATCTCGAAAACTACTCACATTTGAACATTTTTGTTCATTTTTGTATAACTTTAGTATAAATACATGTAAACCTTGATTCATATGTTGTTTTATTCAGACCTAATGTAAATGAGAGTATGGAAATTTGCCCGTTTTTACATACAAATTACGTTAATTTCTAAATTTCATTATCCAGATCACAAAAGCAAAGTTTGAAGGGAATAATGGTCATTTTCTGTACTTTTACATCATCAGCAATTAAGAAATAACACATACTATCTAGGAACAAAATTTGTGTTACATAGTGGTATCAAGAGTTGGCATTAGTGGAGTTTGAATTATGAAATGTGGATCCCGATATTATAAAACAAGAAGGACAGTCATAGTTAATTAAGAAAATCATTGTTTTAAACTTGAGATCAAAGTGGTAACATAAAACCCTATGTAGTAAAGATAAAATAAAGAATAATGGTATGGAAAAGTGAGATGGACATGACGATGAAAAATGCTTGCATCTGTTGGGCTGGATCTTGGTTGAAAAGTTGCTAGAACCCTTTGATAAATCACCAGTGAATAGTAAGAAATGGTAAGATTCTGAAATACGTTAAAAAAGTACATAATAATGAGAATCTTGCTCAAAAGGTGTTGTTGTAGTTTTTTCTATATGTAATAATCGAACGTTAAGTTTGGAGAACAATTTCGTGAAAATCAAATATTTTTAAGCGCTTAATAATATCTAATAATGCAACTCAATCTCTTTATTTACTAACACATAAAATATACTTTGGTTGAATATTTTATAGAGTATAATAATCGTATTAAAAAGCCTTATATTATGAACTTAGTACAATATATTGAATGTTATATTTCATGGTCTGGTGGTCAAATAGAAACTCTGCTCAGATTATGCTTACATTCTATCTATTATTTTCCACTATTAATTGTTCTAAAATAATGATAAATACAGTTCCATGGCACGTGATAAATTACTTTAGAATTTTCTTTAATTTTAAAGTTAAGATTCCAATGCACCAACGTAATATTTTGCTTTAAGAAGATTTTCATTGCATGTGAAAAATTATTATGTGCAAAAATGCCGTTATAATCACGGTTTTATTTGAGCTGAACTGTTTCTTTTGCAAAATGTTTACTTCCTGTTTAGTATAAAGAATACACTAGTTAACCACACCATGAATTAGAGGATCAGGAAAAATTATAAAGGTTGCATTCAAATACTATTTTAATTCATTATATTGTTTATAACCTATTTTGTTTATTTGACTAGCGATTTAATCGATTTAATCCTATATTCGCTACAATGAAACTAAATTAGACTTACATGAGAAGATTTAGCAAAATTGCAAATAGATAATATAAAACAAAATTGCCTGTTTGTGGTTTTATTATTGAATATTTATATTTTTCACTTTTATTAAGAATGAATCTTATACGAGATAATGCGATATTTGAGACCTGTATAGTTTTTGTTTCATAGATTTTTGAAATAATCTAGGACTTCCTAATTCCTTGGTGGCTCAGGGGAGACTATAGTTTCATTTCTAGATTCTTGCAGGAGTTTGTTTTTTCTATGTTAAAAACTAACCTGATAATACGGTAAAATGTTTACAAGTTATTGAAAAATGTGATAAATTTCATATCAATAAACTTTGGTGTTTGTTTTCCTTTAATTTCATACAAGTGCAATAAAAACAGAAAACATGCTATCAAAGAATAACAAGATTTATATCACTTTTAAAAACAGCAGAATAAGTAAAATAATTTGTTGAAACCCAATTTTCTCTCAATCTTATACTTTTAAACTTATCTTTGAATTTTAAGACATAAGTTTCAATATATAATACAGCAATTGTGTTATAGCTAAAAAATGAAAAATAGAGAATCAGCTACTCAGTGAAGTAAGAAATATTCAAGTTTACTAGAAAGTTCTAGCTGCTTTAACCTGCAGTTAATCACACTCGATTGTAAATAACAAAATCGGTATTACAGCAACAAGAGTTTCTATGAATTACCTTCAGTTAATTTTAAACTAAAACACTTGTCTTTCTTACTGAGTTTTTCAAACTTTCTAGATATACAAAATGAATAAACAGCTGAGAATTTAGTACGTCCACAGTTTTTATAACAAACAACACAAATCCAAAATTTAACGAGATCTCTTCAAAGAAGTCTTAATTTCTGTGAAAAAATCAGTATATAAAATTACATGTATTAAGTTATATCAGAAATCACAGATCATTCTTTTCTGTATAGATCCTGGCGTAGCATAGATTCGCGCACTTAGACTGTAAATTTCAGAGTTCGTATTTTTCGACCGTTGTTGTAAACATTGGAGCTGTTATTGTGCTGTACGAGTTGCTATATCCCCCAATGGCACAGCTGTATGTTTGCGGACTTTCAACACTAGAAACCGAGTTTCGATACTTATGGTGGACAGAGCACAAATAGACCATTGTGAAGCTTTGTGCGTAACCACAAACAAACAAACGAGGGACTGTCAAGTCCAACCATTCAGTCAAACAACAATAGTCTAAAAGGTAGTGGTAGGTGCTGTTCTATCACTTCAAAACTGAAGTAAATAGGCGTTTATGTATGTTTGTGCGAGAACTCTAAAACAGAAGATCTTTTCTGGAGAATTCATTGTTTCTAGTTATTTACACACCTTCATTCGTCCACTACTAACAACAGTGAACCCGTATGGTTCATACCTATAGAGAGAGAAAAAAAAAAGCTCACCTATAACTTTTTCAGAAGATTTCTAAAAGATAGAGAGGGAAGAGCAGTTATTTTCATTAGCTTTTTTTTAAGTACATTCTTCCTAAGAACAGGCCCGGCATGCGCAGGTGGTTAAAACACTGGACTCGTTATTCGAGGGTCGCGGTTTCGAATTCTTGTCACACCAAACATGCTTGCCCTTTCAGCCGTGGAGGCGTTATAATGTTACGATCAATCCTGCTATTCGTTGGTAAAAGAGTAGCCCAAGTGGTGGTTGGTGGTGAGTGGTGATGACTAGCTGCTTTCCCTCTAGTCTTACACTTCTAAATTAGACACGGCTAGCGCAGTTAGTCCTCGAGTAGCTTTGTGCGAAATTCAAACCAAACCAATCCTAAGAACAATGTAGACATGGATCACCCTTCAGTTTAAACTATTAAAAATATTCCATTTCGTTTTAGAATCTTAAAATACTTTTTATGTGTTTTCTATTTACATTTTTCGTTATATAATTCTTGTCAGAAACTTAAATTGTATTTCTAAGAACATTCGCATGTTTCAAAATATTTACATTGCCACCTTAGTGTTTTAACGTCTAACAACAATATATTAATTAATTATCTTCATACTTTTAGAATTATATATATAAATATAGACACACGCGCACTAGGAACTTATTAGTTAACCAGGCACTAATACTATGTTACAGCTATACCTTACCTCATCTTTAAAGATTGCACTTTTACTCAAATAGAATATTATTTGGTTATAATTTCTCCCGCTATACCACAATAAGTGACTATTGATTAACTTACCCGCTTATTCAAGCAATATTTATAGTTCGAAATTCGGATTCTCTCATGTATTTACGTTTATATTCACGCCAATATTTTTTGCTTATAGAGATACGTTCCATACAACAATATTTAAAGAAATTTTTTAGCGAAAATAATTGTTCTTTTTGTCTGTACACAATCTTAGACTTATTATAAGATACAAATATACAAATCAGTATACAAATGACATAAATTAACGCTGTCGTTATTTAAATATATCCAATACCAGTTTATCGTTAAAACCCGGTTTTAAATTATATATATAAAACGTGTAGTAGTGACTATTCCTAATAGATGCCGCTACTATAAGAAACATAAACATCACTTGTAGTTATCAAAAGCTAAGAAAATATTTTACTGTTTACCAAAATATAATATCTTAATTTCACAAGTAAATTGTTCAACAGTTCTAATATATTAATTTAAATATCTTAAAACTAGTACAAAATCATACTTTTCAATAAATTCTTAAAGGTATTTTTGACACTTAAGGTAAAAATAAAATCAAGAATGATATTATTTTTTGTGCGAATAAAAGTTCCTACGAAGTTGTTTTTATTAGCGATTTAAAGTTCAATAATATGCTGTATAAATATATAAATTAAGACTTCTAAATGGTACAAGCCTCGCAAAAATGTACTGAGATATTTATTTAAAACAAAATTTGCAAACAGGAATTCAAGACACACATTGCTGGCCAAAACCTTAAGGCCAATGAACATAAAGAAAAAAATATGCATTTTGCGTTCTTAGACTCAACCACTTATTTGAGTAGAGCTTCGAAAGATGAAAATAAGAAAAGGGAAATTATAAATGAAAAACATTATTAGCATTTAATAGGGAAAATGTGAACACTATGAAATTAGCCTAAATTCTAGCTGGTCAAAAGTTTAAACCCATACTGAAACGAAGCGTTAATCGGTACACACGTAATGAAATTTAGTCATTTGTTCAAACATCAGTGTTATCAACATCTCCCACTGACATCTCCTGTGTTACATTGGGTAAAAACATGGCAAAGGCTAAAATGGTGACAGAGTTTAAACGTAACAGAATTGTCGAGCTGCAAAAGCAACGTCTCTCTCAACATGCCATCGCTGGTGAGATTGGGCACAGTATAACTGCTGTTACAAATTTCTTAAAAGACCCTGAGGTGTACGGAACGACAATTTCAAGTGGTCGGCCCAAGAAAGTTTCGCTGGCGTTGAGCAGGAGGATTCGACGGATTGTCCAGCAATACACTAGCTGATCGTCGAACCAGATTAAGGCCCTTACTGACGCAGAATGCAGCTCAAGAACAATAAGACGGCATCTTCGAGATAAAGGCTTTAAAATTCGTAAACGTCTTCAAAGACCACGCTTCCTTCCACACCAGGAAACAGCTCGGTTAAACTTTGCTGAGAAGCACCAAACATGGGACGTAGAAAAGTGGACGAAGGTTTTGTTTTTTGATGAGAAAAAATTTAACCTGAATGGTCCAGGTGGCTTCCAACGTTACTGGTTCGATAAGGATATCCCACCAGAGAAAGTTTCTATACGACACAGTGGAGGATGTTCCATCATGATCTGGGGTGCTTTCTCCTTCCATGGAACAATGGAGCTTCATGTTATACAGGGGCATCAAACAGCAGCTGGCTACACTGGCATGTTCGAGAGAGCATCCTTATTGACTGAAGGCCCCGCTTGTGTGGAAATGACTGGATCTTTCAGTAGGACAACATTACACTCCACAATGCCTACAGAACAAAGAACTTTTCATGGCAAATAACGTGATTCTTTTGAACCATCCAGCGTGTTCTGCCGAACTGAACCCCATTGAAAATGTTTGGGGGTGGATTGCAAGGAAAGTCTATAGAAATGGACGTCAATTCCAAACAGTGCGTGATCTTCGTGAAGCCATCTTTACCACTTGGAATAACATTACAGCTAGCCTTCTGCAAACGCTTATATCGACCATGCCAAAGCGAATGTTTGCAGTCATTCGCAATGACAGCCGTGCAACTCACTACTGAGACCTCTTGTTGGGCATTTCCAACCCTGTTTAGGACTTCTTTTTGGTATGGTCTTAAACTTTTGATCGGCTAGTATTTAAGCTAATTTCACAGTGTTCTCATTTTCCCTATTAAATGCTAAAAATGTTTTTAACTTTTATTTTCCCTTTTCTTTTTTTCATATTTCGAAGCTCCACTCAAATAAGTGGTTGAGTCTAAGAACGCAAAATGCATATTTTTCCTCATGTTCATTAGCCTCAAAATTTTAGCCAGCAGTGTATGTTATAAATAAAGGCTCAAATATTTTGGAGAATGACTATCCTCTGTCTACTATTAAACATGAGTTTTTGGATCACTTGTTATGTTTGAAATATATCGTACTGATTGAGAATCTTAATGTTACACGAATGTCAACAAGGCTGAAACTTTTATCAACCTAAATTTCTTCCCGATTTTTTGTCTCAACCAATTCTGTTACTTAATGGAATCAACATGAGCTTAATATGCTGGGATTTCAGTAAAAAAGATAAGGTGTTTGTTGTGACCTAGCCGACGTGATCAGCTCTGAATTACCAGTAATAAGTAAAGTGTGGTTGGAATGCTATTATTATTATTATTATGTATTCTTCTAATTCTTAAAACTCCCTAAGAAGTTAGATAAAGAATACAGTGTTAAAGATACAATTACATAAAGAATACAGTGTTAAAGATACAATTATATAAATAATACAATGTTAAAGATACAATAGATCTAATACTGATGTCTTATGGCAAGCATAATTAATCATATCCATGTTTCGCTAATTTGGAAAAGACACTAAGACCATGTAAATAATGAAGGATTCTAAATTTAGAAACTTAAAAATAATAAAGAAATAATTGAATTATTTTGTGTATCTCATTTTCTCATGGAGTATTTGTTTTTGTTTTTCTGCTTTGTTCTCTGCTCCATATGGCCCGGCATGGCCAAGTGCGTTAAGGCGTTCGACTCGTAATCTGAGGGTCGCGGGTTCGAATCCCGCTCGCACCAAACATGCTCGCCCTTTCACCCGTGGGGGCGTTACAATGTGACGGTCAATCCCATTATTCGTTGGTAAAATAGTGGCCCAAGAGTTGGTGGTTGGTGGTGATGACTAGCTGCCTTCCCTCCAGTCTTACACTGCTAAATTAGAGACGGCTAGCGCAGATAGCCCTCAAGTAGCTTTGCGCAAAATTCAAAATAACAAATAATAATCTTTACTCCACACACACTGCAGTTTTTGTTTTTAAGGCATACTTGCAGAATATAACGTCAGTTTGGACATTAATTCTTTTTTAAAACTCTTCCTGTCACTTTATACTATTTATAAAAAAAATAGCGGCACTTTATAAACGCAGGTTGAAGACTCTCTATTATTGCGTTTTTTGGGATTTTTAATTTTTATTTGAATTTAATGTGGATGACGACATTTCTTACTTAAAAATGAAACGATTTACATGATCTTAACTGAAATATGCGTTTTTTTACAGTCCTATATAAAAGGAAAAAAATATTTTACGTCCTAAGATAACCTTTCATTAATCATGAATTTATATAACTTCCGTCAAGGGGACGGGTTCTCCAACTTGTTTATTTAAAAAGTTACACAGCAGGGACTGAATCCTTAATTTTAGCAGTTCTCCGTGATGATCTATCGCCAGTAAAATCAAAATAATATACAATAGTATTTTTTTAGAGAGCTAAATAATTTATTTAATCCAATTATCATTATAGTTAAATTACAGTAATCAAATAAGTACTATTTCCGAAACTGTTAAGATTCAAAAATATGCATTGTTGAGTTTATATACAGAAACAGTACTATGACAGAAAGAGATTCAAGGATATCTTGTGGTTATTTACCTTGAGTATTGTACACGTTTACTACAGGAGTGATGTCGATACCTTACTATTTACAACAGTAGCGATAATCTTGATTTTTACAGCAATTTCTGTATCTGCCATCTTCTTTCTTCTGGAAGCTTTTGAAAATTTTTCGTTTTTTATTCAACTCTTATAAAAGCTGACTTATTTTAAACATCCTCAAACCCTTTTTAATATTCATGCCCACCGAGAAGGCGGAGTGGCCGTGGATATTTCCCCAGAGCTCACTGTCCACCAGAGGGCCAGTTAGAGTGGAAAAAATGTGTGTATACAGTTACGACAGAAAGTGTTCGTACCCCTGCGTCATGAGTAATTTTTCCATATAACTTAAAAGTATCACGATTAGATAATGAAAGTATAGTATATTATCAATATTATACTAACACACACCTAAATAAATTTTTATGTAAATTGAACGACAAATAAAATGTTTATAAACAAATAACAAAACATAGGAGGGACAGAAAGCGTTCGTGCATCTACTTTAATGGTCAGTTGTGTAGCCTTTCAGGTGAATTACTTGGCGCAGCCTCTCCTCATAGCCCTCCATGATCGTTTGACAGTACTCGACTGGTATTTTCTTCCATTCTTCTTTACAGAAGGCCTCCAACTATTGCAAGTTTTTTGGATGACGCTGATGAACCCTGGTCTTCAACTCATTCCAAACGTTTACAATTGAGTTGAGATCGGATGACTGCGATGGCCACTCCAGAACGCTTATATGGTTCATCTGCAACCAGGATTGCATATATTTCGATGTGTGCTTAGGGTCATTGTCGTGCTGGAAGATCCAACGACGCCCAATCCGCAAGTTCCGAGCATCATTCTTGATATAAGTGCCTAATATATCAACGTACTCTTCTTTTTCATGATTCCGTTAACGCGGTGAAGGCTGCCTACACCAGAAGAGTTGAAGGAATTTTATAGCATAATCGAGCCACCTCCGTCTTTAACTGTAAGGCCGGTGTTCTTTGGAAGATTTCGTTTCCCCTTCTTACAGAAAATATAGCGAACATCATTGTGGCCGAAAAACCTAATTTTAGTCTCGTCTGACCAAAGAATATTCTTCCAATAGGTAAAGGGTTTAGCTACATGCTTTCTTGCATACCTCAATTGTGCTTCAAAATGAACAGGCTTTACATATGGAGTTCTACGAGGACAGCATGCTTTGAACACAGAAGAGCGTAGCATGTTCGTAACTGTAGAGGTGCTTACTTCAACCCCAGTTTTCTAATCAGTTTCTGTATATCATTACGTGTTAAACGAGGGTTCCTTCTAACTTCTCTGAGAACCTTCCTCTTGGTTCTCTCTGGAATTTTGGTGGGACGTCCGGAACGATGGATGTTAGTAGTTGATCCTGTAAGCTTAAACTTGGCAATTATGCTTTAAACAGTAGATTTTAGCACATTAAATTGTGTAGCAATACCGGAAAGAGACACACGAGACTTGTATTTTACAATAATTCAGTTTTTTAAATCACTGGACAGTTGTTTCCTGTTCGCCATGATGACCAAGCAAATAATGACGGAGACGGCGCTAAATTGCCGGAAATACATTTTTTTTGCTGGCTAAATTCCAATAATTATGAAACCAGTGTCTACTTCTGGAATGGTATAATGTAGTTTATTCGCCAAACTGCTTCTTTAACTCTTTATCAATTTAAGACGTTATTCTAAAAATCTATTTAAGAGAGAGCACGTGCTAATTGTTCTTTGGGATCCATGATGGCTCTCGATGGCCCTGCTAAAGTTAAATTAGTTACCACCAACTTTTTTCCAATTGAAGACCAGCTAGTTCTGATCACAAAATTTCACAGCCTGCTTCGTACAATATTAACTTCTTAAAGTGTGTTTAAATTACATTATAAAACTATACTTCAAAGGATATAATTTAAGAATTATGCGGACCGATTAAAATCTTTCTGTGAAACGTCGGTTTGGAACTGCTGCATTGAATTCGTAAAGAAATATGTAAAAAAAAGGTGTAGGCGAAATACGAGCTTGAAATATTATCTGCCAAAATATTATAATTTGTTTGAATAATACTTATTATTATTATTATTATTATTATTATTATTATTAAATCCGTAAGTGTTGTAAAAAAAAGACGACAATTCCTGGTAGTAAATGGATGTTTTATAATATTCGACATTACTTAGTTTATGGAAAAAATACATAGATTTTTATCATTAAAAAAGTATTGGAAGTCAGTTGCTGGTTTCACAATTTCACATATGTTAAATACAACATACAATAACCTGTTATTAAAGTTAATTTCTGTCTTCTTTTATTTCCAGACAACAGAAGGACATAGGCTAAAATATTTTGTATTAATTAAGCTAAATAGTTTGGTTTTGAGCAATATTATTATTTCTCATCTCTTAGAAAAATATCTTGAGAAACAGTTTGAGGTCTTGTATAACCAGCAAATGACTCTTGCGTTCAGCATTCATATATTCGAATGTAAGGAATCGGTTTTTCATTTATTTGAATGCTAGAAAACTTCCGTCTTTGCTTGTTTTTTAGCTTTATTGTTTATTACGCAGAAGTCTGTAAAAGAATTGACGAATTCTTTTTTTTTTACAATATGCTATAAAGTGAAATTACTTAATTTAAGACACAAAATAAACCATGATTTCGTGCTTACTTGAAAACTATATTTTACTTCAAAACATCTTTCGTGTTTTAAGCTGAAGAATTCCACACATTTGTTTTGACGAATTTTTTTTAACATTTAAAGTTAAAGCACCAACGCTTAACTTGAGACTCCGTTGTCTTATATTCAGACAGTTGAATATTTTAAGACATGTCTTGTGTCTTAAAGAGCCTTTCTCCAGTGGCACAGGGGTATGTCTGCGGACTTATAACACTAGAAACCGGGTTTGGATACCTATGATTGTAGGAGCTCAGATAGCCTATTGTGTAGCTTTGTGTATAATTACAAATAAATCTACAAATTGTATTTATTTTTAAGGGTGGTTGGTGGTTTCATTCAACTTCGAATGTATATTTTGCCATTTGCAGTTTAATTTCTCTCAGTTAAACAGTGCGTGAGCTAACATTCACAACATTTATCCTAAAGTTGAAAAACATGCATTTATCAATACAAAGAAACGAACGACTACGTTCTATTGTCGTTTTATTTTTCTCTTTTATTGCATTTACGTGAATAATTACATAACATATTAAAATGGCTTTTGCTACATTATGACTTAAAAGCTGCTAATTTTTAACACGATTTTGAAAACTTTACTTGCAAACCAAGTCAAATAGTACGTCAAAGGTTATCTGTATTTATCTGATTATCCATTAAAATAAAGTGCAATTTTTTTATTGATCTCCTAGGATGCGCTCTTTCGATCCTTATTCGTTAGGCTGTTAAACAATAGGCCTTTTTGAATGTATATACTCGTATGTCTTAAATGCCATTTCGAGAGAAAAACACACTTTTTTTTACACATGTTTAATGAATGACTATTGTGTTTTTTTATTATTCGGGCCTATGAAGTTTGTATGATTTTTGATTGGTGTATTGAAGGATGTCTCAACATTTATTGGTGCTCCTCTTAGTCATGAAAATATTTCTCTACAAAGATGGCTGAGACTTCTGTCAAGGTGGTAATTAGTTCTTCACCTTCATATCCTTGACCAGAAGGTGTTAAATAGAGAAGTGAATACAGTTTAGAGCATGTCTAAATGCTACAAAGCATCAAGTGTTGTTCTGACTTCAAAACATACAAGTATATCTTAATGTAGGTTAAAAATAAAAATGATTAAAATAAAAGGTAGGAGCTTTATTAACTACTGAGGTTCCACAATAAAGAACTTTTACTGATAAAATATGCACATTAAGTGCGCACCACACAATAGAACGTTTATATTTGTCTTACGTAGACTTGGAAGCAATGAGGGATGAGATCGAACTCGTTAAGCTATTGGTCTCAAAGCCAAGGTACAGTAAAAGATCTTTTTCCATAAAAACGTGAACCTTTTCTTCGTCAAAGGATTTGAATGATTTATTCTGAATGATTTTTTTTTTTAAAATAAATCATTCAAGACTTAAAACAGATAAAAACAAAGAGGTACTGAGCTTGTTTCATACTAAAAACTGCTAACCTTCGTCCGGAAGGTTAACCAGGCATGATGATGATGGTGTGTGTGTGTGTGTGTGTGTGTGTTTTCTTATATTAAAGCCACATCGGGCTTTATGCTGTGTTCACCGAGGGGAATTGAACCCCTGATTTTAGTGGTGTAAATCTGAAGACTTACCGCTGCCCCAGAGGGACTGATGATGGTATCTATGAGCACTGCTGAACTCAAATCTAATTCTACTTTCCAAGTCCAGTTCGGAACCTCGAACTGTGTTCATACCCACAGTCACAAACTAGCAGAAACAAACATGGTTCTTTGAGCTCAAGTACCCCGCGCAGGTGTTCTAAGATGGCTTGTTTTCGGGTACAGCCCTCTACCTCCCGGAGTAAATAGAGGGGATAATGACGGAGCTAGATCTATACATTTTGGTCAATTTGAATCACCAGGAGATCCTGGACCTTTCATTGGAGTGCAGGTATTTTAGTTCTTTTCCAAGAATGGTTGTTTCCATACAACGTCAGATGGATCAAGCGCTGTCCAACAGCTGAGTGCCCATGGTTCAGGTCTCATTCTGCGAAAAATGATCGCTCTCCGTTCTTTGGGGAGTCGTGGTCAATATTATAAGAGTGGCTGATAAAATCCCACTGATAAGAGAATTTGGAGATGGGCGGTGTTGACCTTCTGCTGTCCTTCTCATCTGTCATTTTAAAATTAAGGATGATTATCATATACGCCCTTGTGTAGCTTCGTACAAAATCTAACAAAGAGAAAGCCTGGTTTTCCGAGAAAAAATTGTATCCATCAAAAAATTACAAAAGCTAAATGTACGGCATGATAAAGATCACTGTTTGTTGCTGCAGTGATCCAAATAACAGAGGTTGTCATATAAAAGTAAAGTTTATTGAAATATATTACCTATTGAAGGTTCGATGATCATGAATTTTTTTGCCGAATAATCAGGCATAACGTCGCCAGAAAGCTATCACATAGTAAAGTGATTATGTGCGGATCTGGGGCAAGCAGGAAATTAAGTTATATATATAAATATAAATATACATGTTTATCACTATGGCAACAGGTTATATAGCTTATTATTGTAGATTTATAACACATGGTGGTAAATGACTCATTTCCATCAACAGTCTCGCACCTACTTTACCAATCAAAGCATTTAGTATAAGGAAGTGAATACAAAACAGATATTGCTTGGGGGTGAGTTTATAAGAGGTGCGCTTTTTTCAATGTTTGACGTGTGTGTCTTAATATCGATAAGTACCAGGAGATAAATGGTTGCCGATTTAACATTTAGCTTAACCCAGTAGGTTTACCATAACTCTTTTACAGCTAAAGCCAAGAGACAGATTAAGACTGCAGGACATCATTGAGCGTGTGTTTATAAACGTATAGTTTATGTTATATTGCACAACAGCCATAAAACCTGAGGGTAGACTTGGTCGCGTTTCACCGTTCCCATAAAATGTCGTACAAAGACATCCCCAGAACAAGTATCAATCACCAACAAGGCTTTTAATGAGCATTATTGACTGATGTCCACCTTTAACGTGTCCTCAGAATTAAAAATGTTCGTTACTGCGTTTTGTCAGGTACTCACGCACAGCAAGAGATTGGATCGATATATTTCTATGCGGGAACAAACATCTTTTATAATTAGGTTCAACAAGAACTTTTAAAATAGTTTGAAAGCTGGATGATGTGTCTGCTGTTGGAGCACCAATTAAGGTAGCAACGAAACACGAGAACAGAACATGTGGTCATTGAAGAAAGAAGACGTAAGCTATTTACCACCACTGACATCCTTGATAATTATTGGTTTAATGAAACTAGTAGAGGTGTGTCTATTTTTATTTTGATGGAACTATGTAGGACTATCACCTTACTTTTGATGGAACTATGTAGGACTATCACCTTACTTTGTCTCCAAAGTTTTCATTTACTCATCAAAATAATAGTGCACTGGATATAGAAACTTATACGTATGATAGAGAGATACTCTAGCCATCCTGCTTACAAGGTTCTAAATTAAAGCGTCCCACTGGCACGCTTTAAAACACAGTTTATTTAAAATGTTTTATTTATTAAAAATAAAACTCATTCTACGATTAGAAAACAAATGGAAAACTCAATACAGTGATGCTGAGATTCTGTCTGAACATATATTTTCGACATTAGGTTGTACCAGCTCCTTCAAGAGACTGTGTTCAATCACTGATTTAATTCTGTTCCTCATTTAAAAAAAAAAAAAAAAGAGGATTATCAACCATAATCTTTATACTATTTGATTTGGAATTTTGTGCAAAATTGCACAAAGGTTACCAGTACATAACCATCCATATGTTATATCTAAGGGTTAAAGAGAAGGCAGTTAGTCAGTAGCGTGCACTGTCAATGAACAGGCTACTCTTGTTTGGCCTCACTGAATATAATTATTATTATAGCACAATCACAGCGGGTCGAAATCCATGAATTCTCGGATTCACAGTCCGAGAAGCATACGGCTACGCCCAGCCTAGCCTTTATATTATTCTACTGTATTCTTTCTACCATTAAATATTTTTATTAATTTTAAAATAAACTCTGAATAAACCACCAAATAGAGCTACGCTATATCAGTGAGGTTATTCTATAACTAATTTGCTATACAAGTTATTTCATTCGTCTTACGATTTATTACTACAATAACATAGAGTTCATGAATATTATGATATTGTAATGACTAAAAGCTTAGGGTTTCGTAACTTAAGATAAATAAGACGAATTAAAGAAACCTAATTTATTGTGTGTTTTTGTTGTTGTTGTTAAGTTTAAAGCATTACAGTGGGCTTCTATTTTGCACCCACTACGCATATTTTTAAGAGTGCGAGCCCTCAGACTTACTTTTAAGCCATTGGGGGTCGTTTCGTTTCTGCTATGTTATGAAGATGTTTTTACATTCATAGAAATTTGTTCACTTCTTAAGTTTGGTTTGTTTTTAATTTCGCGCAAAGCTACTCGAGGGCTATCTGCGCTAGCTGTCCCTAATGTAGCAGTGTAAGACTGGAGGGAAGGCAGCTAGTCATCACCACCCACCGACAACTCTTGGGCTACTCTTTTACCAACGAATAATAGGATTGACCGTCACATTATAACTTACCCAAAACTGAAAGAGCGAGCATGTCTGATGTGATCGGGATTCCAACCCGCAACCTTCATATTAGTAGTCGAGTACCTTAACCACCTGGTCATGCTGGGCCAACTTCTTAATTTAAAAATAAGCAATGCCATTTCCGTGTTAATGCATGTCTAAAATATTCAAACTACCAAACTACCAAAGGTCTTCGAAATATATTTTGATAGTTCGGTTTGTTTTCTATTTTGTTATTATCGAATTTTATTTGAAAAACAAATCAAAATTACATTTTATAAACTTAATCTAGTGTACAACATAACAGTTCTTATGCATGTCACTTTGATAATATAAAATATTGTCTCAACCACTACTGCCCCTCAGCAGGTAAGTCTGTAGGTTTATAATGCTACATTATAAACATTTATAATGCTACATTATTATTGGATACCCGTAGTGAGCCCATCACAAATATCCCCCGCCTGTAAAGTGGTAAGTCTACGAATTTACAACGCTAAAATCAGGTGTTCGATTCCCTCGGTGGACTCAACAGATAGCCCGATGTGGCTGTACTACAAGGAAACACACCCTACATCCATCACAAAAACTCATTACGTAGCTTTGTGCTTAACAACAAACAAATGGGACTATGTTTATCGTATCTCAACTATCTTGATAAGCTCTGGTGTGAGGCGAAAGGCGTCGTCTGTACTGAACATAATGTGGTTGACATATTATAATACAGTCGTTTTTACTTTAAATTATAGGTTCATAGAACTCATCTATATAACACCGCATTTTAATTAATCCCAAATGTCGCTTTGTTTCAGCAAACAGATCCACGTTTTAACTCCAGGGAGTTGTTTCTTAACTTATTCTTTAGCGTAAAATTCCACAACAGTCTCGAATGACTGGCACAAAAAACAGTCCTTTTAAAGACAGTGGACATTATCCCTCATCTATAAACCGAGTTTAAATATTTTAATATTTAATCTCGTAAATCTATTTCTTCTTCTAATATTAAACTAAAATCTCCGCTATCATTCTTCCGGTTTTTCAAATTGTTTTCCTCTGTTTTCCTTTCCAGGATTTCTGGGATACCGTTGGTTAGTTCTACCAATTCTGGAGCTGTGTGTGTGTTTTCATATAGCAAAGCCACATCGGGCTATCTGCTGTGTACACCAAATGGAATCGAAACTTTGATTTTATCGTTGTAAGTCCGTAGACTCACTGCTGTCCCAACGGGGGCCAAATTTTAGAGCTAATCCCTCTTCTCTGAAATCATTATACAATTATCTTACACACTCCTTCGATCCTCAGTTTCAAAAAGTGTCTAGTTGTATTTAATTTTAATGCATTTATTGGAATATAGAACATATTTTCTATTCAGCTGATTTATTCTTTCGTGTTATGTGAGATCTTGCATTTTTCATTAAAATATCCATCCTTTGCTTTCTAACGTATAAAATGGGCCCGGCATGGCCAGATGAGTTAAGGTGTTCGACTCGTAATCTGAGGGTCGTGGGTTCGAATCCCCGTCACACCAAACATACTCGCTTTTTTTTTAGCCGTGGGGGCGTTATAATGTGACGGTCAATCCCACTATTCGTTGGTGAGTACTCCAAGAGATGGCGGTGGGTGGTGATGACTAGCTGCCTCTAGTTTTACACTACTAAATTAGAGACGGCTAACGCAGATAGCCCTCTTGTAGTTTTGTGCGAAATTCAAAAACAAACTAACATATTATACATATATATACTTCTCTATATTTCTTCCCCTCTTAATAGCTCTTTCTTTTCTCGACTTTTTTAGAATCTCATCATGAATTCAAATTTTTAACCTCTTTAATCTTCTCTTCCACGCAATATTCTCTGAGTTCTCTTTCTTTACTGCTTCCTATGACTTCTTTTTGATTGTAACCCACTGGTCCTCTTCACTTTTGTTTTCAGGTTTTTCGCTTATTATTACTATGATTTTCAGTTAAATCTAGTTTCACATAAGAACAGATGAGATAATTCTACTATATATAGGGAAGAAAGTTAACAAGATAAATTGTAAAGTAATTTGGAATTTCCCTGAAGTGACTGAGTTGACACACAAAAAAAATACATAAACTGAATACAGTGTGTATATATACAATGAAACAAGCTTTATTCTTGTAACACATTGCAGCATTGTGTGTAATCTACCATTCTGAAAGAAGGACATTGGACTGATCCGGCTGGTCATTCACTCTCAAGACTTATTTCTAAGCTGACCGACTCGCTGAAGATGACGTTAGACTGATTAAATCTCTTATTAATTAACTGCCACACATTACCGAAACGATTGACGTTACCTATGTGACTGGCCATTCCTATTCAAACTTAGTGGAAGATGTAACTTCTAAAAGTTACTTGACCTACCCTAGAAGAACGCTGCTGTCGACCTTCGTGTATAATGTGTAACTTTACATTTGTATCTCCCACAGACAACCAGATGTAATCTCCAAGGGATAAATGAAAGTAAAAATTTAAATCGAAATCATTTCAATGATTTTCTTTAAAACGTGCGATATGAAAACCACACATAACCAGAATGATAAAAAAATCCCTATTCTAAAATAAGAAAGTAGAAAACATATTCTATGACTTCATACTACAGTACTATTAAATGTATTTTATTCTCTAATGTAAAGCTTCTGGTCAGATTTTGTTGTTTTTGGTTTATAGATTAATTGTTCTCAGTCCTTTCTGCTTTGTGTAAGGCCTTTTTTTCAGCTTTTTCTGTTTTAGTTTTGTTTGATCAGTGGATTGTAAATAACTTTACAGTCTGCTGCTAAATTAGCTTTAATTATTGTAATAGAAGTTCTGAAACGTTATTTGACAAAAATGTTGTCTGTCTGATCTCTTACAATTCTTCAACCACTTTGATGTGACCTCAAAGAATAAAAATATCTAGATTGATGCTTAAACCAAGTATTGCTTAACCCTAAATTTTCCTCTTCACAAAACTGTACTAATCTATCTCCTCTAGGGTTCCGTTATCTAAGTCCACGTGGTCCAAAACTTGTACGCTGTTCCTACTTTTACCTATCTTTGAAGTAAAGTCATTCATTACCATAAGATATTTCTGATTTCACTGCCTATATAACTAAAATATTGATAAAAACTCTTACATTCCTCTTCTTCACTGTCAGATGTAGGTGTACAACTTTGGATGATGTCTAACTTAAAGGTTTTGAACGAAATTTGACAAACATTATACAGACTGAAATAAACTAGAAACTTTGCAAATAGTTGCTTAAATATTCTTTCTCTAGCCGAAGTGTGATGTTTATCTCCTCCTAAATATTTACAGCCTTCAATCATCAAAGTCCTTTAACCAATCAATCTAATTTCACTTAGCCCTAAGATACTACACTTCAGTATTTTCATCTCATAATTTACTCAAACCTTACTCAATGTCTATCCTCTTCATTTTTATTTTTATATGAGATTCCCTGTTACTGCATTTATTGGTTCCAACAACAGAATTAACAGGTTCTACAGAAGTAGGATTTGCTTAATTTTGAAATAATTGCCTACAGGAAAGGCAAATAGTCAACATCACCAACCCCCAAACCCCCAACTCTGAGGGTATACTAGTTACTAACGAATAGTGGAATTTATTTGGATAAAGATTTCATTGTTGTTAAGTGAATAGCGAGACAATCGGCTATCGAAATTCGATGGTCCAACGCGGCTAAGCAATTAGGATGCTTTACTCGCAATCTGAGGGTCGCTGGCTCGAGTCCCGACCAAATATGCTCGCTCTTTCAGCTGTAAGGTTGCTACAATATAACGTTCAATCCAACCATCGTTGGTAAAAAAAAGTATCCCACAAATTGGCGGTGTGTGTTGATGACTAACAGCCTTCTCTCTAGTCTTTTATTGCAAAATTAGGGACTAGCGCAAATACTGCTCGTGTAGATATGCGCGAAATTTAAAACAAGCAAACCGAAACCCGATTTTTAGCGTCGTAAGCATGCAAACTTACAGCTGAGCCTCTAGGGGAGGGCAACTGGAAAAAAGACCAATAATACAATACGTCTTCGATTACATTGGTTTATTTTTGTTTTCTGTTTTACTTTCTCATTCAAGTAATACGTCTATTAAATTATATTTAATCACTTTCGACCTGAGTCCTTCGCTACCTCAACAATGAACTTTAGACTTATAAAACTCAAATCTGGGGTTCGATTCTCCGCGTTATGCCTTCTATCTAAAAACACAACTCTTGCTTTCCTCTCGGATAATTCCTGGTACATGTGCATCACTGGTACAATGACACATAAGAATAGTTTTAATAGTTCTTCTTAATTTAATGTGCGTTTTTTACCTAAACTATTTATAAAAAATTTAAACAAATTCAAAGGACACAAACACAGCGTTTTCACAAATATTAACAGATAACAAAGAAAAAAGAAACGCGAAATGAAGTATTACAAAATGGAAACTGCTAGACGTTGACACCAGAAGGAATGACGTCACGGTAAAACACGAGAGAAGCTCGGAGTTTCCAGTGCACGCAGGGTTATTTCGATGCTCTATGATTCATAACAGCAAGCCCAGAACTGTAGTTCCAGAACAGCTGCAGTCAGACCAGCTACCTACCATGGTTAAGGAAGACCCGAACGTCCCGTTAAGGGAATTCTTCAAAAGCCTTCTCGAACGTTCCAACGTGAATGGAGTGTCTCACATCGCTAGCGCTTCGAGTGTTCTCAGACAAAGTGTCTGGGTTCTGGTCCTCGTGCTAGGGCTTTTCGGCTGCATCTATGAGAGTTATCAATTTCTAAAAGTGTACTACACTTATCCAGTAGTGGTTACTTTAGACGTCGAGAATAACTGGACACTGCCTTTTCCTTCATTAACCATATGTAATCTCAATAGGTAACTATAGGCTATTTTTATTCTGTATGTTTCAAATGAGTTTTAGGTTTTCCTCCGTTGTCTTTCATTACAAATTGTAAAACCATATAGAAAAGCGATGCAACAGTCCTACACGTAAAAAAGGAAAATCAAAAAAGGAAAATCAATACCAATCTGTTTACTTTGAAGGTAGGCAAAAGCTATATAATGAACCATTTGTACTCTGTCCACTACGGGTATCGAAACCTACGGGATTTTAAAGTTTTAAGTCCGCAGACATGCCGCTGTACTACTGGGAGACTAGTATGAGTAACGCAAGGATTGTGAATATCTTTGTTTCTTGTTTAGATTTGTCAGCGTGTTTAAGAAGATATGAAAACTTGGAGAAAAAAGGGTTTTTGTAAACTATAGCACAACAGATTTTATAAACTGCTCAGACGTATTAATTAACAAGTTAGAAAATTTATAAACATATACGTCATCAAGTCATTTATTCCTTCTCTTTCTAGATATAATAGACAGAGATTATCAGGTAAAATGAAGTCTCCCAACTGACTTTTCTACACGGTTCGTTTGTTTGTTTTTGAATTTTGCGCGAAACTACACGAGGGTTCTCTGTACTAGTCATCCTTAATTTAGTAGTGTAAGACTAAAGGGAAGGCAGCTAGTAATCAGCATCCAGGGCCAACTCTTGAGCTATTCTTTTATCAACGAATAGTGGGATTGACCATCACTTATAATGTCCTCACGGCTGAAAATGCAAGATTGTTTGACGTGATAGGGATTCGAACCCGCGATCCTCAGATTACGAATCGAATGCTTTAACCCACCTGGCCTTTCTAGACGGACTTCAAAATTTTATCAACACAACATCGCCTCTTTGCGAACGCACATATTACCATAATGGAGGTTTGTGTGATAGGAGACCAAACATGGATAATGGGTTTCAGAATGTTCTTATTGCCTAAAAAAATCTGCGTTTGTTGTTACGACTGCAACATCCCGAGGAATTCTTCCGTCATTATGAACTGATAATAGCTCATTATGACCATAGTATTCCTCATAACAGAAAATCGGAACAAATTCCAAATAAACCAAACCAGAGCACAGATAGTCCACTAATTAGCTTTGCACTTAACAACAACAACAACACAGAAATAATTATTTTAAAAATTGGTCGTGTTAAGCTATTCCAAAGATGGTTTATTGTGAATTTCGTGCAAAGCTACACGAGGGCTATCTGCGCTAGCCATTCATAATTTAGCAGTGTAAGACTAGAGGGAAAGCAGCTAGTTATCATCACCCACCGCCAACGCTTGGGCTACTCTTTTACCAACGAATAGTGAGATTTACCGTCATATTATAACGCCCCAACGGTGAAAGGTGTGACGAGGATTCGAACCCGCGATCCTCAGATTACGAGTCGAGTTCATTAACCACCTGGCCATGTGGGGCCTATTTGTGCTCTGCCCACAGCAAGTATCAATGGCTGATTTTAAGCGGCATAAGCTCTCAAAATTACCTCTGAGTCACCGTATGGGCTTATTGTTAATGTTATGCAAATAAAACTTTTTATGGGTGATTGTACTTATCAAAATTAATCCAATTTAATGGCGGGCTCGAACCTCTTTCGCCGAATATCTCGCCTTTTCAGCCGTGGGAGCGTTATAATTCACGGTCAATACTACTTTTTAACGGTATAAAAGGTTCCAAGGGTTGGCGGTGGATGGTGTTTGACGAGTTTACTTCTCTCTAATCTATTACTGGTAAATTACGAGCGGTTAGTGTAAATAACAGTTGAAAAGCTTTGTGCAAAATGTTTCACTGATTTACCAGATGAGACTTCTGACGATTTTGGTCGAAAGTTTTTATCGTTTGAAAGTATATAAATTTGCTAAAATTATTTTGAGTATATATTTTACAGTGTAACACTTGTGTTGATCGAAATAAGTCATTTATTATTTTACATGTGTTGATTTTGATGATTTAAGTATTTTATTTTTGTCAATTCTGGTGGCCTAAAACATATATTTGAAGCAATTAGGCATATATTGATTTTGCTTGGCTAAATAATATTGTTTAAATATAATGATGTGTTGATTTTGATGGCTTAAAACATACGTATTTTAATTATTTTGACATGTATTGATTCAGGTAGTCTGTAATATATTTTAGTGTTGTAAATCTGTAGTCTTACCGCTGTAGTAGTGGGATCACACACAACATCTGAAGGCAACCCATTATATAGGCCAACCATTCTATTTGAAAAATAAAATTGTTTTAGCTGTAGACGGTTTCTACCTTGTCTAAATCTACATTTATGTTCTCTTGTTCTACAATTCTCACTGTTAAGTATGAAAAATGTCGATCCATCAAATTATCAATTCCTTTTACAATATTAATCACTTCAACCAGATCCTCTGTAACTTTTCCTTTTCCAGGAGAAAACAATTTTGAGGATCATAACCTCCCTTAATATGACAACCCTTCCATCCCAGGTTCCATTTTAGAACCCTCTTCTGAACTCTTTCCCACAATTCGATAATTCCTAAGGTAAGGAACCCAAGACTGAACACAATACTCCAGATGTGGTCTAAACAGTGTTCTATACAACGAGATTATAGCCTCTTTAAACTTGTATTCAGTATTCCTATAGATACAACCTGAAGTCCTATTTGCACATACTACTTAGATGGCCTATGAGACTGATCAACCATTACACCAAGATTTTAATATTTCGTGACACTATTAAAGTTATTACCATCGAAATTATATTTATAATTCAAATTATGATAACTCACATGCATTATCTTGCATTTACTATAATTAAAACTCATGCGGCATTTATTCACCCAACTCACTAAATTATCTAAATCCTTTTGTAAAGTAGCCATGCCCTCCTCTTAGCCAGCAACATCCAAGATCTTAATATCATCAGCAAGGTTAAGTAATTTACTGACCATTTCTTCATCTTTGTCATTGATGTAAACCAAAAAACCAAGGGACCTAAGAATTAGCCTTGAACACTGCTAAATTAGGTATGGCTAGCGCAGATAGCCCTTAAGTAGTTTTGCGCGAAATTCAAAAAACAAACAAACTGATGAAAGTAATTTAGTCAAAATATGTTATTTTTCCTATAGGAGTCAGGAACTTAATCTTTATAGATTATAGGTTATAATGCTAACTTTATGGGATTTACGATAGAATTCGTATTATTTTTCAGCCTGTTTCTTAAACAGTACACTTCACTTTAGTTTGGTGACATTAGAATGATTCATTACACCTTTTATAACTGAATATGACTGGTATATTAAAATAAGTGTTGCATACTGATGTCACTCATAACATTTAAATGGATTTGCACCACAGGGTTACAACGGGTGAACGTCACGCAAAATCTACTGTTGTTTACTTCCTGAAAAACAGTTATGTATATGTATGTATGGACTTTACCTTGCTAATAAAAATCTTCTTTTGAGTCGCATTCAGATTGAATGTGTTTTTAATACACAGTAGGTGTACTCATGTCATGTACGGTGAGAGATTTTTTGAAAGTTTTTGTTTTTCTATGAAGTACACCGTGGCAACACTAAGATTGAAAATGCATAACAATAAAACAAGTCGTGTCCGTTGGGCTGGGTTCCTTAAGCAACATTTTATTTTCTAATTTAATTTTTTTACGAAAAGCGGTAAGTAACACGCGACTTTTAAACATCTCACATAAGTGCATCTGTCTTGAAAATTAGTATAAACAATGCGCGAAAGGAAAAAAATCTCTCAAATGATTGGCAGGATTTACAAAAGAAATGTAATTGTAGAACCAGGGTTTTACCAGTTATGAATATATAAACACCGTTTCTGTTTTTTATCCTAAGTATGCCAATAATAATTGAAAGCACATAGATTCTATGTATACTCCACGTAATAAAGAAATCCCATCAGTTTTCTTAGTGATCTCCCCCCAAACAAAATACACACATTTTCTGGTCTGTATTTTGGACCCGTCATGGCCAGGTGGTTAAGACGCTCGATTCATAATCTTAGAGTCACGGACTCGAACTAACATGCTCTGCTTTTCAACCGTGGGGGCGTTATAATGTAACGGTCGATCTCACTATTCGTTAGTAAAAGAGTTGCCCAAGAATTGGCGGTGGATGGTGATGACTTGCTACCTCCCCTCTAGACTTACATTGCTAAGTTAGGGACGGCTAGTGCATATAGTCCTCGTGCAACTTTGCGCGAAATAAAAACATAACTAATGATGCTATGAAGTACATTCAGCTTAAAATAAAAGTAACGTATTCGCGTATCCTGAATCATTCGTAGTTGATTAAACCATATTTCATACAAACTCCTCGGAGCAGTTACAGGACAAACAAAATCATTTTCTTTAATTATAGTAGGAGACAATGCTGATTTTCTGGGAAATGCCATCTTAATGAACTCTCGAAAACCCAACGTTATATAATTATAATAATCCACGATTAAAAGTAAAGGGGAATGTTTTATAACGTGTTAACCACCCTACATTTACTACATCAAGGACACACGATGCTATTCGTCCAATATCATGGTTGATAATACCGGCTGAGATAGGGCAGATTCAGCAGGGTCTAGGCTATCTCTCTCTCTCTCTCTCTATATATATATATATATGTGTGTGTGTGTGTGTGTGTGTGTGTCATCAGTTTTTTAGTGAACAAAAATTTCTAGAGTACGAAACAAATTAAACAAGCAAACAGTAATTATTTTTAATTTTACTGACATCATTTACTAATCGAATTTGTAGGTGAGAATTAATAACACAGCATTATTTATTTTGTTTTAATAATGTTTGTTTATTATTATTTTATCTTATGAGTAAACTTCGCTGTCGTTCACAAGAACTGGCAAATAAGGTACCTAGCTAGTCTTAAAAAGTTTTGACCCCACTGGTGCGTGGTTTGTTAGCGGACTAACAACGCTAGAAACTGCCTTTGGATACTTGTGATGGGCAGACCACAGGTAGCTTACAGTGTAGCTTTGTGCCAAACTACAAACAGATCTTATGTTTTATTGGCACACAATAATCCACTTCCAATGCACTCCAATTTCAATCCATTGTCTCTTCACACGCACCTGTTGGATGCATTTTACAAATACAGTAACTATTCATGTCTCAGGGAAAACTTTGTGTATATTTAGATGCTAGTATAACAGCTGAATAAAATAAAAATGTAATTACTTATAACCTTTAGTTTAATAATTTTCAATGTATTTATTTTTTTCCACTGACGACACCCTAACCCCCTTAACTTGAGTTGTACGACACAAAGTTTAGTAACTTCTGCTTTAACTTCCTTGTGTGTGTTGTTTAATTTTGTTCTTTCACTCTTTATATTTAATATTTATTATTGTTTTTCTTTCTACCGAACTTTTGGTTTTAGTAGCAGTAACTCCTTTCTGTTATAATGAGTTAATAATCATGACGAAACTGTTTAGTTTCTTATACTTGCTTCTATTAAATGTATTCTATATAGCCGTTTAAGTATTTTTGGCTGTTATTAAGCCCAAAGCTGCATCTACGCAATGGAATACGTGTGGTACGCCCACCCCAGGTGTCAATATAAGATTTTTGGCGTTAAAAGCCCTTAAGCTTGCAGCTGAACCACTGGTGAGAGGAATGTGAAATCAAACCAATTCTTCGTTGGTTGGAAAGGTGCCAGTAAGTTAGTGTGGTTTTTATCATTTATCGCGTGAATTTTTGTTGGAAACCAACCAATAGGAAGTTCATTCTTTCCTAAAAGATTTCATTCTAAGTAAATGTTGTTCTTACTAAATTTAAAGATATTTTGTTTACGCTTCAAACGTGGCAGCAACATATATATGAATAACATAGCAATTCTTCGGAGCTGTCTCCTGCTGGAACAGCGGTAAGTCTATGGATTTACAACGCCAAAATTAGGGGTTTGATTCCCTTCGATGAACACAGCAGATATCCCCGTGTGGCTTTACTATAAGCAAACACACACATGCACTCTTCTGAGCTACCTGTGTTTACATTGAATGATGTTATTTTAATCATAAGCTTAGTATTCACAGTCAGGGAACATTATCCAACCAGTATCGGTCGGTTTAATGAGGCCCGGCATGGCAAAGTGTGTTAAGGCGTTCGACTCGTAATCTGAGGGTCGCGGGTTCGAATCCCGGTCGCACCAAACATGCTCGCCCTTTCAGCCGTGGGGGTGTTATAATGTGACGGTTAATCCCATTATTCGTTGATAAAAGAGTAGCCCAAGAGTTGGCGGTGGGTGGTGATGCTTTCCCTCTAGTTTTACACTGCTAAATTAGGGACGGCTAGCGCAGATAGTCCTCGAGTAGCTTTGCACGAAATTCAAAACAAGCGGTTTAATGATTTAAATGGGTGAGTTTATATTTTTGTTCCACCAGTTCGCCAAAAGAATGTGTGAAACTTAACAGCAGTTATTCTTAGTAAAAATAACGAACGGTATATTAGGAACTTTACAAAGTAAATATTTAAAGCCCTTGAAAGACACTGGAGTTTTTGCCACTTAATCCAAGGTTTCAAATACACTTGCACTGGTATTAACTTTAGGTAATGTTTATTGGAACAACAAATCTTATCTCACTTCCTTAGTTGTTGTAGAATGTATTATAAAACACAATTTGATTAGTGATCACCCGACGATCAGCTGTGATGTAATTCTTTTTACATTTCTCTTTTACTTTCACCCATCTATTAATTCTACTTTTGATAAGGACAAAGAAATGTTAACTTCAATAGTTATTAACTTGAATAAATTCAATGTTTAAAACTAGATATTTAATACTCACAAGAACTAGCCAGTGGCACAGCGGTTCGTCTGCGGACTTACAGTACTAGAAATCGGCTTTCGATACGCGTGTTAGGCACAGTAAATGTAGCAAATCGTGTAATTTTGCAGATAAACAAACAACGACGGAGACTGCTGTTATTTCTCAACAGTTCAGCTGTTATAGATGTAAGAAAACATGTTTGTGTTTGTGTGTGGATGTTAGAAAACATATTTGTGTTTGTGTATTATACCTTGTGGATTTCGTAAATTTCTTTATGTCAGATTTCGAATGTTCAATCACCATGATTCCTATTTTGACAAAACTATCTGGTTAAATCATATGTTCAAATCTCAGGTTTGATGACAATCGATACAGCGATTCGCCAGTTATAAGAGGATATACAAACACAGACTTTTGTCAAATCATGGATTAGGGATTTTGATTATGTCAGAGGTATAATAATAAAAACGTATGAACAAGGTTTAGATGTACAATATACAAATCAATAGTGACTAAGTTACCATCGCTCGTGCAAAAAATACAAGTATCATCTTTCGTTCTAGAATGTACTATATGGGGTTATATGTAAACTTTCGTTCTAGAATGTACTGTATGGGGCTGTGTGTAAACTTTCATTCTACAATGTACTTTGGATCCGGAATGTAACATATGGGACTGTATATATTTTTTCTCTACATTTGTTTTTAAATAGGCATGTCGTGTGTGTTTTAACATGTAGTAAAATTATACTATTATTAGATTCACGGAAATAAATCTGACAGGTGTAATCCTTAATACGTGAGTATTGTAAAAACGTGTCTATTGTTGTTTTAGAAACAAATTACATTCTATCTTGTGGAGATCACAATACTAAATCCTTATTGCTTTCCTAAAATTTTGAATTTTTAAGGTTTAGGGCAAGCGGTGATTTACTTTTATCTTAAAGATCCAACTGAATTTTAAAACACGTGAATAAAAATCGAACATTTTCTCCTACAAAATTAAGTCGTAGGCGCAAAACTTAAATAAATGCACATATAAAGTATCTTAAATTATAATATCCTATTATAATTCAAAATTTGCAGCAAATACTAGAGGGATTTTGATAAAAAGTTAAAAAAAAACATTTACTATATAAAAACTTAACAATTAAAACCACATATAATGTATCTTAAGCTACAAAATTCCAGCGAAACAAATGTTAAACAATGAATAACTTGTAAAACTGAATTTGGGCCCAGCATGGCCAAGCGTGTTAAGGCTTACCAAACATGCTCGCCTTTTCAGCCGTGGAGGCGTTATAATGTGACGATCAATCCCACTATTCGTAGGTAAAAGAGTAGCCCAAGAGTTGGCGGTGGGTGGTGATGACTAGCTGCCTTCCCTCTAGTCTTACACTGCTAAATTAGGGACGGCTAGCACAGATAGCTTCGAGTAGCTTTGCGCGAAATTCAAAAAAGAAACAAAACTGAATTGTTTATTTGTAAACAGATAAAGAAGCAAAGACGTTTAAAGCTTCTTTAAAAGACACAATTTCGTTCACTAGGTTTAGCTAGTAAGCTTTGAATAAAACCATATAATAGTTCAGATTATCACGGGTTACAATATCTGAAATAAATTACGTCTTTAAGCAATAATACAATAGAAATGAAGAGTAGGTAAGTACGAAAAAACATACTAGCATAAGTATATGGCGTGTAGAATAATAACATTATGTGTATTAATTTTAGGATTTCATTTCTTGATAAAGAAAGTTTCATGTTTCCTATGAAGGCTTATAATACTAAAACTCAGAGCTCAATCCCTGCGAATTCACAGCACAAATAATCCACTGCTTAATATGGCCAGGTGGGTTAAAGGGTTCGACTAGTAATTTGAGGGTCGCGGGTTCGGATCCTCGTCGCACCAAACATGCGCGCCCTTTTAGCCGTGGGGGCATTATAATGTTACGGTTAATCCCACTATTCGTTGGTAAAAGAGTAGCCCAAGCATTGGCGGTGGGTGGTGATGATTAGCTGCCTTCCCTCTAGTCTTACACTGCTAAATTAGGGACGGCTAGCACAGATAGCTTCGAGTAGCTTTGCGCGAAATTCAAAAAAGAAACAAAACTGAATTGTTTATTTGTAAACAGATAAAGAAGCAAAGACGTTTAAAGCTTCTTTAAAAGACACAATTTCGTTCACTAGGTTTAGCTAGTAAGCTTTGAATAAAACCATATAATAGTTCAGATTATCACGGGTTACAATATCTGAAATAAATTACGTCTTTAAGCAATAATACAATAGAAATGAAGAGTAGGTAAGTACGAAAAAACATACTAGCATAAGTATATGGCGTGTAGAATAATAACATTATGTGTATTAATTTTAGGATTTCATTTCTTGATAAAGAAAGTTTCATGTTTCCTATGAAGGCTTATAATACTAAAACTCAGAGCTCAATCCCTGCGAATTCACAGCACAAATAATCCACTGCTTAATATGGCCAGGTGGGTTAAAGGGTTCGACTAGTAATTTGAGGGTCGCGGGTTCGGATCCTCGTCGCACCAAACATGCGCGCCCTTTTAGCCGTGGGGGCATTATAATGTTACGGTTAATCCCACTATTCGTTGGTAAAAGAGTAGCCCAAGCATTGGCGGTGGGTGGTGATGATTAGCTGCCTTCCCTCTAGTCTTACACTGCTAAATTAGGGACGGCTAGCACAGATAGCTTCGAGTAGCTTTGCGCGAAATTCAAAAACAAAACAAACAAACAAATTAAAATATTTTTCTTTCAGTAATAACATTTATTATTATTGTTAAAATACTATCAAAGACAGTAAAAAAAAGATAATACGTCATCTCTGACGTTACGAAAGATACTGAAATATGAAAGTGCATTTTTTCATCAGTAAAGTCCAGTTTGTGGAAACTACGTGTCAGCTTATCGAATCGTGCAGACTGAAAGTATAAATGCAAATCAAAATGTGTAATACATTCTAGTAAATGTTTAAGATTCAACGTCTGAAAACAGGTGACTATTTTAATTAACGAAAATCTTTAATTTTAGTTTTCATTTTATATCAAGTCACAAAAAATACTCTGAGAAAGATCTGAATTTCACCAATGACCTATATATCAGGTCATCCCATAAGTGCATCATCATATAGTTGTAGAATTGAATTACTTATAAATGAAGCAATGATGATAGGGATATTTCGAATTCTATATATTACAGTTCTTCTGACTTATTTTAGTGTTAGACGTATAAGTATCAGAGAGGTGAGAAGGACTTAGAAAGGCATGTCAGGTACTATATAGAAAACATTTATCTGCTTGTTAAGTTGAGGATGTCCTTTGGAAATGATAGCGCAAGGCTTTACCAAGTCAAGCACTAAAAGCATGGCTTTGAGATTGAGTTGAGAAACATAAAACCTCTATAAGTGTTGGATGAAGGACGTGATAAACATAGAACCTCTATAACTGTCGAATTAGAAATGTATTTTTTACCTAAGTAAACAGCATATCTTGTAAGGAGCAACATAATTGAAAATTTTATTAGTCTTACTGTGATAAAACATCATACATGTTAGTAAATAACAGATCATACTCTTCTAACGTAATAGCAGACGGTTGTTTCAATAGATTGCATCAACTGATTAAACAAACCATTTTGTCATATAATTTTAGGGTCCGAAGGAATAGTTTGAACATCTCCTTATGTGAAGAACTAAAGATATCATTGACAATATGCCAACGTCTCTTTGCTCCAGAGAAGCCAGTGTCGTCAGGACCAACAGCTCTCTCCGTGAGTTCTAAAATATTTGAAAGGATATTCTATCTTTAATAAATAAAAGTCTAGAGATACAGCTTTTCAGTGAATTGGTCGTTGTTTATTTAACTTCATTACAACATTTTGACCATTCGTGTGGCTATCATCAGATAAATGTTGTCTATCGTGTGAAATATTGCGCCAACATTTTGTATACGTTTAGAAGACATATAGGGTGGTACCTGTGATTTGATTTAGATTTAGTTCACAAATCATTAATGCTTCTTTTGTTTGTTTTTCTGTTAATATTGTTCTCATGATATAATACTTTCAAACTGTTAATCTTAACTGGATGTTGATTCGTTGTTCTGTATTCGTAAATATGTGACGGGAGGGGAAGGGGGAATTGTTATGTTCTTTGATCCCAATGTTGCGGGCCCGGCATGGCAAGGTGGTTAAGGCACTTGACTCTTAATCTGAGGATCGTTGGTTTGAACCCAACTCGTGGGGGCGTTATAACGTGACGGTCAATCCTACTATTCGTTGATGAAAGAGTAGCCCAAGAGTTGGCGGTGGGAGGTGATGATTAACTGCCTTCCCTCTAGTCTTACACTGCTAAATTAGGGACGGCTAGCACAGATAGCCCTTGTGTAGCTTTGCGCAAAATTAAAAACAAACCAAACCCAATGTTGTGTTCCGTTTCGTCTATACAGTATTATCACATAGATACTTGTTGATACTTCTATTGCTGGAGTTCCCAGAATAATTTATTTAGATGAACTTTGATTTTAGTGCTCGGTTTATGGAATAACATTAACTTTAATATTTATATATTACATGTGTATTTTTTTATACTTGTTTCCACATGTTTACGATGGTTTTGGTTATATAGCCATGATATGGTAAGACACCTATTAGTGTGTTTAAGTTAGTAAATTTTGTTTTATTTCTCTTCATTTTTTCGTTATTGAGTTTGTTTTCATACTTTGCTATAAAGTTTTAGTGACAATGTGTTTAGTATTTGTTCATAAATGTATAATTTCACGTGGCTGATTGCTACTCACATGAAAAGGTGCCAGTTTATTGTTAAGTGGGCCGACTCCCACTTTATATAATTGTATAATTACCAGGTTTAAGGAACATTTTTGTGTTAAAACAGTTGGAGTTTCTTACCATTGTTATATTCATATAATATAAAACATAGTTTTCATTTTTTCCTTCATGAATGAATCTGATATTAGAGTAAATGCTGCTTACATGTTGTAAAAATGATTGTTGATGGTTGTTCTCTACAAGTCCACAAAGTACATCGTCGACGTATCAAAGCCCGTGCATGGGAGGGTATGGAACGATTCAAATAATCCACGTGACTTGACAGAAGGCTACCAATGCTTAGGCCATCTATTTGTTCATAAATTTTATCTTGACAGGTGAAACACATTTTTAGTGCAAAGTAGAACAAATCTATCAGAATTTCTAAACCCAGGTTGTTTTTCTTTAAATCGTGTGTTTGTCTTTTGGTAGGAATATTCCTGAAAAAAAAAAAAAACAACTACAAATATGACTGAACTCTGTGCTTCAGCGGTAAGTCTGTGGACTTAACACGCTGTAAAATGAATTTCGATAACTGTAATGGGCAAAGAACGGATAGCCCATTGTATAACTTCACGCTTATCAACAAACACACACAAACTAACTAATGTGAAAAAAGTTGTGTAAATTAATATTGAAAGTCATAATAAACATTTTTGTTGTTAATATATTTAAAAATTATATTTCTGAAATAGTTTTATGTTTTTGGTGTGTTTTTTTAAATTTTGATCATGTAGATCCCAGCGGCTTCGAATACACACAATAACTTAACGTATTCGAAAGTATTTAAACTAAACCAGGCATGGCCAAGTAGTTTGCATGCAAGCCTGTATATTTAAGAGTCCATTCGAGTAGCCCAGTAGTTGGCGGTGGGTACTGTTAATTACCTTTCTTTTCTCTAGTTTACCAGTTCAAAATAGGAACGGCTAATGCAGATGACCCTTGTTTAGCATTGTAAGAAAATTCTAAACAATTTTAAAATCTAAGAATTGAATCTTTACCATCTGCTTAGAGTTTGATACTCAGTCATAATTAATGTTTTGTTGAAACTGAAATCGTATTCTAACTTAAAAGTTTTGATTTAGAAAAGTCTTTAACGGTTACACTCTGAAAAGCCTCGTGTTTTCATGTAGTGATATCACGTTTTTTGTAAGACAAAAGAATCCATTATAGTTTTGATGTGACTTTTATAACGCTTCTATACTTACCAATAAAACTACGCTTATGTACTAATATTAAAATACAAAATGTCTGTTTGTCTTTCTCAAAATAAATAAAGATGAATGATCCTTTTCGACACTCGACAGTACTTTAAAATTCTGACAGAACGGATTAGTCAATAGCCCTGCAACAGATATCCGAAAGTGGACAGACTGGACCGGATTTACTATTCCTGGATCATCTTTAATAAGCTTAAGAAAATCAGTAACTGAAAGGCATTACTGGTTAAACGATCATTATTTCTTGCGAATGAATGTATTAAACTACATAAATATTTTTATATTTGGTTTCCCCAATAGGGACGAAACAAATACGCCTCGTGCGACGAATTCCGAGAACAAAAGCTCAGCGCCCGACAGCTAGAACAGCTTAACTTCTTAACTCACTTCGCAGCTATGAACGCCACCATGCGGGAACAGCTGGGACATTCTTTGGAAAAACTTGTGCGTGAAAGTACTTTTAACGGAGAACAGTGTAGCACGAGGTGGGTTACATTCATTAAAAAAAACTCCATGTGACTTTTTCCTTTCTTTAAATTCCTCAAATAATTAAAAAGAAGTAATAAAATAATTGATTATTTGAATAAATGTTTTAAGTGTTTACGGTTTTAACGATAAGCCTAATAATATTTTTCATTAATGAAACTTTGGGACGCCCGGCATGACGAGGTAGTTAGGGCGCGAGACTCGTAAGGTGAGAGTCGCTGGTTCGAATCCCTATCGCACCAAACATGCTCGTCCTTTCACCCATAGGGGCGTTATAATAATACGGTCAATCCCACTATTCGTTGGTAAAAGAATAGCCCAAGAGTTGGAGGTAAGTGATGATGACTTGCTCTAAACTTACATCGCAAAGTTAGGGTCGGCTAGCGCAGACAGCCCTCGTGTAGCTGTGCGCGAAATTCAAAAACAAACAAATATGCTATTAGGACAACTCTTTTACCAGTAAACAGTGGTATTGGTCGTAATGTTATAACGTCTCTACGGCTCAAAGGTTGAGCGTGTTTGGTGTGACGGCGAGTTGAGTGCTTTAACCACGTGGCCATGTCAGGTATGTGTAAGTGGGACACGGAATTATCTTAAGTCAGAGATATGAAAGAAATATAGATATTCCGGTAATGATATGCTTCTAATTAATCAAACTTATAAAGTAAGCTTAATAGAGTATAATTGGATATGATTTCAATGATTGCTATAATTTCTTAAAAATTAGTTATTTTACTATGGCGTCTTATTGTTCATAATATGCCTCTTAAAGTTAATGGGAAAGACATTTAATTCTCTTATAATAAATATCCTACACGATGCAGTTCGATTCGTACACAACAAAATGAGATGAGTGAGAAATTACAATATATTCCTAAGCCTCAGAGACTCGAACTTCCGTACAATACTTTTAAAATGGGCTTGCACTTTTGTTTCAGTGGTTGTTACACTTTCAAGTTGAAAATTTGATGTTTTTGTTTAGATCCGAGAATATTATTCTTTTTCCAAGTGGAGCTTAAATTTCTCAACTACATTATATGAAATGGTAAAAGCTGGTGATTTGTATTAAACTTTGACTTCACAATCTTTTGTTGTATACATTATTATTTAATATTATGTGTGAGGGAGTGAGGGTACCAGAAGTAAGAGTACAACAGATAACACTATTATATTTATATAGATATTATTATTGTTTAGTATTGTGTGGATGTTATGTGTTAGAAATAAAGAGTACAACAGATAACACTATTATATTTATATAGATATTATTATTATTTAGTATTGTATGGATGGTCTGTGTTAGAAATAATAGTGACGAAATGATCGAGCTTTGCTTGATGGTTTAAATGTTTTGAAATCATAAATTGTTGGTTGATTGGTTGGAGCTTTATGGCTTTAAGGACGTAGGGAAATTGTAAGTGAGCTGTCTCTGTCTGTAAAAAACAGTCTTCGAAAATCCAAAAGAAATCTAGTCGTTGTCTTAAAGAAGAAATGTCATTGTACTGTAAATAACTAAAGGAGCTTGAAAGTATGCCCAGCAATCTTTTGTATAATAATTTTCATTCAGACAAATGCTATAATGATTTTGTATAATATTTGTCATGTTATTACATATTTGACAAATGCTGTTGTGTTGTTAGTGATAATTGGTATATTAGCTGTTTATGTGTAGGACATTATAGGCATATTAATATTTATGATGAAAATAAAAGTCAGGCTAATTATTTCTATGAAGTATGTGATATATATATTAGAATATTTGTATGATGTCTCGCATTTGTCATTGTTTGTTTCATAATTATTGACGTTTATTGATATATAAAGCACAACTATTGTTGGTATAAGACTGGAGAGTAATGGACAGCTATTGTTGGTATAAGACTGAAGAGTAATGGACAGCTATTGTTGGTATAAGACTGGAGAGTAATGGACAGCTATTGTTGGTATAAGACTGGGGAGTAATGGACAGCTATTGTTGGTATAAGACTGGAGAGTAATGGACAGCTATTGTTGGTATAAGACTGGAGAGTAATGGACAGCTATTGTTGGTATAAGACTGAAGAGCAATGGACAGCTATTGTTGGTATAAGACTGGAGAGTAATGGACAGCTATTGTTGGTATAAGACTGGGGAGTAATGGACAGCTATTGTTGGTATAAGACTGGAGAGTAATGGACAGCTATTGTTGTTATAAGACTGGAGAGTAATGGAGCACGTGAAATATTTAAAGAAATATCACACTGATAACCCATTAATAACTGTTAGAGTGTATTGGGGTTAACTGTTAACACATTAACAAGTGTTACAGTGTGGGTATGGTTAATTCATAACACGTGTTATAGTGTGTGGGGGTTAATTGTCAATACATTAACAACTGTTAGAGTGTGTGCATGGTTAAGTGTTAAGCTATTAACAACTGTTAAACTGTGTGTATGGTTAATTAGTAACACATTATCATGAGTTACAGTATGTGTGTGGTTAATTATTAACACATTAACAAATACTACAGTGTGCGTATGGTTAAATGTTAATCTATTTACAACTGTTACAGTATGTGGGGTTAATTTTTAACACATAAACAACTGTTACAGTGGGGATTAATTGTTAACACATTAACAATTGTTATAGTGTGTTTATGGTTAACTGTTAACACATTAACAACTGTTACAGTGTGTGTGGTGGACGCTCAATGTTGATATGCAGTTATATAATTCAGTGCTAATATTAATGTATTCATATTAGAACTTGATCTATGTACAATATGTACAATATCACAAAATAGAGGATAGTTATCACATAATGTGTGTACTTATTAGGGTGTACTTATGTTATGTTTATATTAGCATGTGTCTGTTTGCATAATGCACACAACGTTTCAAAAAATGCCGCTTGTTTGATTATTACTTTTATATAATTGATAATTTGATCATTAATGCATGTCTGGTGCACTGCTGAGTAGATGTATCTATTAATCTCATGATGTATGTGGTACGAGGGGGGTAATTTAACTATCCCACAGATCACACACGTCTATAAGGGACTTTCTGCATCAGTTATTCTTCTCTGTTCTAGAATTCATCACGTGTATGATACATTAATTAAATTAAGCTCCACCGGTTTTCGACTTAATTACGTATTCGAAGGTTTAATTGATGTGTAGATACATATATATAGGATGCAAATTTTGAAATTTGATGTTTTTTCTCAACAGTAACTTCAGTCGCTTCCTTACTTTTCATTATGGAAACTGCTACACTTTCAACTATCAAAACGACTCTGATGAACCCCTAATGACACAGTCTATAGGGCCCAACAGCGGTACGTATTGATATGTTTAATACTATTTCTAAGTTGTTATTTTTCATCGTTTAATGAATTTCATGTTCACGATTTGATTTGGTTTCTTTCGAATTTCGCACAAAGCTACTCGAGGGCTATCTGTGCTAGCCGTCCCTAATTTAGCAGTGTAAGACTAGAGGGAAGGCAGCTAGTCATCACCAACCACCACCACTCTTTTACCAACGAATAGTGGGATTAACCATCACAATATAACCCCTCTACGGCTGAAAGTGCGAGCAAGTTTGGTGCGACCGGGATTCGAACCCATTACCCTCGGATTATGAGTCGGACGCCTTAACACACTTCGCCATGCCGGGTCCATCCGAAAGGAAACGTTAAACAGCACATAAAACAAGACAAAAGTTATTTATTTAAAGCTAAACTAAAAACAGTCACTTTTGTCATCAAACACTGAATCAAACATTTTCCAAAGGAACTTCAAGGACCTTCTTTACAAACATAAGTGCATTCACACCTCTAAAATAGTACTGCGCATGCTCCCAGGGGTTGGAGCGCTACTGTGACTATAGAAGCAGATAAATTGTATCCGAAAGTATAAAGTTAGATATAAAGACGTCTAGGAAAGTGCCCTAGAAATATCACTACTATTATGTACCGTAGTGTAATAATGATTAATACAGGGCAATGACATGAACAGTATATATAGTATACACAACTAGATTATACGGGATGCTGTGGGTGACACAAGAAAGTCCCTGCTCAGAAATGGTTGCTCAACAAAGAGACGTTTGCGCACGTATTCTCTAAATGTATATCAGATAATGGACGTTTTATGTCTGTTCATCTTTCTGGCTGCTTCTCCTGCTATTTGTTAAAACAATTTCACATTTACTGCTACATATCATTCAGTTAATAAAGTAAAAGCCAAGCTGAAGAAATGGCGGTTTTTTTTATCACTAGGTTTGAGTCTAGAACTGGATCTCGAGGTTGACGAGTACACCGTGTTGTCACCAAGTCTGGGCTTTCGTGTGGTTATCCATCCTCCACAAACGCCAGCAAACCCCGAGGAAGATGGCTATGACATCAGCCCTGGTTTCGAGAGTTCTTTTGCTCTTAAACAAGTCAGTACATACGTACGAGTTCGCGTTAAGTATTTCATTAAAAACCTTTTATAATAATTTGAAGCTTTTTTTTCTTCTCTGTAATGATATCAAGCGGTATGACTGTTTTACTAAAATAATATCAACTGGTATGACTGTTTTACGAAAATGATATCAAGCGGTATGACTGTTTTACTAGAATAATATCAACTGGTATGACTGTTTTACGAAAATGATATCAAGCGGTATGACTGTTTTACTAGAATAATATCAACTGGTATGACTGTTTTACGAAAATGATATCAAGCGGTATGACTGTTTCACTAGAATAATATCAACTGGTATGACTGTTTTACGAAAATGATATCAAGCGGTATGACTGTTTTACTAGATTAATATCAACTGGTATGACTGTTTTACTAGAATGATATCAAGCGGTGTGACTATTTTACTAGAATGATATCAAGCGGTATGACTGTTTTACTAGATTAATATCAACTGGTATGACTGTTTTACTAGAATGATATCAAGCGGTGTGACTATTTTACTAGAATGATATCAAGCGGTATGACTGTTTTACTAGAATGATATCAAGCGGTATGACTGTTTTATTAGAATAATATCAACTGATATGACTGTTTTACTAGAATGATATCAAGCGGTATGACTGTTTTACTAGAATGATATCAAGCGGTATGACTGTTTTACTAGAATGATATCAAGCGGTATGACTGTTTTACGAAAATGATATCAAGCGGTATGACTGTTTTACTAGAATAATATCAACTGATATCACTGTTTTACTAGAATGATATCAAGCGGTATGACTGTTTTACTAGAATAATATCAACTGATATGACTGTTTTACTAGAATGATATCAAGCGGTATGACTGTTTTACTAGAATGATATCAAGCGGTATGACTGTTTTACTAGAATAATATCAACTGGTATGACTGTTTTACGAAAATGATATCAAGCGGTATGACTGTTTTACTAGAATGATATCAAGCGGTATGACTGTTTTACTAGAATAATATCAACTGATATGACTGTTTTACTAGAATGATATCAAGCGGTATGACTGTTTTACTAGAATGATATCAAGCGGTATGACGATTTTACTAGAATAATATCAACTGGTATGACTGTTTTACGAAAATGATATCAAGCGGTATGACTGTTTTACTAGAATGATATCAAGCGGTATGACGATTTTTCTAGAATAATATCAACTGGTATGACTGTTTTACGAAAATGATATCAAGCGGTATGACTGTTTTACTAGAATGATATCAAGCGGTATGACTGTTTTACGAAAATGATATCAAGCGGTATGACTGTTTTACTAAAATGATATCAAGCGGTATGACTGTTTTACGAAAATGATATCAAGCGGTATGACTGTTTTACTAAAATGATATCAAGCGGTATGACTGTTTTACTAGATTATTAGTGTTTATCTAAAATTTATTTAGCAATTAATTTATTTAATTACCCAAAACTTATTATCAGAAATAAACTACCTACGTAGATAAGAGCTAATTTATAAGTCAATGATTGAAGACAGCACCATTTTAAAAACACGACTAAAAATACTTAATGCCATAAACTAGTTTTAATATTCCACACTTAATGCCATAAACCAGTTTTAATATTCCACACTTAATGCCATAAACCAGTTTTAATATTCCACACTTAATGCCATAAAACCAGTTGTAATATTCCACGCAAATTAAGCCTCTAATTATTAGAATGCACTGAATTCTTTGTTGGGTTACAGCCTGTAAACGAACGAACTGTTATTTCTAAAAGAGCTTAAAATTTGCTGTATGTTTGTTTAGAATTAAGCACAAAGCTACACAATGGGCTATTGAAACCAGGTTTCTAGCGGTGTGAGTACGCAGACTTAACGCTATGCCAGTGGGGGCAATTTGCCTTATCAAAATAACGTTTGACATTGTAATTATTTTGTTTGTTGAATTTCGCCCAAAGCCATTCCAGGGATATTTGCGCTAGTCGTCCCCAGTTGAGAAGTGAAAGACTAGAGATAATGCAACTTAGTCAAAATCACCTTCTGCCAACCTTTAGGCTACTTTAATTGAATGGTGTGGTTGACTTTCACAGATCAACGCCTTCAAGGCTGACAAAAAGAGCATGCTCGGTGATGGGATTTGAACCTGCGATCGGAGACTTACAAATTAATCGTCACTATTTCCAAACCATGCCAGTCCCATTAAAACTATTTTTTCATATAACTCGTGGTAAAGTGATTGAATTATATAGGTTCGATAAAATTTATATGTTAACATAGGCTTTACATAGTGAAGAAATGGTGAATTTTTAACAAAATTAAAAATTGTGTTTTGAGTTACACGCAAAGCCACAGGAGGGCTATCTGCACTATTCGTCCCTAATGTAGCAGTGTAAAACTATAGGGAAGGCAGCTAGTCATCACCACCCACCGCTAAATCTTGAACTATTCTTTTACCCACGAATAGTGGGATTACATTACAAAGTCCCCACAACTGAAAGGTCGAGCATGTTTGATAGGACGAGGATTCAAACCCGCAACGATCAGATTACAAGTCGAAAGCCCCTAACCACGTGGTCATGCTGGGCCAATAAATAAATAAGAAATATCTGCTACTGTCATATTCTCAAATCAAATGTGGATAAGTCTCAGCTGCAGTAATCAGAATAACCGTAAGATATTGATGCAGTGTTCCACTGGTGTTTGAAAAATAAAGACAAAATCATCATAGGTAACGTTCAATCATTCAATTTAAGGTAACGTTTAAGATGCACAAACTAACACAGTTGAATTTGAAATAATATTGTTTGTTTACGACATTTTTATGATCGGTTACGTTTATAGAACCACTTGAATCCAACATTTGATGAAATTTGACTTTTTCACGAAGACGTGAGTAAGCATATCTTCTACCGAAGCTAACTTCTGTGATGACCAGGACAACACTGGTACAAATAATAAGATTGAAATATGTATAGATGTACCCTGGTCTGGCGTGACCAGCCTGTTAGGACGCTTGACTCCAACCAAACATGCTCACCATTTCAGCCGTTAGTACGTTATAATGTGACGCTCAACCTTACTATTTGTTGGTAAAAGAGTAGCCAAGAGTTGACGTTGAGTGGTCTTACACCGCTAAATTAGGGGTTGCTGGCACAGATAGCTCTCGTGTAGATTGGCGCGAAATTCAAAACAAACAAAGAAACGTCTGTACCCAATCAAAGAACAAAGAAGTAACACTTCTTTGATTTTTAACCAATCAAATACAAATTGCAAAATGACCACTCTGTATTCTTATGAGAAAGTTGGATAGCAGTACGTGAACAACACCTTTCACTAATTTCCACTCTAACAATACCATAGAAACGAAGAGATAATAAATGATTGTTTTTGTTCTCAGAAGAAACGTTTTAAGACTTCCAGTACTAAAGAATAAACTGTTGCAAATGAAGTGAATCTGGAAATATTTAAAAGAAAAACACACTAAAATATTGTAGAAGTAAAGTTACCAAGATGACATTTTTACTAACAACGTCACTGTAGTAAAGTGGTATGGAAATATGACACATCTCGCCCGCCTGTCAAAAACATTTCATTTCGTACAAAATGTTTAATTTTCTCTTCAGTTCTGAGTCGGAAAATAAGATTGCTTTGTTTGACAGCTTGTTTAGGCAGAGTATTTCTGATGAAACTTCTGCCTGATCTGAAGACTGAGGGTGGAAGACTTTCGAAACGTCGTCTTCTACACTTGTGTCTCTATAACAGGCAGTTACCGTTCATTCTACCAAGCTTCATCAAGATTTTTTTTTTATCGTTTTTATTTCGAACTAAACTACACGAGGTTTATCTGTGCTAGACGTTCTTAATTTTGAATTAGTAAACTAGACTGCTAGTTAACACTGCCCACCGCTAACTACTAGGCTACTCTTTCACCAAAGAAAAGTGGTATCGACCATCACATTATAATGCTCCCACGACTGAAAGAGCTAGCATATTCAATGATGTGGTCTGAACCCGAAATCCGTAGGTTACGAGTTGAGTGGTGCTCTAACCATCAGGCTATGGCAGGTCAGGAACATAGAAAATCCAGTTGAGACCATGTGTTAACTCAACGCTATATATAACTTTCTGAAATGGATTCGATCAAGTAATAAGTTGTCTACATTTCTATAAGATAGTGTTGCGATTCTCATTATCTTATGGACGTGAAACTATTCTATAGCTCTCTTATGAAAACAAAGACACTCCCGGACAAAATATTTAGGTTTTGTTTCCATTCCTGGTGCATCTTTATTAAACATGTATTTACATGTTGATACTCTCGTGTGAACCATACTGTTTAAACACTATATTGTATTATAATGAACTGGTTGGGAGTATGTAGATGCCAACAAACAACCACAACCTTCTGAAATGTATTTAATTGCCTCGTAATGAGTGAAAATAATATTTTTTTCTGAGCTAGAATTTAACAGTGTGGCGTTTACCCGGTCTGTACGTTGTATAATAATACGGTACTTATCCCTTTACAATGCACTAAGATACGACACCACTGACTTTTCATTGCTGTTTATTACATCAAAGTTGAGTACTACAAATATCCATTTTGCTGTTAATCTGCGAGTGGATACGATAGCTGGCGGAATAAATGTTTTTGTGTTCTATAATTGAGGTGATTTGTTTCAGCCAACCAAAGTTGATTATGAATAGATATATTTCCAATATTAAAAAAATGACGTCATATGGTTTAGCCAGTCATAGTCGACAATGAACAGACAGTTTTCTTACAGCTTTCCACTAAAAATATAATTTATAAAGAATTAGAATAACGCGATTGCGGATAGAGAAAAAGGCAAACTAAATGTGAATGTTAAAATAACGTTATCATAAGGGCGTATCCGAGACAATGAAGTTGAGTAATCGAAGAATATAAAAACATACATTATATTTATCTGTAAAAATACAAAAATGAAACAAGTAATATACGATTCTGTTAAGAATCACAAGAGACACACAATAATTATTCTCAACTAAATTGCAGGCAATTTCTATTGATTTATCAATAACAGTTCGGAACCATTCATGGTTTATTGCAAGTAAACCAGAAATTGCTAAAAATTCTACTGTTACGTGTAAAACAAAACAACAAGCGCAGCGTCCATAAATTTATTTCATTTCGCAGAGACTCCAATGTGCGACGTATTAATACCGTTAGGTTCTAAGTTATATCGTACTTGATCGTCAATATTAATGAAGTATCGGCGTTGGAAGATATCCACATCTGTTATACGTTTTAATAGCCGTATGTGGTTTGTTTTTGTAGAAAATTAGGTGATAAATTATCTATGGCAATATATAGGTATTAACAAGTAGATCGCTTGTAGAGGATATAAATGTTTTAGATTAGATATAATGTTCTAGATTTTATCAAATGACGTAATATTATTACGTTGTCATTCCTAATACGCAACAAGGACTGCAGACAAAATAGACACATTACATGGGTGTACATACCTGTTTAACGCATGTTAACAACTCAGGAAGGTTAGATGTAATATTTATAACTTAAAGCTTTGTTAAACATTTCTTGGAAATCTACAAGTGGCTATATATTTAGTGCGCGCCCCCTAGTGGCTCAGCGGTGTGTCTGCGGACTTACAACGCTAAAATCCGGATTTCGATATTCGTAGTGAGCAGAGGACAGATAGCCCATTGAGTAGCTTTGTGCTTAATTGAAAACAACAACAAATTTAGTGCGCTTAAAGTATCTCCCGATTCCTAGTGCGCTTAAAGTATCTCCCAATTCCTAGTGCGCTTAAAGTATCTCCCAATCCCTAGTGCGCTTAAAGTATCTCCCAATCCCTCGTAGTTTTGGTAATCAGATAACTTTCGACCAAGTTGGAGTAAAATAGTGAAGTTTCATATTCTGGCGTATGCATTTTATGATATGAAATCACCTTTTACACTAATAACACAAAACTCAAAGATATATATATTTAAACTGGTACATAACCACTTCCTTAATGATATTTTTATATTGTTTTTTTTATTTTATTTTGGGAGTGCATAGTAAACACTATGTTTACACGTTGTTTCATAACAGATAACGTGAAATCAAACAGAGTGTTTAACCCACTTTGACAATTAAATGTTCCCAGAATCCAGAATTGGCTAGTTGCAAGTAGTCAAGTGACGTTTCCATAGTGCGACAGAGCAGAATGATTACAATAATATAATCTTTAAATTGTTCTGGTACCACATTCAAAGATGTCACGTTGTCTTCATCTTATTTAAAACGTTATTATTCATGCAATGCCAAACTCGAGTGATTATAAAGTCTACAAGTGGCTACAGTTGTGATATGCAAAACCTGAATTATTTACATGCGTTTTGCTTTTCGTGATTTTTTTCTGTCCATTGGTACAGGTAGTGAACGTTAATTGCATGTTTATAGCACGCAATTTATTGTCACGCTTGTTGTATGTTTCAAGCACACTTTGAAACTGCTTATGTTCGGTAATTAACTATACGATCATTACCCAAGTGGTGTTCGGTAACTAACTATACGATCATTACCCAAGTGGTGTTCGGTAACTAACTATACGATCATTACCCAAGTGGTGTTCGGTAACTAACTATACGATCATTACCCAAGTGGTGTTCGGTAACTAACTATACGATCATTACCCAAGTGGTGTTCGGTAACTAACTATACGATCATTACCCAAGTGGTGTTCGGTAACTAACTATACGAGTGGTGTTCGGTAACTAACTATACGATCATTACCCAAGTGGTGTTCGGTAACTAACTATACGATCATTACCCAAGTGGTGTTCGGTAACTAACTATACGATCATTACCCAAGTGGTGTTCGGTAACTAACTATACGATCATTACCCAAGTGGTGTTCGGTAACTAACTATACGATCATTACCCAAGTGGTGTTCGGTAACTAACTATACGATCATTACCCAAGTGGTGTTCGGTAACTAACTATACGATCATTACCCAAGTGGTGTTCGGTAACTAACTATACGATCATTACCCAAGTGGTGTTCGGTAACTAACTATACGATCATTACCCAAGTGGTGTTCGGTAACTAACTATACGATCATTACCCAAGTGGTGTTCGGTAACTAACTATACGATCATTACCCAAGTGGTGTTCGGTAACTAACTATACGATAACCCAAGTGGTGTTCGGTAATCGATCATTACCCAAGTGGTGTTCGGTAATAACCCAAGTGGTGTTCGGTAACTAACTATACGATCATTACCCAAGTGGTGTTCGGTAACTAACTATACGATCATTACCCAAGTGGTGTTCGGTAACTAACTATACGATCATAACCCAAGTAGGAAACAAAAATTCTGTCTCTATTCACGGTATTAAGACGACCTTCCTGTTTCCCATAACAGAGCTTTGATGACACGAACATATAAAAGATAAATGTTTTGTGTGTATGTGTGGTAGACGCGTAATCATGAGAAATATTTATTATGCATACACAAAAGCGCCATCACTTGTATTGTAAGATCAAATTGTTTTCTTGCAAACAGAGTGTTGTTTCTAACGTAGATAAGACGTGTAATGCAAAAATAACAATGGTCTCGACATATTTGTGTTCGAGTCCACTTACTATAAAACTTTTTGAATACAAAACTGTTAAGTAAGAATTTTCGTTTATTGGTTATATAATTTTATATCACCATTTCTATAAAAATACAAACAACCAATAAAATACGTGCTTGTTGTTCCTACTAGACCACTATTACGAGGCTACCCTCACCTTTCAATGACAATTGCCATAGTTATGGGAAGAAGTCACACAAGAGTGACCTACCAAACATCAAGTTCACCTCAGGTAGTCAAGAAGTAAGTTTTGTTAATACCAATATATTTTATAGTTTATTTTTCATATGTACAAATATTTAGTGAATTCACATTTTTAATGGATATTAATTTGATTCCCCTGGTGAAAAAAGGCAGTTCCACCAAATTACAGTGTTTGCTGTTACAAAATAAAAATGAAAATAGAAGTGACATTTTTGCAGCGACCACCATACGAGAAAAAAAAAAAAAATACATTTCACACTCTCAAGTAATTATATGGGGGTGGTCATAAAAGTAACATATAAGGAATAATTGGGTATGAGTTTACGTCACACTGGGAGAATTTCTTATTAATTAATGCTCTCTAGTAAAAATCAGAAAGATTAATCGCCATTGGTTCTTTCCGTTTGTATAGTTAATTGAGTATAACATTATGTCAGACAGTGATGTCATCCTGGTAACAAATTGATGAGTTGTAAAACTTGCAGAATATTGTCACAGTATGTGTTCACGGTTTCCATGGATATTAAAGTCATCTTTTCTTTCATTAAAAGTTACGTTAAACATTTCTCAAGGTAAAACAACCGCATGTTGTGGCGTTTCTGTCAACTAACTTCAAACTAAGCCTCTTAGATGTTTTCATTAAACACTTTACGGAAATAGGGAAACTTTGAATTTAACTCATGTTTCATAGGCCGATACTTTTATCGAAATATATGCAAAATGAACTACTAGAACGTGCCCATAAAGAAATTATGTAGATTTTATTTGAGAAAAATGCTAGAAATAAAGCTGGAAGAAATAGCTTTATATAATTATTCGTTTATGTTTTTGTCTCTCTAGCTATTTATCTAAACGTTATTGTGAATCTAAAAACTGAAATTGGATGAACAGAACCATTGATCGAAGTTTTTACTTTCTATCTTCTATATTTTGATAATTAAAATTTAGTATATTAGATTACATAACCATCTGCGCGTTTTAATACGTCTTCATTTTTGTTCAGTTAAACCATTCAGTTGGTTTCTTTATACTCACAAATTATATATAATAACTGGCACGTGAATAGTAGGATGCGTCAGCGGATGAAGGATAAAAATTAAAATGTCCCAATTTTTTTGCTCAGTTGTGCCACTGCATGAGTTTGTTTTTTTTGTTTGTTTTTTTGGAATTTCGCGCAAAGCTACTCGAGGGCTATCTGCGCTAGTTGTTCCTAATTTAGCAGTGTAAGACTAGAGGGAAGGCAGCTACTCATCACCACCCACCGCCAATGCTTGGGCTACTCTTTTACCAACGAATAGTGGGATTGACCGTAACATTATACACCCCCACGGCTGGGAGGGCGAGCATGTTTAGCGCGACGCGGGCGCGAACCCGCGACCCTCGGATTACGAGTCGCGCGCCTTACGCGCTTGGCCATGCCAGGCCACTGCATAAGAAAAGAACATAGTCAAAGTTTCATTTCAATCGCGAAGTATTTAGGGGTCGCGCATCCCTCGCAAAGTTCACTATTTTCCTTAAATTTACCCTACATTACATTGTTAATGGTAATTAAATTATTTAAAGAAATTATTTAATATTTATTGATTATACAATTAGCAAAACATAAAACTTGAAAGAAAAATTTATTTCATTGAAGTTTTATCTTGCGTGCCCCCTTCGCATTATGTTCGCCGATGTTCTTCTGCCACCTGAATCATATACTGAAATTGATCTTCGTTCTTGGTGCGGCCCTTTGATGTAAATTTGTAAAATTAAATCATGTAGCTGTTGAATTAAAGCTACTCCTCTTTCAGCTGCGTCATTTGTCACAAAAGGTTTCTTTACTCTGTCCTTTCCTTGTTTGTACTCTTCGGAGGCGCTCCACTCTTTCGGTGGTAATGATAAAAATGCGCTACTAATATCCAGATGGTAGAAAATTTTCTTCGTTGCCGAGGTAAAAAAAATTGTAAGTTTTCTGGAAACAGCATTGCTTGCAGCATCAACTGTTAAACGTGGAATTGTCCTAGGAGATCCTTTCACGGTATTCATATTTGAGACCATCTTGAGTTTGTCGCTATTCGTTACACCGTCATCAAAGAGTGCAAGCCTAACTGCAACCTCAGATAAATACCATAAATGCTGATTCATTGCCTTTGTACCAATTCCTTAATCATATGATTTTCATGCAATGCAAGTTCCTTGAGTAGTGTAAGGTCACTTCGAGCTGCCACGGAAGCATCCTTAGCTGTAAACCATGAGAGGAAGTAATGTTTAGTTATAAAGACACAGAAATCGCCAAGTTTGCTGCAGAAATGTGCGTCAAATGAAACACGAGATGAAGCAGGCTGTGGTTGCAGTCTACCAAACTCCTCTTGGAACATCCAAATTTTTAGAGAATATATTGCTCGAGCCATCCATCGTGCACGATGTACAGCACCAGAAGTACGGAAAGAAACTGAAGAACGTCCGTGTGGAAGAGATCCAAGAAAAATGACAGCTAATTCCAAGAGCTCTTTATAATCGTCCCGTGGTTGATGAGATTGAAGGAGATTCTGACAAAATTGAATAATATCATCCTTCCAAGGCTGTATTCGGAGTGGCATTGCTTCTACTGCTGTTATGTACTTAGTTTTATTAATTTTAGGCCAACAATCTTTAAAGTTTAAAAACAAAGTAATATCTGGACATTTTGATGTCTCTATCACGAGAGTAGAGAATACAGAGCTCAGAAGAATCTCCAAAATGTGATGTCTACAGGCAAAGTGCAAGAGCTCACGTTCAAGTAACATTTCAATCCTCAGACAGACGCCAGATTTGGATCCTGTATTGGTCGCCGTGGTGTCAAAGCAAAGCGATTTAATTCTGTCTTTACATTCCATTCTACTAAAACTGATCCGATCTCAGAAGCTACTGAATTTGCATCCCCACTATCAATCTTGGGCACTGAAAGAATCTTCTCTACACCTTCACCTGAAACTAAAATTGCCAAACGTTCGATCTTCTCTCTGCCAACCAAGTCAGGCATCAGCTTACCATCCCAATGTAATGTCAAAGGAACGTTTGGAGAAAAACTTTCCTTCAATTCAGCTGCTAGAAGAGTACGGTTAGTAATTCGTTTCCTCCTTATGGAACTTGGGCTAATGGCAAGATCCTCGATATTATGTCCAATATGAGCTGCAAAAGAAAGCAAAATTTGCGCGGCTTTTCGGTCACTGATCTGGGTTCTGTCTAAAGCCGAAGCTAGCCTTTCACTATTGCCAACTTTTCGTTTGGTTCCGGAAGCACGTTGTTATTTTGTGCGCATTGCGCAACCCCCCTAAATATTAATGTATTGGATTGATTTTTACGCTAGCATATTTTTTTCATTGAATGGAATCAAATTATAAGCGAGCGACTGAGTGTCACAACTTTTTGTTTTTTGACGCACCCTAGACTGGATAATGATCTTTCAAGTCTAGTGCGCATTATAACGAGCATATCACCTTTGTTAGAACATAATTTAAAATTAAAGATTTTTTTTCAGTCATTATATATCTGTTTCCCAAATGTCTAATTGTTAGCATTTTAGTGTAACGTACGTATGAAATGTTTATTCATAAATGATGAAAGCGTTTCCATAGGAGCCCTGCAATTTATTAAACGTGTCTTAAAGGTTTTTGTCAGAGTATTCTACTATTACTCTGAGGCTTAACCCAAAATATTACTAACGACTTTTTCATTTTGTGTGCAACAAACCAAGGATCTGGATGGTAAAGAATCATGAAATAAGATCATAAGAAAAAATGTCCTTCTTCACAAATAACAATTAGAGGGGAGGAGGAGGAAAAATAGAATATATTTTAATAAAATAAACTGGCTTATTACATCAATACACAACTTAAGCTGACTTTTTTAACTTCTAATGAATAAAATAATTGATATGAATATTATTAAGGATACAACTGTTTGTTTGTATTATGAATTTCGCGCAAAGATACATGAGGGCTATCTGCGCTAACCGTCTCTAATTTAAGTGTAAGACTAGAGGGAAGGTAGCCAGTCATCACCACCCACAGCCATCTCTTGGGCTACTCTTTTACCAACAAATAGTGGGATTGACCATCATATTATAACACCCCCACGGCTTAAAGGATGAACATGTTTGGTGCGACGGGGATTCGAACCCGAAACCCTCATATTACGAGTCGAACGCCTTAACCCACCTGGCCATGCCGGGCCTGGCTCTGTTTGGTTTGTTTCGTTCTTCATCATTTTTGCGCAGGACTACACAAGGGTTATCTGCACATTGTCGTCCCTAATTCTGGACACATGGGATAAGAGGGAAGAAAGCTAGTCAGCAACATCCAGCACCAACTCTTATAGCTCAACCACGTCTACAATGTGCGGAGAGCGTTTCGTTCGGCAACGGAACGTGCACAATGAACTCTAAAACTGACAGTTTGAACACGTTTTGACCCGGCATAGCTAGGTAGTTAAGGAACTTGACTCGCAATTTGAATGTCGAGTGTTCAAATCCCCGTCACGCCAAACAAGCTCGCCCTTTTAGCCGTGGGAGTCTTATTATGGCCAATCATACTATTTATTGGTGAAAGATTAGCCGAAGAGTTGGCAGTGGGTGGTGATAATTAGCTGCCTTCTCTCTAGTCTTACATTGCTAAATTAGGGACGGCTAGCGCAGATAGCCCTCGTGTAGCTTTACGCAAAGTCTCTTTAACTCATACTTTAATGTTGATGTTTCACTTTCGATTGTGGAATGTGTTGAATTTCCAGCGTATAGAACATCAGAAAACAAACTTGTGAAACATATAAAGTATATATTCAATGATCACTTATGTTAACTGATTACTGTAGAAACGTATGGAGACACCTTTTGCTTTAAATTTTACAACCTATTTAAAGATTTTGTATGCCACAGCTGCAGGAACAGATGTTGTCTTTAGCCATCGTATTTACACAGAAGAATGTTGTCCAGACGTTTATAGGACATTGTTTTAAAAATTTAACTTATTCATATCTCTTCCTTTGGACGTCTGTTGATAGAAAACTAGTTCTAAAAAAAATCTAAATATATGCGTTTTTGAAGTTGTGACTAGACTTGTAAGTAGTTGCAAATTAAATGTATATGAAATACCAAAAATATATCATTTCTTTAATATCCTGAAATTCGGGAAGAAATGCGCCTTGTGACATTGTAATCTCATTTATATATTTAGTTAATGTTTTTGTCTTGGTTTATAGTAATGTAATCTAAACATTACGAAGGACCAGGGAATGATAGACGAGTTACTGTTATTACGATGTATTAAGGTAATAAATATAATTTAGAACACCTTAGTTTATTAAAATTCATGTTTTTTTTTTTGTGGTTTATTACAGTCATGTATTAAAAAATGTCTTCATTTGGAGAGTCTTCGCAGATGTGGGTGTACAGATCCTTTTCTCTCTGTTGACCCCCTTTCGGAATCCTGTGATTTGTCAAACCGCAGTCAAGGTAAATACACCAGAAGATAATCTTAGTTGTTTAGTAGACCTTAAATACGCCACTTTCTGCTTCTCAAACTTATTTTATTTTATTCGACGTTATAGAACCAAAACATATTATTATTACGAAATTATCACACGTGTAACTTTAGCTTGCAGGTATTGAAACAGCTTCCTCAAAAACAAATATAAACATCTTGTAAATTTAAGGCGTTCCTCCCTCCAGTTGGGAATCCCATCACAGCACGTTTATTAGTGCGGAGGCAAGGTACTTTTACGCCATCCCTAATTCTAGGCCACTAGTGCAAGAGGCAATTGGGTGGCATCAATTACACCTATTTCTATCTTATTATTAATAATTATTGCGTATCGCCTTTTTTTAATTATTATTTATTCTCCAGTGTTCCAGCGGTAAATTTAAGGGTTTCGATACTCGTGAGGGATACAGTGTAGCTTTGAGCTAATATTACTTCTACAACGCTCTTACTCTTTAGTAATCTAGCAAAGGTGTCTAAGTCAGTTCTAACTGAATATCATCCTTTGTTGTCCTTGAAATGTTTTGTTTCTTTCTGTGGAAAACTGTAATCCAACTCTCCGCATTGTGTCCACCGTGAGGATCCCTATAGACGTGTTATAAAAAATATCGATTAATTTAGAATCAACTTAATCTAAATTATAACATATGTATTTTTATCTTACATTTAATTTTAATTATTTTCTGTCACTGAGATAATTGAATATAACTTCAGGTGAGGTTTAACATATTACCAACTATTTCTTGCAGTTTGTTGTCTGGATGAAGTCTTAAATTACTTTAAGACTAACGACCTCCCATGTGATTGTCCACTTCCATGTCGGTAAGACTTTCTGAACTTGTACGTAACTAAGGCACATCGTTAGTTCTCTAAGTTAGTTGTTTACTCTACAAACAAACACAATCTTAAGTTTAGGAAGAATGATAATTGTTCTAAATATGTTTGGTGTTTTCTCGCGATTAACGAAAGAGAAAATATTACAACTGTAGACATTGGTTACTTGTGAATTTTATTTGGAATTTGTGCAGTTAAATTTGTGAACACTTTTTTGTGGTTATCTTTTACTTCATAAAATGTTGGTAGTAACGATGCGTTAAATATCTAATAGCTACTTATATGTTCTCATACACTTTCACCCTCCTCAATTCAAGAAAGTCGACCTACTCGACTTTTCTTCTGCTCTGATAGGTTAAATGAATACGGTATGCTCTTAGAAAAAGGAAAAAATTCAATGATGTTACTGATTTTGCAGTAAAACGTATTATGACGTATCAACTTCGAGTGCATGGTGGCCATCACCGTTGGAACAAAATTATCTCGTAAGTAACCACATTTATTTCTAGAGTTCAACCCCACTTTAAGTAGTGTTAGCAATGAAGATTACGGTATTTGATATGAAGATACATATAATTAAGAACTGATTTTTAAACTTAAACGTACCAATAGTAAGGTGTAATTTTTAACATTCAAAAATGTTTTTGGTTTATGGTAGATATAAGACAGATAATCGGTTATTAATATTACTACAATACTGTTTTTCAAGTACAAAATCAATTGATAGTGAATTTTAAAAAATAATAATATTATAGAAATCAACAGTCAACAAAAAGGAATACATTGTTACCTTCAAAACTTATGATAGAGACTATAAAATCTTAACTAACTTGAATTATTAATTTATTTGTTTCTTTATTTCGTAGATTAGTAGTATTTTTACTCATGTCTCTAGAACCCAGAATTATTTATTCCATATTTAACTGTCTCTCAGTAGCTGAGCGACATATCTCAAGGCTTATAAAACACTAAAAACCTAGTTTCGATACCTGCGGTGGTCAGAGCACAGTCCATTGTGTAACAATGTTTGTAAAACGGAATGTCATGATTTAAAGATAGTCATTTCTTACGTTTGCTGTTTATTTTTGTAATATTTTGACAACTGGCAACCACACACTGATTTCATGGTGTTCATATAGGTGCGTAAAGAAACCTACAGACAAAGAAGGTCCGTGCCTGCCTCACAACTCCCTCCATTACCTTCGCCAAGAGAGAGTGGTGGAATATCAACTTTCCAGAAACTCAGGTATTTTGGAATGTCCTTTTATAAACAGAATTATCTGCGCTAGCTTAAATAGCTGTGATTTTAAAATAATATTTTATCTAGCTATGCGGCTTTTTTATCTTGGTAGCGGAGCTAACCTGTTCTTTAAACTTCCCCAATCTTCTGTTAGACGTGATTGATTGATTTGGATTGTTTTGAATTTCGCGCAAAGCTACACGACGTCTATCTATCTGCATTAGTCATCTATAATTTAGCAGTGTAAGTTTGTTTGTTTGTTTTGGAATTTCGCACAAAGCTACTCGAGGGCTATCTGTGCTAGCCGTCCCTAATTTAGCAGTGTAAGACTAGAGGGAAGGCAGCTACTCATCACCACCCACCACCAACCACCACCACCACTCTTTTACCAACGAATAGTGGGATTGACCATCACAATATAACGCCCCCACGGCTGGGAGGGCGAGCATGTTTGTCGCGACTCAGGCGCGAACCCGCGACCCTCAGATTACGAAGCGCACGCCTTAACGCGCTAGGCCATGCCAGGCCCAGCAGTGTAAGACTAGAGGGAAGGCAGCTAATCATCACCACCCACCGCCAGCCCTTGGGCTACTCTTTTACCAACGAATAGTGGGATTGACCGCACATTATTACGACCCCACGGCTGAAAGGGCGAGCATGTTTGGTGTGACGGGGATTCGAACCTGCGACCCTACAAATAGGGAAATACGGCAGTCACTTCTTAGTCATTAAAACAGAAAATAGAATATTTTAAGTCGTTATTTTATCTTTTTACAAGAATTGGACAGTGAAGATTATTTTATTATATATACGTACATGTCGTTTAATTACAGGACGTCGAAAGCTAAAGTCAAGGTCTACTTCCATACCTTGGAACACGTGTTGTACAAACAAGTGCCAGTTTACCAGGTAACCATATTTTACATTCAAGACAGATTCTAGCTCTTAAATCTGGTGAAAGTTGATTTTCAGTAGAAGTCCCAGGGTAATTATCCTTTAAAAGAACAAAAAAACAGAGTGTAAAAAAGTACTAATAATAATTATATGCTTACATAAATATAACTGGTTGTATTTTATCTGGCAGCCGCTATAAATTTCTGATAAAGTTAATACATGTATTAATATCCTTAATATTATATTAATGCTCACTGTTAAGTCCATACTTTTTTCAGCCCTCCGTAGAAAAGAGGGTGAAGTGCAATTCCTCAGTCAAGTAAATGATTTTAAATAGGCATCGACTATCACACCCCTTTGAAAGTCCAATAGATTTTACCTCTTTTCATTCTCTTGCGGGGCCAACCATGAGAGGATATATATGACACATACCATCATCTGGCATCATTACTCTAATTGGCACATGAACTAAATGAGATGTTCTACAAATGCATGTGTATGTAAATGCAGGGGCCCTAATAAAGCACCAATCACCATAATAAATTAAATTATACTGCACGCATTAAAACACATTAACTAGTATAATCTATTTCTAATGCATGAAAAATAACAATGTATTCTACATATATAGTTGAGGTTTATCCAAAACATCAGAGGTAGTTTATTTTTAAAGTGTTGAACTGATAGTTTTGTAGGTAAGAAACAATGTAAGTATAGGGGGCTCACCACTACATATGCACAGGTCACAAACGTAGACTTAGCTTGCTTAATAAAGTTTCGGAAAGAATAATTCCTCTTTCAAACTCATGGAAAATGTTCAAGCTATATATAGTACAAACACGAACGGTACATTTATGTCAAACCTTAATTTTGTAGCAACCTGGCAACTGAGAACTTTAGGGTAGGGAAGAAGGTGTAGTGGATTTTTTACTACAAATAACATCAGTTTCCACGAGTATCTGTCAGACTGTTTTATGTTCTATACAGAGTATCAGCAGTAGGGTATATATAGGCTACCATTCCATTTGAATGACAAGAGATGTTTTCTGTTTAGAAATGTTTGACCAAGGATTAGTTTATTAACACATTCCTCAATAGCTCAGCTGTAAGTCTGAGTGTATGTGTATTTTCTTATAGCAAAACCACATTGCGCTATCTGTTGAGTCCACCGAGGGGAATCGAACCCTTGATTTTACCATTGTAAATCCGAAGACTTACCGCTCTACCAACGGGAGACTGTAAGTCTGAGGGCTTACAACAATAAAAGTCGATTTTGATACCTGCAGCGGGAAAATCGCATATATCCCACTGTGTAGTTTTGCGCTTAACAGCAACCAAGACTAACCTTAATATTTATTACGCATGGCATATTACGGACTCTGAATCTCAGTTTTGTGTTCAGAAATCGAATAACCACATATTTCTACGTACCGTAGCTAATTCTCCTCAAGAGGAGAAGATATATATGTATATTGTGTTTTATAGCGTTTGAAACAGACAAACATTTAAAGTTCATGTCATTCGTTAGACACAAATTAAATATATTCAATTATGCTTTCGGTCGAAATATACTTCTTTCTTTTCTATTAGAAACTATTAGAATATACACAACAACATGGTAGCAGTAACCGCTGGAAAATTTTGGACTGCTCTAATGGAATAGTGGGATATGACTGTCACTTTTATGGAGCACTCACAGCCCCGAAGTACGGAGGACGATTTTGTGGCAACAAGACGCGAATCATGGATACTTAGATGCACTGTTTGGCACGTTAACAACTAAGTCACACCAGATCTTAGAATCATGCGCAAAGATACACATGGACTATTTGTGTATAACCGCCCCTAATTTTGAACTGATAAATTGAAGGTAGTATAACTAAGTCAACCACTTACTCTTTGACTACTTACAACTGTCCCCCGCTGGTACAGCGATAAGTCTACGAAGGTCAGATTCCTTTCAGTAGACTCAGCAGATAGCCTGATGTAGCCTTGCTATAAGAAAACACACAGACACATGTATCTAGAACTGATAGAATAAAGAATCTGACTACCTTTCTTATAACGTAAGAAAGTGCAAAGCGCGTTTTTGGAACAACAGGTCGCAAATAATGAATATTTAGATTCGCAGCCACGGCGCACCAACCATTAGGCCACATCCGACCTTCTAAGTATTTAAAAATTAATACAACGTTTAATTATTTTGCTTCATCTTATTCCTTGAATTACTTCAAAAATGTGTTTATGATGTTTTCATGCCAAAAACATGTTATGAGTATTTTATGTTTGTTTTGATGGTTATTCTTCTTTAACCTGTAGACTTCCAAGTATTTCAGCTGCTACGGCAACTCCGAACCAAGTTCAAAATACAACTCTAATGCTTCTTCTTCATTTTGTAACTTTTTCGTGACGCCATTCTGAATCGAAAGTGAAACAATTTGTGAGTAGGTCAAATGCATGTATGGTGCTGACATCTAGTGTTGAAGTTAGGTATTATTGAGAACGAATTAACTCATCCGTGGCACTGTGTTACCGTTCGGCTTGGACGAGTTATGTCGTCTTACGGCACTGAACAGGTTAATGTCTAAGTGAACAGTTGTTTCATGAGTGAAACTCTTGGTTTCGGTTTAAATATTAGCGGTTTATAGTTCATTGCCATGGTTATGTAGGGTTTAATAAGAATTATAAGCATTGCCCTCCGTGAATAAAAAGGAGACATGCTTACATATATGTGAGTGAACCTAAGAAAATTGTCTCCCCACATAAAAAAGACAATTTAATATACTTATTTCAACATCATTTTGTAGAATAAACATAAAATTATGAGTACATGAACGCCTCTTTTTAAAAAAATAACAACACTATGTATATACATGCACCTAATTTAAAACTACAGTATGTTCTAAGTTTCTATAAGCCTTCCAATGGCACCTCGGTATGGCTTTTGAAACCCGTAGTAGGCAAAGCACATATAATCTATTGGGTAACTTTGTGCTTAATTCCAAACAGCCAGTCAAGTACCTAGAAATTTCGAAAATATAAAAACAACTGTGTTATAAGTAGTTACGTTAAAATATTAACATAATATACAAACAATAGCGACATATCTTGAGTTGTACGAATAAATATAGTGATTTGTAAGTAATGAAGTCCCTTGCGTATTTCTTAATTTGATTATTTGCACGTGAAGAACGTTATAACAACGTAATTAATTACAACAGTCATATAAAAAAAAAATGATATATTTATCTTGCATAAAATAATTGAAATAACATATTCCAGAACAGTAAAAAGTATAAACATGTAACTTACGCTACAATTTGTGTTTCACAACAGGTTATGCATAGATCATTACCGCAAAGTTGTGAAAACGTTTCTCTCCTTTGTAAAATTTTAAAATCATAAAACATAAAAAATACATCAAATAATTTTGTTCAGTAGTTTGAAACATGCAAATTTTGTTAGAATTTTTTTAACTTATTCATTTCATTAGTAATATATGTATATGTATTCATTATTAACGTCTAACATTTGCCACAACGTTGTCACAACATGACGTTGTGGATTTTACCACTGCACAACTATTCAGCAAAGTTGTAGAAACATTGCGAGTTAGCTGGATTAGTGTAAAGTGGTTATAAATAAAATATTTTAAATTTTGGGGAGCAGTTTTATTGGGGAACAATTTCCAATGGGGAAGTAATTTTTCCGATATCCAAGGGAGGAGGTTTCAAGTATTTTAATCACCAAGTGTAGCTTTTTAGATGCGATATTTTAGGTTCTATGACATTTTACTGCTGTAATAAATGCCTGCTGGCATATTTTACTACCGGCAGAGGGATGCAGCAGTTAATTATTTCCTTTTTAAAGTTTTCTGCATGTATAAAAATTGTATTATAGGTTTGTTTTGTTTGTTTTTTTGAATTACGCACAAAGCTATCTGTGCAAGCCGTCCCTAGTTTAGCAGTGTAAGACTAGAGGGAAGGCAGCTAGTCATCACCACCCACTGCCAACTCTTGGGCTACTCTTTTGACAACGAATAGTGGGATTTACCGTCACATTATAACGCTCCCACGGTTGAAAGGGCGAGCATGTTTGGTGCGACCGGGATTCAAACCCGCGACCCTCACATTACGAGTCGAACGCCTTAACCCACCTGGCCATGCCGGGCCCTATATCATAGGAATATTATAAAATCAACCATTAAAAAACCTTAAGCATAAAACAACTTTATAAAAATGTTTTACCCTTTCAAACAAAAATAATAACGTTTTATTTTATTTTTTGACAGCAAATTGTTCAGTTGCTTTATTATTTTGCTTTACTTTTAATGAAGTTTTATTATTTCACTGTTTTGTTTTAAGAACAAAATTACTTGTACAAACGCACTATTAGTTATTGTTTAAATTTTTCAGAATAAAGTTGTTCACTGTATTTTTTTATTTTATTTTTAGAATAAACTCATGTAATGTACTAGGAAGGTTTTGTTTTATAGATATAATTATTTGCCGGCAGTCAAGTGACTGAAAATAAAAGGTCCAGATACCAATATTTATATATACGTGTATTTTATTTGAGTTAAAAGACTTAATTTAGCACATGTTACAAACAAAAATATTTTTGGCATATAAAAAAAATATTTTAGGGTTTACTAGAAGGAGGGCAACTTTTTTAATTTGTATTCTCTAATATATTTTGGTTTGAATTTCGCGCAAAGCTACACAAGGGCTATCTACGCTAGCCGTCTCTAATTTAGTAGTGTAAAATTAGAAGGAAAGTAGCTAGCCATCACCACCCACCACCAACTTTTGGGCTACTCTTTTACTAACGAGTAGTGGGACTGACCGTCACATTATAACGCCCCGACAGCTAAAAGAACGAGTATGTTTGGTGTGACGGGCATTCGAACCCATCGCGGGTTTAGGAGTCGAGTGCCTTAACCACCCAACCATGGCGGGCAGTTTAATACACTTATGATGGTATAAATATACTTCTTCCGGTCACTTAACCCTTACTTTTATTCTTGGATAAAAAAAATAAATTACGTTTGCTAGTCTAAATAAAATGCCACTTTTCGTAGCAATGTTGTCGGTTGTTCTATAGTCACAAAACTGTAACTATTTCTTGAAATGTTGATATTTTGCATAATAATTACTAAAATTGTTTAATGTTCGTTTTTCTCCCAGGACTCCGAGCTTTTCGGACAACTAGGTGGTCAAATGGGTCTCTGGCTTGGAATTTCCCTCGTCGCTTTGTTTGAATGCTTGGAGACGGTAGCGCTTTTGGTTCATTTTCTTTGTATGCAAAAGCGTAAAAATGTTTAAAACTTCTTTCTTTTTCTTTCTCTCTCTTGAGGAATAGTTTCAATTTATGAACATACGTATTTTGTCTGAAACGTAAGTAACTGTAAGACGTTGTTGACTGTGGTTTTTATTCATGCTTCACTGCAAGATAGAATCATACATAGTTTCAAATCGTATTTATGTCATGCCTGAAGCTATAAACACATTTGTTTGATTATTGGCCGGTTGTTTATGGACTCATATTAGCAAATTCACAATACAAAAGACACTCAGAAAACATTTGTTTTGTAAGAAATCTTGCTGTGAAACAATCTAACAAACTGATTTTTAATCGTAAAATCACCGTTTAACCAAATATGGTTAATTTGAACCAATGTCTTAATTTTTTGGTATGATGATGTAATTCGGTAGATTTGGGAAGAATTTCTTTCCTACCAGTACGAAATATACAAATCACGTTTTAATTATAAAAAATAAACAAAAAGTAACTTTAGACACAAACTAAACCCAAAATTTGACAAAAACATGGTGCTCTTCCCCTCTCAACTCACGACTTCAGAAGGTCGAACCTGTAATGTTTCACCCATATTAGTGACATCACATATTATGGAACAACTTGAAGTTGACAAGAAAACAGCTAAGTAAGTTTGGTTTAAATCTCTCAGTGCTAAACAATGTGTTTCTTGTGTGTTCACTTTTTGGAGTGTGTAAACATCGTTCTTGGTAGATTTCGAACTTTTAAAATTGAAAAATCTCTCATTTTTATTAGTTTTTAAAGAATACATTAGTGACAAAAGTGAAACTGATGTGGTTAATTATTTAAACAAACTGGAGATTTCTAAGGAGAAAGATATATAGTTAACGTTTGAATTAACTTCAGGTCCTCTTTCAAATAAAAATCAACTCACTTATCCTGTCATCTTCTACGCAAATATTTTGATCAACACTCTCTGTTACCTTTAAACTTGTACTGAGTTTGCTAACTTACATACAGGATATTGTCATATTAATATTCCAACAATTCTCTTGGCACTGAGGATTGGACCAACATTCAAAGAATTTCTCTTTACCCTTATTTACCTTTCATTTAAAGATTGCTATTTTCTCTTTATCATGTGAGTACCTCTTCTGGACTTACATTTAACTTACAGAAACTCTATCAGTTTGTAACATACAAGTTAATTTCGAAGTAGCAGAATACAATTATAGCCGCTAATAAAAATGTGTATTTTTGGTTATTCACAAATAAAGCATATAGAAAGAAATTCTAAGGCGTCAAAGTGTTATTATGAAATCACTCCAGAAGAATGTGCGACTCTTCTGCGTACAAAATTGTCACTGAACGCGAGATTGACATCAAACTGAATGTACTGAATAGTTATACAGAAATGTAGTATTTAAAAGAGTTGAAAGCTTTTCGTGCTGAAATTTCACAAAGAAACCTATAAATGTAGAAAAAAACGTTATATATTCATTTTGAAAAAGTTAAGAAAAAATGACCCTTACACTCGAGATAAATATAAAAATACATTTTTATTTAAACCAAAGTTTCGCTTTTGCGGCTTCTTAAGGGTTAATATACACGTTTAAGGAAAAACTATTTTACATTCATGTGGATTCCCCAGTGGCACCGCTGTATGTGTACGGACTTGCACAGCTAGAAACCGGGTTTCAATAACCGTTGTGTTGTGGGCAGAGAACAGATAGCCCTTTGTGTGACTTTGTGCCTAATAACAACTAGGACCAACAACTGTTATACTTATATGGAATGTAAAATTCGTTTTCTTCTTTACAGTTATATATATTCATCGTCTTTGTTTGAGACACAAAAAATGAATACAAGTCATCGGTTTCTGATAAGTATATTGAACAAAAGTTTGATAATTCTTAATGGTGAAGTTTTGAACCTTTTCCAGCAAGTTTAAAATTTATTCATACAATCGCTGATTATTATTAGAAAGATTTCAAAGAAATAAAAGTGAATATTACTTTTAAAAGTGTAACCTTTTTATTTTGACAAAGACACTAAGATTTCAAGATTAGACCATATAAAGATAGCTGTGTTTCCTCATTGAAACATTTATATATTTAATTTTAAAGCAAAATTGTTTTTATTCGAAATTATTTATTCTTAATTTAATAAAACAATTGCAAGACATTTTTATTATACATTTTCTTTGTTCAAACAATTATTCCTAGAATAATATATTATTATAAAAGGGCGTTTCTATTCATCTCTATCTGTGTGTGTGTGTCACACCATAACTCCAAAAGGAAAGAACCTAGAAACCTAAAACATTGCAGCCATATAAAGTGGACCATGAGTGTGTGCACCTGGTATAACTTATCTTATTCACGTGCGTGCACTTCCTTTTACTGAAGCAAGCTAGCAAAAAACACAGAAAATAAGTGGTTCTTTATATTACAAATAGAGAACATTGACAGACACGCATATGCGCGTCTGTGTGTGTGATTGCCATAATTCAAGAAGAACCTAGAAACATGAAATTTTGTATCCATACTATGTAGATCCTGAGGGTGTACACCTGCATGTTATTATTTATCTATGCACATGCGCGTGTGTATTTTTTGTATTAATCAACTTAGCAAAAAATCAAATAGAAAAGAAGTGTGATTGCAATGGCTCCAACAATCAAGAAACTTGAAAATTTTGCACCAATATTAAGTGGATCAAAAACCACATAAAAATGCGTTCTCCGCATTACAAATAAAAAATTACATACAGGCAGACATGCATGTACAGAACTCCAAGCGAAAAGTGAAATTTTGCGCCCATATTAAGTGGATCCTGAGGAAATATATCTGGGTATTACTTACCTTATCAACATGCGCAGGCGCATCTTTTTGATGAGGATTTGTTTTTGTTTTTTTGAATTTCACACAAAGCTACTCGAGGGCTATCTGTGCTAGCCGCCCCTAATTTAGCAGTGTAAGACTAGAGGGAAGGCAGCTAGTCATCACCACCCACCGCCAACTCTTGGGCTACTCTTTTACCAACGAATAGTGGGATTGACCGTCACATTATAACGCCCCCACGGCTGAAAGGGCGAGCATGTTTGGCAACACAGGGATGCGAACCCACGACCCGCAGATTACGATTCGCACGCCTTAACACTCTTGGCCATGCCGGGCCTTTTGATGAGGAAAGCAAGCGAAAAACTACATAAAGTTAAGTGGTTCTTTATACTACAGATAGAAATCACAGACAGACACGCAAGTGCGTGTATGGGCAAGCATATCTGAATTGTTTTATTGAGGCAAACTAGCGAAAACTTAGAGAAAAGCTGCTGCTCCTTATATAACAACTTCTATTATAAAGAGAAACCAGTGCATTTTGGTAACAATGCGTTCCAACCATGGCTTCTCAATAATGTTCTTATTAACAAATGCATATAAGTTATACTTTTATGTAAAAATTTATTTAGAATACACGTACTATCGTTTAGAATATGCCAACCTAATAAACCCAGCGAAGTCGGGTACTTTCGCTAGTGACAAATACAATTAAGAGCCAACCATTTTAAGCATTCTATTCTCAGATTTGATTTTACACGCAAGGCTACACAGTTTGTTATCTGTACTCTATCCACTGTAACGAATATAACCCACATATCTAAACCCGGTTTATAGCGGTGTGAATACGTAGACATATCACTGTGTCACTTGGGGCAATCAAAATAGGAAGTGTTATAGGAGAAAAGTGGAATTGGATTCGTATAGCTCACAAAGTTCCAATAAATCGAGGGCGACACATACTGATTGTTGTAGTGTTGCATTTCGAGGTTCAGTTATTGCTTTAGCCATCTATAATTCTGTTTGTTTTCTACAGAAAAGCCACATTTACCTACTTTGTTTTAGTGTTTTCACTACGAGTCCGTATTTACCGCTATCCCACGATGAAACTCGTAATTTTAAAGTGATAGATTTGAGGAGAAGACAGCTGGTCAACTCACGGACTACTCAAATCAAATAGTGGGATTTCACTGTTCTTCTTACAACGCACTCATCTTTCTGTCTTTCGGTAACGCGGCACGAGCTGCGGAACCTCGAATCTACAAGACAGCGCGCTAACCATTAGGCCACGCTCGATTCACGTGTGGAAGGACATGTCTGGGTACGAACTCACATACGAACGAACGCCTCATTTACAAGACTGATTGGCCACCTGGCGGTATGACTATTACGTTGCCTAATTGAGGCTTCAGAATAAATGAATTGAAATAAAATTTTAAACGTGAATTGACAAATGCGATAAATGACCAAGTTAAAGACCTTTAGGATTCAAGTAATAACCATCTTCAGATATGAACTACTGACCAGAAAAAGGGAAGGCAGAACAGTACCTATCTCCTAAAAGATTTGCCAGTTGTTTGAACAAGAAAACAAGACTAGCTGTCACTTGGACTTTTTGTACCTACAGTTTAACACGTTCTTCCAGCATCAAATGGATTAAACTTCATCTCAAAACTATTTTCGTTGCTCGTATATTATTTTAATATCCCATGATTAACATTATCCCTGGTCTTCTTTGTTTTCTCTCTCAATTTGTGCTTTAATCATTTAATCTGGACCAGGTGTAACACAGCGGTAGTTAATGTTGACTCCAAGGTTACACAGAGCACTTCCCATTACCACAAAATCATGCTCCATCCCTTGGTTATAAGAGTGACTGAAATCTCATTTTTAAAGCAGCACAAGAGTTGGCGGTATGTGCTGTTAACCAGTCAGTTCCTTTTTTTTTAGCCTGTCAGTTTAAAAGTAGGCTTTGTATCTTCGTGAATTTTGTCCAAAGCTACACGTGAGCAGCCTGCACGATCAGTCTAATTTGTGATAATCTCAATACCTTTTTAACGGTATTTTTTGAGCATGTTGTGATCTATCAGTACCACTAAGGCTAATCGCACTTAAAAAAAAAAAAAAAAGTCCGATGACCCGTGTTGTATTTGAAACTATTTTTTCCATTATTTGTCGTTCCCAGTTTGATGACAATGGTACCATAACTTCCATCCTAACTTACAACCTTTAAAGAATTGCGGAGTCAATCTAATACAACGATCCTTCATTGGAAGTGGATATCAGCTACCAAGACGTAAATAAGCCAGAATCCGCTTAAGGACTTCAACAGGTGATGTATCGAGATATCAATGATTCTGGTTTTTCGCGAAAACAGATAATTCCGAAAGATGGTTGAAAGCTTCTGAATCATTATCAACTTCTAATCTTCATTTTATGTTAATGGTACCAAAAGACATGCTCACCTTCACCAGAATGATGAGAGTATAACAAAGTTTAAAAATACTTTTAGTTGTATTACCTTAAACAGGAAAAGCAATTCACGATTAGAAACCACTAAAAAATCGATAAACGATTGAGGTTACAAACACTTTGTGCTACCGCTATATGTCATTCAGTAAATACTTTGTTTATTATTAGTATTGCTATATTCCGATTTAGACAAATCAAAGACATTTGACGAATTATTTACCAATCATTCAAAATATATTTTAGGTTATAGCAGTTGTTCGAGCTCTCACGCGCTGAAGAAAGTTCTTTTTAATAAATTAAAATTAGACGTATTTCGTAAAATATATTGAAAAATAACGAAACCACTTTAAGAAACAGTGCAAACAAACTGTTCACATCTTAAGTATAACCTTTAGTAAAGATCAGTTTATGATAAAAAAAAAATGACAAAAATGGATTTAATTTTTTATTTCAGGCCAAAGCGGATTTACAGCAAATAATGTTATACAAAGCTTTACAATGCGGAACACTTACTTTCTAATTTAACAAATATTTTAGAAATTCGAGGTAGAGCAAACAAACTATAATACGTTTTCGAAATTAAATTCACATTAAAGAATGACTGTCAATACTGGATATTCACGATAATATTTGTATAATTTACGTATTAATAGTAAAGGAATACGGTTAACGTATCACTTTTTTAAAAAAATCAGTCCTCGTAGGACGTGTTACAATAAGCCTAATGTCGAAAAGATATTCATGTAAATCAGTTAGTACTGCGATGTGACTTCACATTGAAAAGCAAATGTCGCCAACTGCTGTTAAAAATTTCCACGAACCATTCAACATTAATAGTTTCTTAGGCTAGTTTCGACTGACCTAAATATGTATGCGTTAAGCCTACGTACTATACCACATGTACAAGTCCAACATTACAATAATTTCACTAAACCATGCCAGAATATACATACATCTTGTTGTAAGAAATAGAGCATAACAATGCGACTGAGCATCACGGGTAAACATCGTTCTTCAACCTTTAATACTTCGAATTCTGTAGCTGGTAATTAGAAGCTCCCACAACAGACCTCTGAAGACGAGTACGTGAAAAACAACGGACACATGTTCTCTACTTATGTACACCGAATTTGAAACTGAAGTTCAACACGTTCCTCACTCGTGATGTATTTGGTAAACTTGCGTGCGACTGTTTACATGTTCTCTTTCGAAAAACCGGTGAAGGTACCAATTTATGTTTTAATAATGCCGATGTGACAGTGAAAGAGGGCTGTTATTTCTACTTGCAAGGCGTGAATGCTATTGGTTGTCTAAGGTTTTACAAAACGATTTAGGTTTTGACACAGCCGGGGTAAAAATGATTTGATTCTCCAGTTTCTGTACTCTTGTACTCGTAACTAAACTGACAAGAACGTTAGTTTTAAGTAACAGCTACTCGTGTAGTTTTAAAAGTGTCACTAACAATTGTGATAGTATAGAAAGTCTGGTCTTGGACGGCTTTCACGTTGTTGTTGTATCTAATAATCATACTGGTTAATTTACATATCAGTACCACTGAACCAACTTTCTCTGTTACAAACTATCGCTTAAAAACCTTGATTTTGGTGTAGATAAACCAGCAAAGTGAATCTAAAAATTCATAATGCATAACAAGGGCATTAAGAGAAGGATCAGTTGAGATTGTTATTAGAACCGGATAAAGACCACGGTGGGCCTACAGAGCCCTTACTTTTTTAACTGACCCAGCGAAACAACTTTTTATCGTATATAGTGCTTTAAAAATACTACAGTTTACATCTTATCGGAGGAGGACAATAAGTGAGCCCATGAACCCTTAAAGAACTACCTTCTCTCATGCTTGGTACTTCAAACCTGTCTGAATATAAATAACCCAGGCATTACCAAGTTCATAAGGGGCCTATATACACACACACACACAAAAAAAAAAAAGAGTATAATTCAGATGGCGTAAGATGTTATAGAAAAGTGGCAATATAAGCCACTAACTGGGATAATCTATTATTCCATCTTCAAAGTGCATTTCAATAACTTAAAAACAGGAATACCTTTCACACAAGTCTCATTAACATCCTTCAAAAGAGCTAAAAGACAATGGTACTGATTCAGTATAAGTTGGTAAGTTTAAAATGCTATTACAAAACTTTATTTTCTTTTGAATATGAAGGTTTTTTTTTTTTGGTTGTTTGTTTTTCCATTTCTTCAACCAGTGGTCTACAGGAGTTTATGAGTTTGGATGATGCAACCATAAACGGAAGTTTGTGGAAGCAAACATCCCTAAAACAATGGAAAGTTTGTGCTACACAGAAGACAGGTTAAGCTGCCAGCTTAATTGATAATTTTCTAACCAGCTATAAAAACAGAACAAAAACTTTGTTTAAATAAACCAACCCATTAACATTTAAAAAACATTTAGAAAAAGTTTGCATAAATATTTTTTAAAGTTATTTAAAACGTGTTTTTTCATTAATCCAATTCTTAACAACTTCAGACTAAATAACAGTTCATATTCCTCCAACACAAGTAGCTTGCCAAGTCCTAACCCTAAACAGAAATGCCAACTGTTTTTCTATCAGATTATGAAGTATGCCAACAAAACATAACTTATTCTCCATGAAAAGTTGAATCTAAAAAATCAACAAGCTTACCAGTACGCTAAGCAAACACCCGTTGAAGTGGAAACATTTATTTAGTACTTTCATGCAACACCCACCTGTTTCCCTAACATTTCTTCTGTTGATTCCATGGAATAATATATTGAACAAAAATTTTCCTAGTAAGCAACTTAAATTTTATGAGGCAACATGACAAGCACAACAAATAAGCCATCTTTGGTACAAGAGTGAATGTATAGATACACCCACAAACATAAAACAACATAAATTTATAACTGTACAAGTAATTAAAACAGTAACAAAAATAAAAAACTTCAGATAAAGCTTGATGAAAGATAAAAATGAAAAGAAAAATGCTGCTACCAAGTAGTAACAACGTTTCTAGTATATGAATACTAAATCATTGTTTTAAGTGGATAGTAAACGTTTCAGATTACAGATTTTATGTTTTTACTGTACAAAAACAAAAAGCAATCAAAACTATACCTATGTTACTAAGAGATGAACAAGCCAATTACAGAATAGTTAGTTACATATCAAGCAAAGCTGTGACAACAGCATTATTAGCATTCTCAATCATCCCAAAACTATTATGTATTAGAACATGAGAATTGCAGGTGGTGTGGAATGGACGGGAACAGAGATACACCCGAAAATTCACACCATCATCTGTGAATAATGGCCTTATGGGAGTTGAAAATTCTGCATGGCGACTACAGACCAGCCAAACTAATGTCTGTAAGAGAGTTATGCAAAAATCAGACCAATTTTCTCACATATCTCAATATCAGTGGATAGTCAAATTTGGTGAATGACTTCATCATGTTGTTTTAACACAATACTGTAACCCTACCATATAATTTCACCTCTAAAATACTGTGACCTTAGTGTTGTTTTAATGCTACAGTACTGTGACCCTATTGAGTGATTTTAACTCTTAAAATATTTAAAATGTAGTTTTAACTCTTAAAATATTTAAAATGTAGTTTTAAATCTCAGAATACCATTACCCTATCATGTATCTTAAAAATCTACAATATTGTAACCTTACTGTGTATTTGTAACTCTATAATACCATGTTTCTATTGAGTTAAGCACCTACTACACTTTCTTATAGTTAAAAGGCAAAGTTAATTATAGTCAGACATTTTAGTGAGTAATTACACATTTGTTTTGTTTCATGCCTTGAAAGAGTTCTTAAACAAGATAATAAATATTGTAAAAAATTAATTTTACAACATGATTTACACAAAACAAAAATGAGAGAGAAAGAACACAAAATTACAACAATACAAGCTTGCATGAAATCTCTTTGCTGGGAATGCAGGGATTGGTAACATTACGAATAACCGCAGTCTCCTTGAAAGGTGAACTTTTTCATGAATAGAATTCAAACCAGCACAGATAGCTATATACATTTGGTAATAATGAGACTTCCAAAACCTGTGTAAGTTTTCTTTGAAAATATAAAGGATATTCTGGAGCACCAGAACCAAATAAAACTTATGTTGACTGACACACAAAACTGAAAACTATTTTTTCTAGAGTTGTAGCCTCTTTACCATCGACAAACTAACAAACAGGGCTTTACCAATCTAAATGTTTTGTAACCAGCAGTCCTATTGTGATAACTGTTTGAAAGGTCCACTACTAATTACCACATGTAGTGAACTTGTAGTAAGATCTTCGTCAACACAATATATACATAAACTTCGTTGCTCAGCAAGTGTTATGAGCTACTCATAATCTTTATTTTTTATGAATGTTAAAAAGTGTGAAATTACTCAAAAGTATATTTTCAATACACTTTAGTTATCTATCAGGCAAAAATCACATTTTTTTTCAAGAAGACTGTGGAATTGTTTACTCCAAAGAGCTTCATGTGAAAAAAAGTTACAGACTGTCAAATAATGTATACTGCTCTGTGCATAGACAGCACTAGACCATTTACCTTCTGATGCATTACACATTTTCTTTATCTTTACTGGTATTCATATCAGCTCTGAATTTTGTTTTATTACTAGAAGTTTTACTTCTTAGGTTTCTACTCTCTGTAACTAGCTTGCTTGTTAAATTATGATACTACGTAATAACCAGGTGAATGGAAAGACCTCAACAGTCATGCATTGTATGCACAAAGATGTACAATTCAAAATCTCATGGACATTTTCTACATAATTACAAAGACTAATCAGATGATAAATGCTAAGCATAACAGAATGTACTTAGCACAGACATAAGCAAATAGCAGGGGTGATTTATCAGTCATAACCAACTTCAAAGGCAGCACATACATAAGTTCGCTTGTCCAAGTTTAAGGTAAATGTCCTGTTCTTCTGAACTTCAGTTCTGTTACAGATATCCATTTCTTGAAAAACACAGAATTGCCTTTAGTACAGCAAGAAGTCTTCTTATCAGAACATGTTAAACTCTTGGTCACAAGCCCTGATGCTCTGACAAAAAGACTCAGTTTCTGATGTACCATCATAGAGCATATCTTTTGATCAGACATGATAAATCACAAGGACACAATTATGTTGTCTTAGATAAAGCAGAAACCAACAAATGGAATGTTTCACTGTACATATGAAAATTGGCTTTACAGATAAATTTTCTTCACTTTCTGTGCTGGTTTATTGTCTGCAGAACTGTTAGCATTCTTTCCATTCCCATTTTTTGGTGGAACATTAAGGACCAAGTTGATGGGTTTATTGTTTGTTCCAGGAGAAAGGAAACCCTCTCCATGATTCAAATGAGTGGGTTCCTGACATAAGGGTCCACCTCTGTGGTGCTGATCCAGGTAGTGGCCATCATCATATGGGGAGTCCACTTCTTCGTTTCTACATCTTCGACTGAAGATGTAACCGCTAATGAAGCCGACAACCAGTGAGGTGACGATACTAGTTGTAACTGCAATAGCCAATGTCTCAGCACTATACATATCCATATAACCAGTAGATGCTCCAGCCAGTGCCCCTGCAAAAGATGTTAGTAATATTAATAACATACATCATTATTTTAGCAATGTAATAGACAGGTGTTTAATTACTACATCATTTTTCATTCGCCCCCTAACAAAATTACCAATTTCATCCTACCATAAAAACTTTCCAGTTTTTCCTTTCCTCTACTAAAATGTTATAAATTTGTTTACCAGGCAGTTTATGGACTAAATTAATCAATGCTGCTGTACCTAGAAACAATTTATGAAAATACTTAATGCTGTTTTTAAAAATCTTACTTAAGAGAATATTGTGGTAAGAATTTTTCTTACTCTTCTGCTAACATACTGCTAATTACTCATGGTGGGTTTATTTTCAATGTCTATTTGGTAGGTTAAACAACTTGATTTTGACAATATTAACCAAAGGGAAAGAATTTTATTTATTTGCACACACTGGTAAAAACAATTAAGCACCTTTCTTTAATACTATGTTGCATTACCATATGTTCCAATGAAAGCTCAATCACACTGAAGCATCGATTATGAAGGATACTACTAGAAAGCATACAAATCCACTTTATTGCATTCCTCCAATTTTCTGAGAATTGATGGTATGGGCTATAATACTTCTACACAATATGTTCCAGCACATCTCAGATTCTCAATGGGATAGAAATATGGAGGATATTGCGACCAAGGAAGAAACGCATATGACCATCAAGATGGATGCATGGAAGCATCACCATTCTGGAAACAGCCATCACTACTAGGATAAAATTGAAGCATTACTGAACTCACTCAATCCATTACGATGCTTAAGTATTCCCAGCAGTATCAGAAGGTCCATTCTATGTCAGTTAAACATTTTCCATGTATCATTAAAGTGTTACTGGTTTGAACAGTAAACAGGAGAGTTTTGAATTTTTCCAGCCAATACATGTATATAAAGAAGTATTATCCAGCTGCCAGGTGTTGACTTTAGAAGTTGTTTGAAGGAATACACAATTCAGATTTCGTAATCATTTTAAATTTTACTGCATGAAGCTGACACCATTTATTCAGTAGACCTGAAAGTCTACAAAGTCAGCTAAATAAATATCACGTATTTGACAGCAAGTAATAACTGTTTCTTACCTAACAACCACTGATGGTGAAAACAAGTCATTATTAAAACTACACTTCTATTTAATAATGTAATGTGTGTGTGTGTGTGTGTGTGTGTGTGTCTATATTATATGCACACACACACACACACTCTTCTGTCACTCATGAAAAAAGTTTTTAAAATTATTATTTGTGAACCACAAATGTCACTTTAAACTTCTTTAATAAAGTCAGAATGTTTTCATTGGTGAAACACTGTAGTATATACAGACAATAAAAATGACAGTATTGCACAATATACACTTCTATCATATGAGTTAGATATAAGTAAATATGTTTTAAGTCACTTTTTGTGATATATGTTGCAAAATGTTAGTTTCTAATGAACAGCCCATGATACAAAAATACCCACTATATTTTGATATTACAGTACCACCTGGTTGCAGGTAGATAAACTGCATTCTAAAGAACTAACATCTTTAGCTAACATTATCCTGCCACATGTTTCAACATTAACACATTATTCTTGTTATTGGTGCTGTTCTGGTGTAAATATTAAGAATTATTTTACATTTGTAATATTCAGTTTGCAGTTAATTCTATCTACTCAATTTAAAAACAATTTTTTAGATGTTATGTAACATTAAGGTATCGTTCTGGTATGGTATCACAGATTAGTTCTTTTAGCCGCTTTTGATTACTCTACACATTTTGTTGAAACAAAACTTGCATGCTATTTTAAATCCACATGGTAAATGGATTCAAGTATTACAGATGAAAAATATAAACAAAGTTTTCCAAAGATAACTGTCATTTCAGTCTATAGGTGTTTGTAATATGTACGACCAAATTCTGAATTTCTGTGTGTTTGAATAAATACAATCCTTACACTGAGTATAAAAAATAACAGTTGACTCTCATATATTGTTTTCTTAAAGATGACAAAATTTAATTTACAATACAATAACATTTGTTTTTGTAAACATACAGTGAGATTTAAAGTTGTTATTTTATAACATGAAAACTACAGTCTTAACACTGTGGAACAGTATGTTACAATCATTTGATTTTTAGAGGGTACAATCTGAAACTTTACGAGAAATCTTCTTAAAATATTCAAATCCTTACATAGCTGTAGATTTATAGGTTTGTAACCATAGAGCTAAAGAGAAGCAAATTTAAATGGCATGCTGTTAAAAAAAAGTTTGAGAATAGAAAGGTTGCAATTCTAAAGTTAAGCTTAAGAACAAAATCTGCAAGTTCAATAACAACTTTGCAAGTATTTACTATGTACGTTCAAATACCAAAAAACAGCTTCGACAGTTTGCACAGGTACTCAAAATGGTTTAAAACTAACTGTAGCTCTTCATATGCTACAGTAATTATAGTTCATAATGTACAAAATGTTAATCACAAAATTACTCAAGCATTTATTATGCTTTCTTAAACAGGAAGGAATCTTCAATAGCTTCAGCTGTAATTAGATCTCAAAAATGATCAAGAGGTGAAGCTATGAGATAAAGAAATTTGTAATTGAAAAAAAACCAACAAAAACTCACAACCGTTCTCTGAACAGCTTGCTGTGGTCAAAAACACAAGCCTTAAGTGATGGATCTGAACCACAACAGTGTCAAGCAGTAAAAACTATGGAATTATATGGGTAGCACCACTAAAGCAGTGTGAAACTGTACCCCAGAGTCACTGAAATTTTATATGTTAGCACCCCTAAAACTGCATGTAGCTATCTTCCAACACTGTAAAACTATGCAAAGCTATGTGTCAACACTACAGCAACTGTGTGGAACTGTACCCCAAAATCACTGAGGTTGTGTGAATTTATATGTTAACATCCCTAAAACTACGTGAAGCTGTCTGCCAACACCACATACACTCGGCAAAGCTGTATGTGAACATCATATAAACTATGTGAACCTATATGCCATCATCAACTGAAACTGTATGAAACTTAGTGTAGCTAAACATGTTTCATTAATGAAGCTTTGTGAAACGTGAATGTTGTACACTTCTGAAACTTTTTCAAACCAATGTGGTGCATGTATGATGGTTTGTGGAACTATGTAGAACATCCCTAGGACTATGGTATTATAAGAGTTCTCACTGAAGTTTTCTGAGCTCTTTATTACATATCAGTGAGACTTTTATTTTGCTATACACATCATACCATTGAAACTTTGTTAAAAGAAGCAAGACTAAAATACTAACAAAATCTAATGATTTATGAATTGAAAATTTCATATACTGCTGACCTCAAGTGTTACAAAATGAAAATGAATATCAGTCTATGAAAATACAGCACCTTGTGTCTATACTGCATAATACTGCAACATATACCAGACAGAAAACCTGTAGAAACAAGCACATACAATCTACAACACTAATACAACATACAGCTTGGGTAATGAACCTTTGTGGTGTTAAGATATGGTACAGGATTTAAAATACATAAGGTTTAAACTGAAAAACAAAGACACTCAGTAAAATAGAACAGAGGTTATATGGTGCTAATGTAGCTGGTAAACATGTATTGGAGGTGAATAAACATTGTTACAGAACACATCACGTGGAGTTACAATGAGTAGAAGATGCAATTATCATAGAAAGAACTATATAGTGTAACACTATGAAACCATAATATCTACTTTCAAGCACTTTCAGTGCTCTCGGTGTCAACTCTTGGTAGGATTACATGATCCTACATAAGAGTTATAAGAACAACCATCATCTAGAAACAAACAACAACACAGCACTCAAAGATAATCATCAGCATGCCAGATCCAGTACAATACGTTACAGCACTCTGCAAAATTAACCAAGAATAAAAGTAATTGGAACTACAAAATACAGAACACTAATTTTTGTAGATTTGAAATAAGAAAACTATTAAAAATAGCAAAAAACGTGTATAGCTACATAAAAAAACACTAAAAATATACACATTTGTATACTAGTTACAGTATTAAAAGATTTTTAAACATACACACATGTATGTATTTTTACATATTAATACTGTGAAACTAAATACATTGAAGTACCAAAGGATTGCAAGTAAATGTAATACAGCCTATTTACAGAACTATGTGGTCTACAATACCTACACTGTAAAATTCTATAAAGGTTTTTGCACTAGAAGTTTGTATTTTTATACACACTTTTTTATCAAAAATTTGTGAACTACAGAGGACATGCAACTGAAACCATGTGAAGATTATAGTATATTATATTAAAACAATGAGTAAGTTTATATGGTGAAGCACTGAAATAAAACATATTACAAAAATCTGAAATTTACAATACAATACAAAGATGGGTTATCTTTGAAAATAATGAATTTTAAAAGTATAACACTTGATGTTTGTATATGTTTTAAAGCACTATGGCATTATGGAAGTTTAGCAGATGCAACACGGCAACCATGTGATAGTCTGCAGAGTACAACGTTATGACAGCATAAGAAATTAAAAGATACAACAGAGACAATATGAGGATTAAAGAGTACAACACTAAAAAAAAATAAGGAAGGTTACAAGGTACACTACAATTACATGACAATTTAAATACAAAATGCAGAACTTAAATAAACATGGCTACTGAATCCTCTGTAGTAGAGTGAAACCTAAAACAAAAATGGCTAATACTATGTAGATGTTTTAATATTCATGATGTTATGGGGCTGGGGCTCTCTTTCTGTGGTGATTTTAAGTTTTAAACTGTTCCAGTAAAGTTTAAATTTACCAGTCCAAATCATTGCAAGCACTAAAACATCCATTTAACACTAGCCATTTTGCATGGTACAAGTTTTTCCACTTTTTTTGTTCTTATATAAAGGTAGTTTTACAAAGTCAAGCATTATACCTTTAAATGTTGTACAAAAAGTGTGCAACTTTATTAGGTAGAATAGCAAAACTTCAAGGAAGTATACTAACTGAATAATTTAAAATATAGAAATTAGTCTACTGAAAAATAGCTAAACAATTGTGCAACACTGGTTTGGGAAGATACGAAGGTTCTACTTTCCTTTATAAGTTATTACAACTCAATGTTAAGCTAATGTCAAAACAAAAATCCTGATTGACTGAATATTTAAAATACAATGTACTTTTACCATTAAAATAAATGTTTGAAGGAAAACATTTTCTGTGTGAAGCTAATTACTACCTTCTCAAACACAAAAACATGTAAGTGCAACATTTATATAGATTATCACTTCTTCAGTACTGTGAAACATGCATTACTTGTGAAATATATTACAGAAATCACACTAATCCAATAATAACCTTTAACCTCTACTGCCTCTTATTTGGGTTAGCAAATACACTGCCAAAAGGTCAACAGAATTTAAGGTTAAGAAAAAGCAGCTAATGCTGTCATTACACTGAAGATTAATTAACCCAGTCAACATATCAAAGGTTTTTATTCAGAACTGATATGTCAAAAATAGTTAAATCACCTAGCTATAGTTTATAATATCACCAAATTACACTCATATATTTAGAAAACATGTAGATTAAACAAAAGTAGATAAATCAAATTTAAAGAAACCAAACAGCCCAAGCACTTCCAATGGAGGGGTTCTTCCCTCTGTAAAATGCTTGACCCATCGGGTTTCTTGAATTGTGATTTACACCAATAACAATGATAAGCTCCACTCCTCAAATGGTGGCCACACCAGCTAAGTTTACATTCACTGTGAAAAGTAGATTAACTTGTTATCCTTGCACAATATCCCAGTCAAACAATTGAAAGTGTTCATTTATATCAACAAAACACTAAGAAAGAAAAGTAAGCATAGTTTACATGTGAAAACAAAGAAGTGTTCTACTCATGAAGAATTGGAAATGATACATAAAGATCACTAGCCAAAGGAAAGAACTCTTAAAAGTCATACATGAAAAACCAGAGAGAAGGTGTTGTACTTAAAGATCTATTGAATGGGGTATTGAAAAAACAAAGAAAGAATGCAGAATAAAAGATAAAAACCTAAAGAGAAAAAAAAACTAGGTTAAAAGAAAGTTAAGAAAGAACAAAAAATAATAAAACATGGAAGCAAAAAAGGCTACAAAGGCACATGTGTCATCAAGTTGAAGCCTAAAAGTGAGCTCTAAAAACAAACCAAAGGGAAAAACACTGACTAAATGCATACCATACAATGCTTTTTTGGTTAAGTACACTTGCTTTTTTTAATACTTTTATGTAATATGCATGAAAAAAGTGTTAATGTGCAAATTATTTTTTTTATATTGGTGTGTGAACTGAACGTCATGAGGACTTTCTCTCTTTGGGAAACATGCAAGTCACATTATATAACTCTCTCACACACAGGATACAAATACACAAGTAAAGCAGCAATAACAGTTCCACATCTTTACACACACTGAAGTAAGATTTTATGAAAGATAATGCTCAACTATTAAGAAATGATAAAAATATAATAAAAGCAATATGTTACAAAAACCATAAAAAATAATTCTAAATTTCATGTCTATAAATACATAATTTTTCATGCTCTTAAAATTCAGTTCAAACAATAAATCTATAATATATATAAAAACTAACAATGTATTCCATACATAAGTCCAAAAATTAAACAACCAGAAACTTAGAATTTGAAGTGACAAAAGAAAAACTTATTATGGACAGAAGGAGCTTTTACACAAGAAAATTTAGAGATAAAGTTTGTGCAAAACAAATGGATACATTAACTCAGAAAAAAATTAAACTGATAACTATGGGTTACTTGGAATATAACTAAATAAATAATAAATATTAAGTATTATTTTTAATGGTTCAATTTCATTTAAATCATTTAATCTGTTTTCCCTATTATTTACTTCAGGGTGTCCTACAAATGGTTTCCATTCACCAGCAACAAACAAAAACAAGAAAAAGGGCAAAAAATAAATAACTGTATAAATACAAAAAATAAATAGGTAAATTATGCCATTTGAAAATAAATATTCTGTGAGGCATTCTTTCAACTATGTTCTTAAAGTGGTTTCTCTAGTGCATTTGGTCTCCTTTTGTTTCAAAACATGGTTGCTTAAAGTCAACAAGAAACTATATAGTCATACATTTTGAATTAACCCTTCTAAATAATCTTACATGTTCTATAATGTTGAGATCTAGTTTCTAACAAACAAGTCCAGTGCTGATACTGTTACTTAGAAATCAAGTGTGATCGATTCTTGTGTGTTGTATAGTAAATGATAACAGATTGCTCACATAAAATACTGGACAAATGACTAATAACCATGAAATGTATTTGAAGATGTCTTCATGTTAACTCTATCATGAAGGATTACAAGTCAAGGACCTTGTCATCGGGTTTGCTAACTTGCATTCAAAATTTTATTGAACTACTATTTAATGAATTTAATGTCAATAAGTTTGGTATCAAATTATAGATCATAAATCAAATTTTAGTATATTACACTAGTTGACTTCTTAATTTAAAAGTAAGTAATAAAAGAACACACCTAAATATTGATTTTTACGAGTCACTTGGTATGTTGAATACAGTGCTTATTCAACGTAAATGTCTGTGATGTCAAAATACTAAGTCTATAGCTTTATATGAAATAAGGACTAAAATTACCAATATTGACAAGCTGGAATATAATATAAAAACCTCATATCTCTTCATTTGCTCAGTTATGACTTACATACTGAATCAAAAACAGCATCCCCATTCAGCACTTTCCATTTTTAAAAACAATCCCTAATATTCACTTTCTATAATATGACATATGAATAACCAATCAATGGTTTGGAATGTCCCCCTAGTGGTTTTCTCAGCCATATTAATCTGTTAAAAGGCTTCATTCTTTCAAATAAGTAGGTTGTATCCTATGTCCACTTACTTGATTTTTTTACACACGCACGCACACACAAACCTAAACACAGCTTAGTTACTAAGTTTGATAAATTATAGTGGAATTTTATGACATTGCACAGCAAGTATGATTGTTTGCTTATTCAATTGTATGTGTGTATAACCTAAAAAAATTTGTTTCATACTTTCCACATCCAAAATTTTAAAATGCTTAGTAACTTACATCAAGCAGCAACCAAGTTCAAAGGTCATTGTGAGAAGAAAATTGTTTGCTTTACTTCTTTATTTATTGCTCTATATATATTTAAGAAAATAATAATAATCTATATACATATATAATAACGGAAATGTGACTACTACAAAACATCACTTGTCCACTAATACACAGATAACACAGTGTCAGTTTGAAAAGACTGAAAATCATTTTTATATTACTGGATATGATAACATGGGTGCATGTGCACCATGTGAATGAAAATTGTGTAATGCTATCCAGGCATAATTGGAAAGTCAATATAATGAATACATAATGTTATGAAAACTTAAGTTATTTAAACTAAACATTTGTATTTTCATGTTATAATCTGTAGTCATTCTAGAATGAGAAAAGTATAATTTACATTACCTAATTTTTTTATGGTGGGTACAGGGTCAGTCAAATTGACAGACTCCACATAGTCAGGATATAGAAAATAACATAATATGAAGTCTTACTGAAAACAAATATTTAAAATGTATTTAGGAGATTAAAGAGACTACATAAAATAATATTTGATATTCTTGGGATGAATAATTTTTTTTTAATCACAGCATGAAAATCACTTTGCAAATGGACTAGTAACAAAACAGACTCGATAATTTCACAAACAAATCTTTAATAAAAATACTTATTCAAAATATCTGATTTTTTGTATACAAATCAATTGTAATATTCACTAAAAGTTTACCAAATTTTGTGAAGGGGCAGACACTGCATCACAAGTTATAATATAAATACTTAACATGCACAAATGTGTATAGGAACTTGTTTATATTATACAGGGCCTGACATGAAAGCGTTAATGAACATTTAGACATGCAAATGTTCTACAGGTAAATCCTATGCTCAACATATCCACAATCATTCTTCTTTGACACAACACAATCACAGTTAAATCACTTAACTGCCAGACTATATTTAGCTCAAACTTCTACACAAAATGAAAGTTCTCATCACACCCAAAATTCTGTGAACAATTATTAAGATTTTAGTTTCTAACATCAAATAAAATGCAATATTCATTTTATGGAAAGATGGGCAGTTCCTCTGCAAGTGCCAGTGTTCATGAAGAAATTGCATCATAAAATACTCAGGTGGTTTCTGTGCACATGTAGCCACATTTGATATAAAGTTGTTTTACATTTTTTTTAAAGAGGTGAATTCTAGCATACCTTTATCATGCTTTGAAAGCAAGTTCAGTCAAACTGACCATTTTTTTTTAAATGCTTTACCATGAAGTTCATGATACTGTTGAATATTCCTATGTATAGTGACCATGAATAACCAAATAATTAAGGACTGTGAATATTTTATGGTATTAACTTGTATACATCCACTGGGTTCTCTAGGGAGAGTCACATCAACCCAAAAGTTCAATCAAGTGAACAAAAGGAAAGAGAAGTTTGTATTCTACACACCTTCCAATTTTGTAATAAATAAACACGTGTCTCAGTGACTGAAACTGATGCTCCATAAGTTTGAATTTAAGGTTATTGAAAAATAACATATTTATAAAAAAATATTCAAAAAGAAACAGTTCATTTACTGTTTGTGAGTTAGATTTCTTTCAATTTCATTTCAAGCAAGCAGAACAGTAACCAAGAAAACCATTATGAAAGAAAGATATTTCATGACTAGAGATACTTCAAAAGGTCCACAAGTTTAATAGACCTTGTATTTTTAACTATGGATTAACACTAATAAGTAAATTGTGACCTGACAAACTAAACACTAAGATAACAATATTCATACCTGTGAATACTGTTATAAATCAGGGAACCATTTATGAGTAACTCAAGCAACAGCACATAACAATTACTATTTATATGAATAAAAGAATAATATACAAGAACAGTTTCATCTATTATTTGGAGTTATTCCATTCATCAATATTTATTACATTACGAGCATTACAGTATGACAATTTTGAAGCCTCGTACATAAGAATAATTTACACAGTACTAAGATATGCTATTACTGACTGAATTATGAGAAAATAGGTTAATAAAACAGTGTGCATTTTACTTCATAAAGGTAGTCGTTTTTTGAAATTTGTGCATCTAGAGTTTGCCATACATCCATTAATCTGTCTATTCAAGTAATGTGATTTTACTCAATCTGTTTCAGGAACCTTCTTTTATGAAAACTATAAAAGTTATGTGACACTGTAACTGCTCATTTACAGAAAAAAAATACAATTAATTAGTATTTATGGATAAAGAGAGAGAGAAAAAAAGCAAAATTCATAACAGAAAATTAAAAGAAAGTGAATAACATGTTTAAATTCAAACATTAAAGGGAATTTATGCAAGTATGATGACAGTTTAATAGAAGGAGTGCAGTTTGATTCAAATCAATTTCACCCCAGAATGCACGGAAAATAAAAAGTTATAAATTATTTGTCTGTTTTGAATTTTGCACATAACTACACAAGGGCTATTTGCACTAGGTGTCTCTAATTTAACGATGTAAGACTAGAAGAAAGGCAGCTAGTTATCATCACCCACCATCAACTCTTGGGCTACTCTTTTACCAATGAATAATGGGATTGACAATAATATTATAATGCCCCTAAGGCTGGAAGGGGAAGCATGAAATTCAAACCCACAACCCTCATATTACAAGGTGAATGCCCTAACAATCTGGCCATACTGGACTCTATAGTTATGAACAAGCTTGGTGTTAAAACACTTTACTATTTCAGACAAACAGTAACTTTAAATGAGACAGTATCAAGTCAAGGTTACTTGACCATTAATAAATGAGACACTTGGATATAATAAATTAAGAATATCAGAATCCCTAACCAAATATTATTTTTCAAAGGCATCAAAAGATATGCACAGTTGTTTTATTTGTCACTATTTGTTTTTACAGTTGCAAGACTTGACTGCTTACACTTCAAATGTTAGTGGCAGTTTGCTTTATGTACAAATGCTTTGCTTTAGTCAGAATTTATATAAATACATCATGAAATATCTAAAACTACACTTTGAATAACACTGATTGGTAAGCCTAAAGCAATACTATAAATGTCATCCATGTCAGCAAACAACTGTAATGAACAAAAATTTACTTGAGAATATTTTTGCCATGTATTTTTGAAACTTGTAAAGATTCTGTAGATCAAGAAATACTTTTATTCATTACTTCCAGAAGTAGGGTAAAGTCTCTTAGCATTGCTTCCTAATATTTCATATCAAATATTATGGAAACAGAAAACAATTCCAGAATTTTTTGTTGCTGTTGATATCCATCTGCTTCCAGTTGTACTAATAGCAAAAGAAATTAATAAAAAAAATCTTAATTCAAGCACTTTTGAAAGGTGAACTTCAGCAGTAAACTGGGAATCTAATAGCAACAGAACACTGCCCTTAAACAGCTGTACCAATAGCAACAGAACACTGCCCTTCAACAGCTGTACCAATAGCAACAGAACACTGCCCTTCAACAGCTGTACCAATAGCAACAGAACACTGCCCTTCAACAGCTGTACCAATAGCAACAGAACACTGCCCTTCAACAGCTGTACCAATAGCAACAGAACACTGCTCTTCAACAGCTGTACCATACAGCTGAACACTGCCCTTCAAATAGCAACAGAACACTGCCCTTCAACAGCTGTACCAATAGCAACAGAACACTGCTCTTCAACAGCTGTACCAATAGCAACAGAACACTGCTCTTCAACAGCTGTACCAATAGCAACAGAACACTGCTCTTCAACAGCTGTAACAATAGCAACAGAACACTGCTCTTCAACAGCTGTAACAATAGCAACAGAACACTGCTCTTCAACAGCTGTAACAATAGCAACAGAACACTGCTCTTCAACGTCTGTAACAATAGCAACAAAATACCAGTCCTTAACAGTTATATTAATGGCAACAGAATATTGTTCTTTTTCAGACTGAAAAAGTGGCATTGTTGGTTAAACCTTCAAAACACATCAACAGCTTAATTTCATTTTCTGCTTATTTAAAATGATTTAAACTGACTGGCTAAGAGAAAGAGCCAGTGTAACAACAATTTAGTTGCTTTGTTATTTTTTTGGATGAACTAGTAAGATGTATGTAGTTACAATAATTGTGCTACTTAGTTTTGTTGGAAGAACTGATCACAGGATGTGTATAATTACATATTTAAACAAATATCCCACTTTCATTCCATTAGGTTTAACATGGGTGTAAAACATGCATAAACATATTTGTTAAGAGTACTGTTTACATCCTACATAGTGCATTTGAAATTTAAGTTGCTTTCAGAGTTCATATCATAATATCTAGCCTCTATAATTTGTACATCGTACACTGTACTCAATATAATCCACACATCAAAATAGTTAAATTTTTCAATGTACTAAAAAGCAAATAATACAAAATGTAGATGTGAGAGTGACTTGAAGCTAATAAAAATGTGAAATAATATGCTGCTAGTTACATTGCATTAAAGTGGTTCTGGAATTAGAGTATTAGTAAATACAAAATAATTTATATTATTTAAGTCTAATATGTTGTACATTACATTGTTTTTAAAAATTCTGCTTGACTTTCCCTCAGATTACCTTTGTATAGATTTATAACTGACATTTCAGTTTTACAATTTTAATATAAATGTTATTATCATCTTTACATAAAGTAATAAAATCCACTTAATATCTTTTTAATTCACCCCCTCTCCAATTATAATTTTGAACAGTAGTAATACTCAAACTTCCCATCTGCACCAGTAGAAGCTGTATACTTATGAAATACAACTGTGATCCTTATATGTCCATTGCTTACTTAAAAGTTTTAAGAACTTTTAATTTGATGGTATTAATAATACAACATTTGTGTTTTACAATTTCCAAACTTTATGACTATGGCTAACAAAAATATATATATATATATATATATATAGATCTTTTAAAAGCTAGAATTATTTTATTTCTCTTAATCTATTTTCCATAGATCTTTCTTTCTTATATAGATTGTACATTTCTGATCTTTCAGTCCTACATCAGAAACCTATCTTTAATTATTTGCTTTCAAATAATCACAATGTGGTTATGGAGTTTCCATAAGCATAATAAATTATACTGGTTCTCCTGCAAATTTGTTCATTTTAAGATACAAAAACTGTGCCTCTAATGAGAAAGTGAGCAAAGATATTATGACCAAAACAATAATATATCAGCTGTAAATCTATTAAGAATACGCACAACAAACATATTAGTAAGAATTATTGTTATATAAAATAAAGATACAGACATAAGCAAAGTTGTTGCCTAACCATTAGTTAAGAGTTTATGTGCAAAATTTTTTAAAAGATTTAATACTGCTTAAGTATTTAAATGACTTCAACATGAAAAATTATATATAATATATAATGATAGACAGAGACAGAGAGAGAGAGAGATTTATAAATGTATATAGATCCACACTCACACATATGTACCAAAAGTTGGATCTAAAAACTGTTTATAGCACATTGGTCACATGAATGACTAAATAGATATGACAAGAAACAAACAGATTGTTAGAATCACACCTTACATGAGTAACCTTTTGGATTTGGTTGACAGATCTCAAAGGTTCCTACTGTGTCTTCATTAGATAGGCTTAGAAATCTTTGAGCATGCATGTTGTAACAGAAATAACAGATTTTGTGTGAGTAGCAGCAGCAGTTGAGAAAATGCATGTGTTACAAGAGGGCAGTGAAAAAGTTAATTCAAGTTAGTCGGCCACTGCTACAGAGGAATGGGGCTTACCATTATCACTGAGTTGACTGCCAACAGTAGACACTACATCTTCTTTATCACCATCATGTCGACTAGCCTGATGATGTGAATATGAACCACCAGGAGAACTGTCAGAGCTGGGAGGACGTTCTAAAGCAGATTTAACCAAATTAATCGAAGCAACAACGTGGGAATAGTTTGAGGAAAGCAACATTATAAGACTTACAGTATGGTAAATCTTTGAAACAATGCTACACAGTTTAACCATACTTTGTCTTTAACAAAGATGTCAATTAAATAATCTTTGCCCTACATGAAATTCACCTACAGATGCAAATATTAGCAGTATATGAAAAGCTGGAATACCTTGTAAATCAATATTTTTAGTGACATAAGTTACTAAGTATCATTATCACTTGTTCAACACAACATAAAAATAAAGTAACAATTTATAACTGAAAAACACATGAATGAAACATCTGCTGCTTTACAACATTATCATACTGGAATAAATATTAGGTAAAGTGTGAAATTAATCATGTAGCCCATTAGTCATTTTCACCTCCTAAAGAATTAAACATAATTCTTCATTCTCTATTTATTTGGTCTAACAAGTTACTCCCTCTCAGTCTGAGTTTACAAATGAATTTTACAAATGTTTAGCAATGCAGTAACTTGTGTAAAGCAAAGTAAATTAAACCTTTTTACTCTTATAGATAGTTAATAACTAATATTAACTTCACTTAGCCTTTTCTTTAAGTGTTGACTTTCTTCATTCTTAAATGTAATTAAACATATTTGTAAAATTTTCTAAACAACCGAACCATATTCTGTCAAAAAAGTCAAAGATCATACAAAAACTTTGAAACTTAAAGATAATTTAAAATTGTTTAAAAACTGTTTTAGGCTAAGAAGTTTAATGTTTACTGAATGTTAAACATAATAAACAAAATATCATGTAATTGCAGCATACAATTATCTATAAAAACATCAGGAAATGTTTTATACAAGTTCCTTTTCTGTGACTTGCATGCAATACTCTGAATAATTATAATTACAAGAAACAAAGTCTAAATTATACAAACTTATCAAGGTGATAAATGTGTTGTTTTGCTAATGTCAACTAAGTTAAGCAACACTAGCAAATACAATACACAAAAACACAATGCTGTAACTTCTATTAGATGTTACAAAATTTTATGTCTAAAATAAAACCATTTGATACTTGGCTACAATTCTATTTTGTTCTACCTAGAGTAAGTGATACTATCAACAGAAGATAAAGTGGTTACAGTAAGAAAGAAAGTTAGGTATTTAATTCAGAAAACTTTTACCAAGCTAGAGGAATAAAAGTATGATTAGAAGAGCAAGATACAGTCATTGTTAGGGAAGTTGCCATAACCACCACTACCACCAATCCTTGTCTTAACACTTGGTCCTAAAAACCCTAACATATTCAGTCTTTTAAATGATACATTTCATTGAATAGATGTTGCTAATAGTTAAAACATTTTGGAATGTCTTTAAATGTTAAAAAAATAGTTTTATAAAGTGTCACATCAAAGAAATTACATTAAAAAAAACAAAAAGAAAATTAATTACTACATTTTAAATAGAAAGATGATGAGGTATTAGAAACCAATAAGCCTAAAACTTGTGATAAAATTGTGTATGACTTGTTGACTGCAGAGTTCGTCTTAAATAAATTCTCTTTTTTTTTCATCCATTGTGGATTCAAAATCAGAGGCATGTAAAAATAGTATACCACATCTATTTTCACTACCAATAATTAACTGCCCTAGATTGTGTTTCAGAGAGCCTTTTGTCTGTCACTGTCCAGCTCAACTCATGAATTATAATAATAATGAAAGGCCTCTTAGGTATTGACTCACAGAGGACATAAAATTGATCCAACATGCTATTTTTGCATGTCTCAGATTTTGAATCTGCAGTGGGCAAAGTTAGCAAAAAGTGAATAAAAAACATCTGCAGTTAATGTGAATTTTATTATAAATATTAATATTACTTGTTACTTTTTTATTCAATCCAGCAGTCCTATAAAACCAATACAAGGAAGGTATTCCCAGTGTCAACTTTGATTAAAGTGAAGATCAATGATTGGACATATTGGGGCCACCAAATGTTTTCTACCATTGTTTTCCTAACAAAACATTTACTATATACACTGCTGGCCAAAATCTTAAGGCCAATGAACATAAAGAAAAAATATGCATTTTGCATTGTTAGACTCAACCACTTATTTGAGTAGAGCTTCGAAAAATGAAAATAAGAAAAGGGAAAATAAAAAAAAACCTTTTAGCATTTAATAGGGAAAATGTGAATACTATGAAATTAGTTTAAGACCATACTGAAATGAAGCGTTAATCAAAAAACATGTAATGAAATTTAGTCATTTGTGTTCAAGCATTAGCGTTGTCAACATCTCCTACTGATATCTCCTGTGTTACATTGGGTAAAAATATGGCAAAGGCTAAAAAGTTGACAGACTTTGAACGTGGCAGAATTGCTGAGCTGCAAAAGTAAAATCTCTCTTAATGTGCCATCCCTGATGAGACTGGGTGTAGTAAAACTGCTGTTGCAAATATCTTAAAAGACCCTGAGGGATAAGGAACGAGAATTTCAAGTGGTCAGTCCAAGAAATTTTGCCGGCATTGAGCAGGAGGATTTGTCGGGTTGTCTGGCAAGACACCAGCAAATTGGCAAACCAAATTAAGGCACTTACAGATGTAGAACGCAGCTCAAGAACAATAAGTCGGCATCTATGAGAGAAAGGCTTTAAAAACAGTAAAAGTCTTCAAAGGTCATGCCTCCTTCCACACCACGAGACAGCTCAGTTAAATTTTGCTGAGAAGCACCAAACATGAGACGTAGAAAAGTGGATGAAGGTTTTGTTCTCTGATGAGAAAAAATTTAACCTGGATGGTCCAGATGGCTTCCAACGTCACTGGCATGATAAGGATATCCCACCAGAGACACTTTCTACATGACACAGTGGAGGAGGTTCCATCGTGATCTAGGGTGCTTTCTCCTTCCATGGAACAATAGAACTTCAGGTTATACAGGAGTGTAAACAGCAGCTGGCTACACTGGCACGTTCAAGAGAGCATCCTTATTGACTGAAGGCCGTTGCTTGTGTGGAAATGACTGGATCTTTCAGCAGGACAATGCTGCAACCCACAATGCCTGTAAAACAAAGGACTTTTTCATGGCAAATAACGTGATTCTTTTGGACCATCCAGCATGTTTGCCCAAACCAAACCCCATTGAAAATGTTTGGGGGTGGATGGCAAGAGATGTCTATAGAAATAGATGTCAATTCCAAACAGTGCATGATCTTCATGAAGCCATTTTCACCAGTTGGAATAACATTCCAGCCAGCCTTCTGCAAATGCTTATATCAACCATGCCAAAGCAAATGTTTGCAGTTATTCGCAACGATGATCGTGCAACTCACTACTGAGACTTCTGATTGGGCATTTCCTACCCTGTTTAGGACTTCTTTATGGTATAGGTCTTAAACTTTTGACCAGCTAGTATTTAGACTAATTTCGTAGTGTTCACATTTTCCCTATTAAATGATAAAAGGTTTTTTTTATTTTCCCTTTTCTTATTTTCATCTTTCAAAACTCTACTCAAACAAGTGGTTGAGTCTAGCAATGCAAAATGTATATTTTTTCTTTATGTTCATTGGCCTTAAGATTTTGACCAGCAGTGTATATACTCCCACAAAGGACAATATATTGTGTTCAATATAGAACTACACTTTCAAGGTGCAGGAGCTGAATCATAAACTAAGCATGAACCTATAATGGACAATATGCATGTAGCTTTTTAAATAACTAATTAGAATATATTTCCCTATTTCTCCCCAAAAGAAAAGGTCTCAAGGAGTTTTCACAAACATTAAGCTATTTTAAACTTTTTTTAAAATAAAAAAATATATAAACAGACGTACTTCCTGCAACCTGTAGGTTGAAGAACAAATTATTTGTTCTTCAGTACCCTACAACTTATACACATGGTCTTCCATAGTCTATTAAGTAAAGATTCAATTGTAAAGTTGTTGCATAAAACTTAACCCAGAAACCAGCTCAACTTTATTTGATAACAGAACTAACGAATTGCTGTAAGAATGTGGTATTAAGAAAGGTAAATATCAAACATTTATGCATTATTTACATTAACTTACTTAGCAGTATGCAAAAATAACAAAATTTATGTTTTCTGAAATCAAAAAATATATCATGCTCTTAAAAAGTAGGTATGTTCATTGTCAGATTAACCACTTTAAAGCTTTGAAACATTCTGTTTACTTCATTAGTTATTGTAGCTTTTTTCAAATTGTGTGTATTGAGCCAGCTGCAAAAAAATACATTACATTAGAATGACAATTCCATTGCAATCACCTCGTAAAAGTACAATAAAAAAATATTTTTTTACCCCTGTCTACTTTTCAGGTATCAGTGGGAATTTGTTCCCACTTTCCCACAAGTAAAATAAAATGTTACTGTTTCAGTGTACTTTGGGAGGGGAAACAAGTGTGAGAAACCCTTACCTATTGGCTGACAATGAAAATACCAGTATTAGTTAAGCCTAAATCATGTCATGTAACATAAGTAAATGCTAATGTGTTTTATATACAATTATCAAAGAGAAACCATGAATCAATTCACTCAATAACTGATACCAAAAAAGTGTAAATACTGAAGATTACATATAACCAAATACAGAGTTTAAAACAAAATGCTAAGTTGTACAGAAACATACAAATTTAACAAATAAAATGAAAGTATTAAAACTGCACAAGTTAAATGAGATAAACAGTGAAAATATGAAAAACTCTTTAAACACTGAAAAACTAATGTAATCAATCCCCAACATAAATACTGACTAATAACCAAGATTACTGTGTTTAATACTGCAAGCCTAGTTATAATAAGTGATAAAAAATATGAATAATTAAATAATATAGTTTCCAACCAAAGAACATTATGTACTTTAGGGTGAAACTAAAAATTAAGTTGACCACACTGACTTACTGATGCCACAAGAAAAACTAAAATAAGAAGTGTAGCACATGTAAACAAGTACATGATTAGCCAAGATAGAACATAAAAACCCACAACATAATACACTGCAATAATACATGTTTAATGTGTGTGTGTGTATTTTTTTTTCACCAAAGCCACATCGGGCTATCTGCGAAGCCCACCGAGGGGAATCTAACCCGATTTTAGCGTTGTAAATCCATAGACTTACCGCTGTACTAGCGGGGGGGCTACGTGTTTAATATTACTTAATCAAAGAAGGTAAGCTGAATGGATGGACCAAAAATAATTATCAAGTGTATAACAGGAGTGCATATCAAGGACACGTGTAACAATATCCAAAGTCTCATATCATGTATGAAGCCAAATATTATAAAGCAGACGCACGTGGCTACTAATACTGACCTTTGGTAAACTATTCAAACAGAACATGTTCGTACTGTAAAAAATATAAACAATGAAACTGACAGCCTGTACAACTAAACCCTAAGAAAAATGTATTTGATTTCATGGCCTAAAGTATGCTATTAACTGAATACTTTTTTTTTTTAAAGTATACACTTGTTGATGATATAACAAAGGAAACGAAGCAATTCAACGTTCAACTGAAAAAAATTGTAGTCCTATAGAAGTTTGTAACAGATGTAACACAATTTTAGTTTTATTAACTAAAACATTGTTGTAACAAGATTGGCTTTTAACAAGGTTTCAATTTTGGAAACAGCAATGGCTAATTATAATTCAAAACTTCTCACATGTGGGTTTATCAATTATTCAAAAATGTAAGCCATTTGTATCTGTCTTGGTATCTGGGGGATAATTACTGCACACTTCACAGCTTGTACCAAAACCAAGTGGAACAACTCGCACCTAGCCATGTGATACCACAATGCCAATTTATGATACAATCATGAAACTGATGAAGAAGGATTATCCCTTTTACAATCTGGATAGATATAAATATATAGCACAATTAATGCAAAGTGGCTTAAATTAGCAAGTTAATTAAGTCCAAATCACCAAGAGAAAAAGTGTAACAACAAGGTGACCAAAAGCAAGAGATAAAGATACTGCTAAGCAAATAAACTGCAGAGAAATGACATGTAGTAATAAACCATCAAATCTTAACAAGGTTACCTCTCATGATCATTTTAACTACCAATGTTTTTGCTATACTTTTGAAGAGTACTTTGTAGTGAAAGTGTGATTTCTTTTACACAACTAGAATAAGATGTTTGTTTAATAACATTTCAATTATTGTAAAAATATGAAATTCTGAGCTAACTGTTTCTGTTCACTGGAAGGAAGAATGTGCCAAGTAGACACAGTTTGGAGTACTTTATTTTGATAAGCAAACCTTCCATTTGACATTATGCATTTTATTATCTATTTGAACAACACAAATTAAGATAAAAGTTTTTAAATATCTACATGTACTTCCACCTCAATAACTAAACTTTGAGGATTGTGCCAATCATTAATATCAGTACAACAAGTCACCTGGCACAGCTCAAAAGTGATATAGCATTAAGGATAAAGTTTTAAAAAAAATTAGTTAGACACATGTTATATGCTTGCCTGAAGCACGGACTTCACCAACAGCAAGACGAAAGTTATATACAACAACACTATACAAAAATAATATAATCCATTAAAGTTGACAAAATATTTGATTCTATCATGAAATGAAAACAAAGTATTAAACAAGACATCCTTCATCCTGATTGACTGAGTTTAAGTTTCTGTATTAGTGCTGCTCCTATATATTTTCTATCTAGAATTTTTTTTTAAGCACTTCAGTTGTAAATTACTTTTGACTCACTAAGTAGTCTGTGTATAGTTAACTTGTTTTTTCTAAAATGCTAGCACAATTATCTATCAATGTTATATCAATCCCATAAAATTTAGTGGAATTCACAGCTTGTCTTTCTGATATAGTAATTCCTTCATATTCAAAACATACTTTATTTACGTGATGTTTATTATTACAGTGTTCCAGGTTGTGCTCTTGATCAGTGAGGTCTGTTTTTGTACTTGTATCTTAAAATATATGCAGATGAAACTCACTAACATTTTAAAGCATTTCCTGGCTTTTGAATTATTTTTAACAGGCAGATCTAACTTTTTAACATCAGTTAGATGTCTTCTTGTATTGTTACTAACAAACAAAAGTGTGTTAACACCTTTATCATAATAAAAAGAAGCATCCCTACTCAACAGTCGATAAATATGAAACAATTGCCAGCATTCCTGTTGATTAAACTACAAAATCTTAATTTAATAGACAATAAATGTATTCTATCTACTTGTGAATAATCATTTGAACATAATTATAATAGCTGTAGCATTCTAATAATATCATTAGAAAGTTAATTTCCTTAAAATTGGTATTCAAAGTCAATATCAGAAGTTTGCCTGGTTCAGTTTCTGTACTTATTTCAAACTAGTGTATTATAGACTTAGCCCTTACTTTCAACTTGAATAACACCCTTGCATGACACATGAATTGTAGTGTCTAAATAAATCACCTAAGACTCAGACACAGCTATCCCTAATTAACAACAGCTAGCCAAATGGAGAGCAACCCACCAGTCAGCTACACCTTTTACTTATGTAACTACTCTTAGTCAAACAAGGTGAATAAGCATCAAAGTAATAATACTGCCAAAGCTGAGATTATTTACTTCAAATGTAAACTATGATCTTTAAGTTTAATTTAATAAGAATTTGTATAGTTGGAGGATTCTTCAATATATTTTAATACATTTCTAAAAAATAATCTCATAGTATTTTGTGAAAGAGAAATGGCACAGTTTATTTTTTATTTATTTTTTGTTTTCACTGGTACTTTTAATGCAGAAATGGGACTTGATTAATATGCAACAGTGGAATTTGTGAACTTCCTGTGCACGTGCTTTACTTAGGCTGGTATCATATGGGCGGATTTATACAAGCAATGAAAAAATACATTTTGTTTCTTCATCTAGCATCTGTATTAGTATTGAAAAGCAAAGAACCCCAAGTAAAAACAGAAAGAGTATAAAAAGATAAGCCAAGAAAGATGTTATACCACATTGTAGTGAGAATTAGTAAGCAACTATAGAAACAGATGACAGGTGAAGCAGTTCTTAAAGCATAATTTACTTCACTATCATGTACATAACTAAGAGATTAGTTTTGCTACATGTCTGTTATCCCAAATGAAGCTGGGAACACAAACTGACCAGGTTCATGCTCAGTAACATCCCTTGCCCCCTCTGTTGAAGGACAGGTGCATTCTAAGGGACAAGGAGGACATGTAGGGGCACTGGTGGTAGTAGGGGTTGTTTCAGTCCCTAACTCTGCTGTAGGAAAAAAAAAAAAAAAGTATTAACTTAATGAGAATCCAACAAAAGATGGATGAACAAAAAACATGAGAAAAGAAAATTCTTTCACGAGTTACAGCTTACAGCACACGACTATACATTTTAAATGATTATAAAAACAAAAGAACTGACGTTCACCAACCATTCAAGTGTGTGATGGAACAAAAAGATTAAATCAAATTCCTTCCTATCAATCACTGCAAGATGGGAAAGGAATTAACCTTCAGATGTCTGCCCATAGTACCTATATTCCATTCATTTTTAGAATATTTAAAACATATGGTTTGATTTAAATATGCTATAAGACTTTTGAATCAGTCTTTCAGAAATGTTTGTCACAACTTAGACCCCAACATAATCTTGGTAGTGTCTAAAATTAAGAACCCTCAACACGTGCAATTAAATTATTTTTTTTAGTTGCCCATCTGAAAGATACATAATTAATCTTGGATACGCTTTAAAGTTTGTAAGAAAACATTTCTTTGAAAATTCTCATGCAATACCACATTCACAATCAGTGATATACTGTATCGGGACTCGATTTTACAGTTGCCTTCTGATTGCTAGGGGAAATAAAACAGAGGTCAGGGCACGTGAAAGCTAAAATAAGTTTGTCAAATTGGGGGAGTAACTTACAGGTGTTACTCATAAGCACAGTTAGAGGAAAATCTTGGTAGAACTTGTAGATACAATAATGTGATATATAAAATCAATTTTTTTCCTTATACCCTTTTGCATTAATAATTTCAATAAGACTTGCAAGAGGTCTGTTGAAGCATTTCAAAATGTTAATCTATGCTGTCATAAGTCAGTAATCCCAAATGAGCACATATCAAAAACGTGCAATATATTTATAACATTAAAGTATTTAATCTAGATAATTTAATTACGATTTTTAATCAAAACGGATAATTTTACCATAGCACTGTGCAAAAAACCTTTTCCTGACAAATACTACATACCCTTGTATTTTATAGCATTAGACACAACCTACATAATGTCATATCAATCTGAGACACTTGTGGAAGTTGCTAACTGATTAATTGAGTTTATTAAAAGATTACATTGAATTAAATGAATATTCTTACAAGAGACCAAACTTTGTTTTTTCATGTTGTTGAAAGACATTTTTGAACTACCTTTCATTCAATGTGATAGACATCTTCATGTACAATAATACAGGAGTAAGTTACTTTTTAAAGTTATGGATGCTTAGTCATGAAGATCCTTTTTACGATTTCATACTAACACAACAGCATGAAGCACAGTTGTGAAAAATATGAACAAAATCACGTCTCAAGAATCAAGCACACGGATACTTCAGGCGTGCCTTCACCATACAAATGGATAGTAAATGTATGCCACTTCACTTGTTACAAGTATAGGAAAATACAATCATCATGGTAGCAAATTACCCATCTATAAACTAATGTTCCAATGTGAAGACTGCCAGATATGTATTATTGTGAATCAGAATTTTTGCTGATTCAGTATTTTCTATCCCAATTGAACATTTGCCATAGCACATTATGGAGTCTATATAACAACTGCAAGTTATTTATACCTAACTGACCCTTGAGAATGCCTTTATAATATTTTTCTATACAATAAAAAGCTAAATGTATAAGAAATACATATACATAACATATGCTTAATTCGTTTTTTTTTTAACTTAAATAAAATGAATCATATTTGCAACTCTTAATATTACAATAATTGTATTTTGCTCTCCCATTTATTGAAAATTTATTATTACATGTAATTTATGGCTGAATCAAAGGTTTGATTCCATCTGCTCTCCTCAAGCTTGTCTTTCTTTTTAATAAATGTATTGATTTATGTTACAGTATTTGTTTATTAAATATTTTAAAATCTATATTTTATTTTCAAATAGTTGTTAAATCAATATAGTCATTGCTGTTTATTTCATATTTTGTTCAATTGCATTCCTTCTTTTTAGAGACATATGTCCTCAGTAATTCTTTCTACCTACTGAAAAAAAACCATGTTAACATGGTATCCAACTTCAAGGAGTGTAAAAATTAATATTGATATATAACAGCTTAAGCCTTAAGCAACTGGTGCTGATTGTAGTGTTTACATATAATATTGAGAAGCACCCCCAAGGGAAGGAAAGATATTTCTTTATGACACAATTTTTCATTATCATAAGAAAATTTAAATCAATCTACAACATATTACATTTGGGCTTAATAATGTCATCAAATATATAGTTCAATAAATTCTTAATAAGCAAAATTATTAACTTTTAGCATTACTGCACAAGGTTGTATGATATTTTTAATTTTACAGTTCATGTCACTTTATTATTTGCAAAGTTTTAGAAGTTCTATATATCATTACATCCAAAATCATATTCATTTCACTCTAAAAAATTACAGGAAATGAATTAAAGTTTCTAACACCATGGGTATTAACATTTTAAAAGAAATGCACATACATCTGAAATTAGCTTCCTTAAGTATGTTACTTCACTTATACATTACTTTTCTTGATGAAACAATTCTTGAATTATTTTCAGGAATGAGCACCTGAAACTTTTCATACTTTCTTGCCCTCCACTGACGCATCATGAATTTTTGAAACTAATTTCTAGATATTTAACAATGGATTTTATATAATTAACTTGATGACTCCAGCTGTCTAATATTCATACAACTATTTTTACCACAGAACATACTTATGATTTCTATAAACATGTCTTTATTACACTACCAGATATTTCAATAACTAAGAATGTTCAATCAATTTTTTTTTCTTCTTGTATCAAGTTTCTTATTAAAGTATATTTAACATTTTAAAATTTAACAAAAAATTTGTCAATTATTCAAGCAAATGGAGAACTGATTCATTTCCATTTAAAAACTTATCTTAAAAAGTATTAGAGCATTAAAAACTATTATTACTGAAATATTCTTCAACATACACAACAAAACTTTACAAAATTAAAAAATGTTTAGGTCTTACTCTCAGGGCACTTTTCATCCCAACCATGAGATACATTCTGTACAAATTTTCCTCTAACCCATCCCCTATAAAAAAGAAGAAAAAAAGATTAATCATGTTTATTGGTGGACAAAGCTCAATTTCTCTCCTGTTGATATTCTAACCAACTATAGCTTAGTAGAAAGTCTTTATATATTTTGTTTAAGTAACAAACACTCAAAAAAAAGTATGTCATCAAACTTTCTACATTATTTTCATATTATAAACTTACAAGTTTTATATCAACTGACTCAAATGACTAAACTATAATCTACTATATTAGACAAGCACCAACCTTGGTCCCGCGTTGGTACAACGCTGACGACTCTCATCCCATGCACAGTATGGATCCTGTAAGCCTACACAATCACTGAAAGACACAAACCTCACTTTTATAGTTAGCTAATACTGAAACTTATTAACTGCAAAATATACAAAAAAAATAGCTAGTAATTCACAAGTGATGGTGATTGAAGAAACCTTATTAACACTTTTATTTATTTAAATATTATTTTATTCTCATTCCGTGGACCTAGTAATTTAACTAAAGGCAATTTGCATCAAATACTGAAATTAAAAACTCAATCTGTCATGCTTCAACTGAAGTCTCATCTTCATGATTAGAAAATAGTTTCATCTTATTCACCAGCAGTAACATTTAAACTGAGGCATTGTGATAATAAAAAAGGATAGGTAAACACTACAATATTAAGTCACAAATGATGAAAACTTTTTTAAATACCATAAATAATTCTATTTATATGATATTTCTCAATCATTTTATAAATATGTAAATCAATCTAAAGTACTGAAACAAACCTCAGAGAAAAGAAAAAAGTCCCAATACAAAGCAATAATAACCTTCCCCTCACATTTCAGGTCACCATTATAAAATACTAGTTCACAGGTTAAACGACAAGGAGTTAGCTAACCTGCATGTGCTTGCGTAGCGTTCACAGTCATGTAGTGGAATGGAATATATTTCATCTTGAGAAACAACAACCAGTTTGAACTGGAAAGCAGAGTTATATACCAACAAACTGGTGATAGGAGCTCCATTCTGGAACACAGTAACCTCTTCAACAATTACTGGAACCACCTCACCATCACTTGATGAACTGGCAGCATTAACAACCTTGATTACTTTTCCATTGTCTGAAACATTTCAAATTACATACTTTGTAAGCTGTTTATTTTAGTTCGTGTTATCGCTAAAAAGTACTAGAAAAATAATGCATATAAATGCTTTTCTAAATATCACTATACATAAAAAATTTTGTATTTCTCTTGAACTGCCTTGAAAATTGTATTATTTATTCCATGATTTCCATAAGCTGTCCTGACAGTCACAATTTTCATTTTTATATCTAGTGCATTCATACATTTTATTCTAGAGAATCCAAGTTATTTTCTCCTATAATGACCACTATCATTAATATTTATTCTTAATACATTCAGGTGTTCAAATCTAATACTGTCTTATATAATTAAGCAAGCAAACCACAAGGGATATTTGAACCTTTCCCACATTCATTCTTACTATGTAAATAACACAAAATACTTTCACAAAGAGTAAACTTAAAATAATCTTACATGCTAAAACCGATCAATTTTTGGTCCTTACCTGTTCCTATGAAAAGTACATCATACCTATTGCCATCAACAGTCTCAATCTGTGGATCCACGGTTATATAAGTGTATCGATACCTAGAAACAAATATTTGATTTTAAATATCTTCCCTAAACATATGCAAAAGAAAAAGTGGGAAGAAAATACAAAATTGTAATCTTAATTTAAAAAACAACATGTAGCCAAAATTATTATCTTTTGCAACTTCTGATTTAGAAAGCACTCTTTCTACATAATTGTAACAACAAAAAGGAACAACATGGGACCATATACAAAATGGGGCCCTTACAGTTACTAACTGTATAAAATAAGTTTTAATTTTCTCTCCACTGCATACTTATTTTTAAACAAACACTTACCTAAGTTCTGAAAATAATGTAGTACACTTTAAGACATGTACTTATTCAATACTTTTAATTTTGAACAAAAAAATTACATCTTAAAAAGTGTACATAGAGGTTATGCAAGTTTTGAAAAATCTTCAGTTATAACTAATAAATTTGTATTAAAATTGCTGTTAAATAAAAGCCTTTATTTTCCAGTATAACAGCAGAAAACATGTGAATTATGATCTTAAGAGAAATAATACATTAAGATGACTGCTTTTCTTTTATCCATCTTGCAGATGTCATCAACAAACTGTTAAGTCAGCATATGATTCAAAACATCAAAATACATTTGTTACAATAGGAAAAAAATTACATCAGCTGGAATAGCAAGTTTTAAATATGAATTGTTTACATAATAATATTACAAATTCATGGAACTTAAACTGTAAAATGAATCAATCTTGTATCATCTTGTAAACCACTTCAGAATCAATATCAATTATTTCTATTTAGCACCAGATGCAGACAAAGTACTGTTAAATCTACAAGCAAATTATAACCTTATTTGGCCAAATCTCAAGAGTAGAACTTCACCTTGAAACTCACTTTTGCTGTTTCTGAATCAAAATTAATGTAACAAAACATTAATTAAATTAACATACAGTAGAATTTCTACCCAATACAAAACTGATTATGTTTTCTTAAAGCAAAGCCACACTGGACTATCTTCTGTATTCTCAAATCTTCTATTATAGTATTATGTTAATGACTACAGCAAGTCCTGTCTATAAATCAAATAATTTTGAAAAATCTACAAGCATGGGTGATTTATTTTTTCTCTAACTTGAAATTAAAAGTACTACTAAACTCCAATTACTTGTTATATTACTTATGATTACATCAATTTTTCCATATCACCACCAATAAAACAATATTTTGGTAACAAGTTGTCTCAAGTTAGTTGATTAAAACACTAAACAATGAGAGGTTATGTTTACAATTAAAGAAACAAGTAATAATCTCTCTTGACTTCAAACTCTTAATGAACTTGTGTCAATTTAAATATTTCTGTATCTAAACCAATAAACAGCAAATCAATATTTCATGACAAAAATAACAAAATATGTAATATTAATCTGTTGTTAAACCTTTTGGCTTCTATAACAAAAACTTCAGGAGAAGTTGTGTCAAACATTTCAAACATTATCTCAACTCGTTAAAAGAATAATGAACTTTGTGTATCACATATAACTAATAATCTCTGGTTGATATATAAAACATTTTGGGAAGAGAATCAATATATTTCAAAAATTACAAATCACAATTTCCTACAGATTTCCTTACTGTATGTATGTATGTATGTACAACAAACCAGGGACGTAGATCCTGGGGGGATGAGGAATATACATCTCTCCTTCATTTTAGGTGGGGGGTATGGTGCATACAATTATCCACCCCAACAGTTTGGTCTGTTGAATTGTTTTATTGCATCACAGGCCTACAAATTGTGTGTTTGTTCTTGTGATTCTCGTGTTCTTACCAATCAAATTACATAATTAGGCCTAGATGTAGGCTTTTTCAGTGATCGAAATGTACATCTTTAATATAGGTATGCTTCTAAGCTTTTCAATCTAAGTGATAGTTTGTAAGTATCAGTCAGTAGGCCTAAGTATACATGCAAGTATCGTGGCAACAAGATTACTCTGTCACTGCATGTTTACAGATTCCAGGTTCACGTAATCAGAGATTACCAACTTGCAAATTGAACAGTCCACATAAGTGGTTGCAAAAATCCCCCTCCCCTTGTTGGGTGTAAAAAATCTATGTCCCTGCAACACACACACACACACACACACAATATATTCTTAAATCTTAAGTAAGAAACATGGTTTATTTATTGTTTGTTTTTGAATTTCACACCAAACTACACAAAGACTATCTATCTGCACTAGCCATCCCTAATTTAGCAGTGCAAGACTTGAGGGAAGGCAGCTATACATCACCATTCACCACCAGCTCTTGGGCTACACTTTTACCAATGAACAGTGAGATTAGCCATAATATTATAATTTCCCCATAGTTGAAAGGGTGAGCATGTTTGATGTGACAGGGATTCGAACCCACAACCATCAGATTGCAAGTTGAATACCCTAACCACCTGAACTTGCTGGATCAGGGTTTATTTAATCCATTATATTAATCTTTTCATCTATCATGACAGTTAAACTGTATTTTATTTAACTTCACCTAACTTGTTCAGTTCCCTTGTGAACAAGATTCAGAGAACAAGTGATGCACATGCAAGTTCTAGATATCGGAATAAAACTTTCCATTATAAGTTATATCTGGCTGAACCATATAAATATTTGTGAATGTGCCAGCTGTCAGAAAAATATCTTAAACATAGTGGTAGCACTAAAAAACATTAGAGGTTTAAATCTTCATGAGTAAGAGAAAGTATTTTACTAACCCAAAGCCAGTATGAAGAATCAAAGGTTGATTCCAGAAAGAAGGAACTGCCCTATCCATCAAAGTGTGATCTTTGATGAAATTCAGTGTCATTTCTGGTAACGTTCTGGAGTCATTCACACACTAAAATAACAACAGATAATATAATTAATGCTATGACAGGCTTTCTGACAAAAATATGATAAATGTATTTCAGATTAACTAATTCAGTTTTTCTTTATTAGCTTAAATCATTAATTAGCATACAGCTGACAAAATTAATTCCTGCAGAAAAAAATGCCTTTACCTGAAAAACTGTTAATATAGTAATACCTGTAAAAAAATAAAATTGTTATTATGAAATAATGTGTTGAATTCTCTTACTTGCCCTAATGAATCCATATTTATATATGGTTTGAAAAATATGTAGCACTTATGTTGCTAATTTGATCTTGTGAATTATTCAGTAGTCAACTGGGCTTCATATTTGTTTTGAAGATGTCAAAACATGTCTTTTTTTCCCATACACAGGAATGTACTTATATAGTTATAAAGAAATTGGTTTAACTTCAAAGATATACACAACATTAATTGATTATTATGTTAAATAGTTGAATAACAATTTACGATGCTTTATACAATACAATGCAAGGAACATTTTTTCCTGCTACTTTAGCCATTTTTGTGCCTTTGATCAGTTTACATTGTTAAATATGCACTTCTGCAAATACTGTAAATTACCTATTGTTAACAGACATTTTTAGAAGGGTATGCAATTAAGTTGTGACTGTTCATTGTTTGATATTATTAAAAAACAGAAAGCAATTTTATACCCACTTAGCCATTTGAGTAACTGCTCTTAATATACTATAAACAGATAACTTGTAATTCAGAAACAGCAAACAACAAGGAGACATAAGGTGTAGTGTCTTAAGTACCTGCCATAACATGGCAAGACAAGTTCACTGCTTTCAACAAGAAATTACCAACACAACCTTTCAGTTAACAGCCTGGTTGCAAAGACTTATAGTAGGAAAATAGTTTTCCTACAAAACAATGCATTCAAAATTATTTTTAAATTTACATAATGGAAAAATTAATGCATTTTCAATGTCATTTTCCAAAAATATTAAGTAAACTACAGTAAATTAATGTCTTGAAATATATTCTGACAGTAAAGATTTTATATTTAAATTTTCATATCTTTTTGTGTTTTGTAAGAATTGAGAAATCCTATAAACATTAGTGTAACATCACTGATCATAACGTTGACATGATTAACTATTTTTAATTTTTACATTTACAAAAATCATTTTGCATTGTTGACTTCGTACAAGGAGTTAGGGCAACCTGAATGGCCATTAGCATTCAATATACTATAATCATTAAGTTTTGGTTTCTTTGTGTGCTGATTTATGAAATTATATTCTTCTTGTCAGTTTTCCTATCACTAATTTTAAAGTTGCTATTTTTATCTGATATAGAGTCATCTTATAGTTGATAAGAGGTAATTAACAGATATGCCAACTATTTCAAATGACTGAGCATAATGATTGTAGACAGAGCCCTTTCACAGTTTCAGTCCTTTTAGGTATGCCAGAAACAAGACAATTTGGTGAACAAGGACTCTTTTTTTCCATCTTGTAAACAATCGAATTGGTGTTTCTATGCCGCTTATAATACAAGAAATACCCATCTATGTGAGCGCTGATTGGCTGACAAGCACTGATGACATAACTATGGATTCCCCCACGTACCCAGTATGGAGAAGCACCGTACTCAAATTATTGGTAGATGTCGGGTCACAGATACAAATATTTTTTATTATTTCAAGCACAAACATGATTATCACAAGTAGCCATTTGGACTATGTCTTTTATTTATTATCAAAATTTATTTGTATCTCATTAGAAATTTTCTTTTCACCCCTTTCAAGCCCTGGGGGAACAATTTATCACTTTATTGTATAGGCCTATATAATATATAATAATTTGGGAGTTGCAACAAGTCATAATATTTGTCTGTATGAGCATATAGTCGTAACGTATACACCAAAATTATAATGATTACGCTCAAATCATAATGGTTGGCATCTCTGAATTAATAACTATACACTGAAACCAACTGTCTGCTGACAGGCAAAACACACAAGTCTTTCTATCACTAATTGCTTGCAGCATAAAAATCATACTTTGATATTCTCTATCGACCACAAACATACTCCTCTAGTGATTCTAGCATCAACCAATCTTTGTGTTTCTATTTTAAGATAACACATCAAGTTGAACATGAATATCGTGAACTCTGCACAGTTATAAACAAGATAGAAAAATTCTTAGAAGTTTTCTGAAAACTAATTATGCAACAGATGTTTTTCTGTAAATCAAAAGATATATAAAATGAAATGTTTATAAGATTTTAATTATTCTATTAAATATTATCCAAAACAAATATCTTCAATAATACCACCAATGTTTCCAAGCTTTATGTACTTAAATATCTTATCAGAAGAATGTTATAGAAAGCATGACATTATAGAAGTACAAAAGTAATCAAAATCTATTAATAGCTTTAAACAAAACTAACAGCTATTACATTCAATTACATAAGTATTTTGATTGATTTTTCTGTTAGTTACTCCTTAAATAAATCCCTATGACCAATAAAAGAAACAACTTCAAATTATTATAATTATTATTCTTGTTGTTTATAAATAAAATTAACATTTTAAAAAATCATAACTTTACCTGGCCTGGACGAGGTTCGGGAACTTTTGAGTTTGGAAATGGCAGCCAATTGGAATTGATATCCTCCTGCCATTTAAATGATCCGTCAAAAGTTTCCAAAATTTGTTTTATAGAAAAAGCACATACTGCTGAGCCACTGATACTGTTCCTGTAGAAACAACACCAAAGCAGTGATGTCAAGTTTCAAAACATGAATATAAAACAAAATGTCTTTAGCCTTAACCCAATTTTATTTTGTCATTATACATAACACCAGTTTCAAGGGTCAAATTTGTAGTTTTTTTGTTGTTTCTTTAAATTACAGAAAATAAAACTCACTAAAAATTATATCTTATCACTAGTGGAACTACTTTTATTTACACTGGTAGCTTTTGAAAGGGTTTTGGCCAGTGTTGATCTTAACATGCAAGTGGAAAATTGGTATATTAACAAAACAAGAAGAGTTAAGAGTGAAACATTACATCACATAATGGTAAAAGGGTGTGAAACACAACTAAATCAAGATTACTTACACAGGAGTTGTAAAAAACTCCGTATATTATTTCTGATTTTCTTCCACGATAGATGCCTTCAATAATGTTACTTGTTGATTCTAAACAAAAAGGAGGAAGCTTATTCCTCTTCTATCATAATAAATAACTATTGTTAACTTACAAAGTTCCACACTAAGAGTTTCAAATTTACATCATTTGAAATATTTTAATATTAAACTGCAAACATGAAAATGAACGTGTGTACCTTTCTCCACAGCACATGCATAAAATTCAGTTTTTTACTTGTCTCAATTTCATTATGAATGTATACACACACAGTTTATAATTTTAATACCTTTTTTGGCAGTATATTGCTATGAGGTTATGCATAACAAGTATTCTTAAATAAATAAAAAAAATGTTCTAATAACAAATTGGTAAAGATTAAGAACTAATTATCAAGTAGTAAAAATGATGCACATTTGAAATTGGAATTAGACAAAACATAAATGAAAAATGCTGGTGAAGAATATTTATAAAATAATTTTATTTAATAAATATTTATGAATAATAAATAGTCTCAAATTACAAGATAGAGAACAACTCAGCAGATACAAATATAAATTAAAAAAAAATTACTTTATCATAGAATAAAGTACACAAGTTTAAAATAATTTATAATTAAGTAAATATTTATCAGAAACTGTTTGTCAGTAAATTATTTACTACCTAACAATCTAACTTAATAAACTGTAACAAATATAATAGCTCACTAACTAGACATTTTGTTCTGTTTTTTTCACAAAAATTTTAGAATAGCACTGACTATTCCTGTTTGTTTTCTTTTTACATTCTAATATTAAGTACTACTTACGAATTTCATTAAAGTAAAAAGGAAATTCTCCAGAAACTGAACAGTTAAGCCTGGCCTTCAAAAAGGATGTCCACCGATTTCGATATTTATGTGGGCCTCCTTTATCTTTTGTGCATACTCGGGCAACCCGAGAGTAGACAGTCTGGAAAATATTAACATGTAATAAATAGATCATGCTGCTTACTCTGACTCTCTTTGTTATTCCTGTACCAAACTCTAATGAGAAGTCATTCACACAAGTTAGAGAATTTATATAAGATTTTATTGTTAAATTTAATTGCATGATGCTACTGATATTAGCTGCATAATAGTAAATAAAAAGTTGTTTACAAATGAAATAAAACATGACCTATTACTCAAAAAAAAACAAAAAAACTTTTAATTAATTCAACATTCTGGCATTATGGCTATATCGGGGCAAACAAGACAATTACCAAACGATTTAGGTTTATAGAAAAGACTGAAACATAATGGAAATCTGTGAAGTAAGATTTACTTTACCAAGAATGGATAAATAAATTTAAAGTACATGCAAACAGATAAGATTATACTACTTAAAGCAACATGTTATTACACCAATTAAATACAAACAGCTGAAGTTAAAAACTCCACAGATTTTTTTTGTTGTTGTTTGACTATGAATTATTCTCTAAAATTAATAGGACTTTTGTATTTTCTATCTAAAAAGTTATTGCAGTGACTAAAAATATCTGCTGTTATGGGACAACTGATACCAACTGTACTTTGTTTGTTAACAAGATTTACTGTCTAATATGTATAGAGCTTGAAAGTGTTCATTATTTCTATCCCTAATAGTTTTCTCTGTTTCATGGAAGTACACAGAACCACCAAGTTTACACACCAAACTGTACCCTATATTCTTGTGGTTACAGTGGCCTCTTAAACCTAATTTATAACCTGTACATTTGTTTTCAGGTTTATTTCATGCTTTGGACTTAAAGGTTGATCTTATTAATGTACTTTTCAAAGTTCTACCTGGTTTCCCTAACTCTTGGTGTCAAAACCTAAATTTATGCATCCTTGTCTAACAGTAGTTGAAATCTTAGGACTAATACATAGTATAAAAAAATTTGTGTGAAATTACTTTTTTCTTACAGGTAACAATTCAGGGGCATTACCACCAAAGACTGCATTTTCATACTTTCTAAAGTCTTATCAATAAATCTTTGTGAATATCCATTTATCTTTAATTTATTTACAAGTTCTTGTGTTTTTTGTTTTTTTTTATTTCAGGCAAAGCTACATGAGGGTTATCTGTGCTAGCCATCTCTAATTTATCAGTGTAAGACTAGAGGGAAGGCAGCTAGTCATCACCACATACTGCCAACTCTTGGGCTACTTTTTTACCAATGAATACTGAGATTGACATTCACATTATAAACACCCCCATGGCTGAAAGGGCAACCATGTTTGGTGTGATAAGAATTCGAACCTGTGACCCTCAGATTAGGAGTCAAACACCTTAACCTACCTGGCCATGTCGGGCCAGTTCTTGTATACTTTGGTTTCATCTTCATCAGTTGTAAAAGTCTTAATGATATAGTTTAGTTCTCCAATAACGGTTGCTTATTTAATGTGTAGTGTGTGATCCAACTGGTAATGTAAAAAACACTGGTTTCTCACTAGACTTATGATTTATCTCCATTACAAATTTGCCATCTTTTAGGATAATTTACACATTACAGAATAACAATATATTTTGAACTTGGACTGCCTAAGAGTGAATTTTACAGTAGTGTGGAAGCTATTGAGGAAATAAGCAAAAAACAAATAAACTGATCAAAGTCATTCCAAGTTCCAAATATATCACCCATACATCTGACTTATGTATTTCCTTATATCAGTGTTCTAAGGCTTGCCGTTCTAACATACATACATACATACATACATACATAAATAATTGAAAATGTTAAAGCAACATGATTAAACGTAACAAAATCTAATAAGTATTAGCAGAAATAAATGAAAAATAACTTTTTCAGCACTAAATTTAACACATATTTGAAGTGTTGAATCATGTATAATGCAAAATCTACAATCTTTAGTAGACATTAACAATGTCCATAAGCACATTGACCCCTTAATTAATATAGATGGAACATGTAATACACTATCAGGATTGACAACATTTACTAGTAAAAAGGAAGGTTGTGTTCCAAAAGAAATTCTTACATTGAAAACAAATCTGCAATATCAAAAATACCTTTCTAACATGTACTGATATATTATGGGATAGTTTCCATAGTTAGCTATTAACTAACGTGCCATTAAACTTTAACCCATTTACAATACGGATCAAGAAGAAAAAAAATCTAACTTTGCCACAGTTGATATATTCTACTGCTGTTTCTCTGAAGAAGAAGTACACATAATCTTCATGGTGAAGAGAGCTAACGAAGTTTGGAGCTACATAAAAATGGATGAAACAAACATACATTATGAAATACAATCCTAACTGTTTCAAAATACAACCTTAATGTTTTTAAATTCAATTATATCCATGTTTCTTTCAGGACTTCATTATGATAAAGATGTTTTACAACAATATTGCACTTTAATACACACAAGTTTACAAAGTCTGTTACAATAATTATGCACACTGTGAACTAAAATGGGTAACAATGCTGCACAAGTATCTAATTTCACTTGCCTGATAAACCAAAGAAACTAGTGACTCATTGAATAACATAGTTTTAACATGCTGTCTTTCAATGAATATCTTTTTGATATGAATTTAACATATCAATACCTACTAAAGTTGTAGGGCTAGATATGGATTAATTGTTCAATACCATTACTACAAAGTTGTGTGTGTGTGTGTGTGTGTGTGTGTGTGTGCTTGCATGCGTGTAATTTTATCATTATATCCTCATATAATTGGTTTTATCCATTATAAGACAGTACTTGGGAAACACACTGAAATTTTCCACATTATTAAAATGAAAACCTAACTAGTGTAACAAATTACAATAAATTTCATGACATTTCTGACTTAATGAGGGAGAATCAAGATTGTTCACTATTACTTAATTAGCTACAACCTGAACATGGCAAGCATGACTTAGTTCAGAGCTGATTACAACCAGTTTCATCAAGAACTATGCAACACACATTCAGTGGTTCAATGTTAGTTCTAAAATATAACTATACATGATGTACTGAGATGTTACAGATAAAAAAGTTATAAATAATAACAGATGAAGTGATCCCACTTACAGTTTAGATGTTTCAAGTTGAACTGTTCTGTCCGTAGAGGTTTCCTATATATTAGAGGATCGGCCCCAGAGAACTGGGCAACGGTAGCCACATAAAGGTCTCCATCTACAGAGAGAAATAAAATAGCTCCATTCCAAAGTATTATTATTCCACATGCACTCATATCACACAGTCATGTTTTTCTTTCTGCATTTGTGTTGTTAGATGTAAGTTACTGTGTGTTATTTCATGATTAAGAGATTCCTGAGATCTTTAAAACGTATCTTTTACATAAACACAAAACTCAATACAGAACTTAAAATGTCTACTTTTTAACAACTATGTAGTCATTTTAATAATAGCCTGTGCACATCTTTTCAGTTATTTACATGACTGCATATTTAATTTTTAGTAACAATTATTTGATCAACATTACATGTTCAAAATTTTTTCTCATTGCTATGTTCAGCACTATACTTAATAGGTAAGACAAAAAAAAAAAAAGAAATACCTCAGACATAAATTTCACCTCATATTTCATTACAATATATACAATAATATTAATATATAAAACATTATTTGCAACATCCAACTTTCCTAAAACTATTGATTAAACTTCTCAGAAATATTCAAAACTAAATTCAGGATAGTTGTTTAACATGCAAATTTTTATAGGAAACAACAAAGAAATAAAAACTTTATTCAGACCAAAAACAGTTTTGTACTAGAAAACAGTATTGTGAGGCAAAGAATTCTAGTGACTAATGCAAAATTTAGTCAACTTGAACATGCAGGAAAAAAATAATCAAAATTTAAATTATTTCTTCTTTACATTAGCAACTAATTCTTAAAAATATTCATTTTCTTAAACATGTACAACATACACACAAAACAGTATAATTACTTTCACTTTAATATTTACTATTTCATAAAAGCAGCTACACATTCATCCAAAGCACACTGTCACCTTAAATATATTACAAGGGAAATAAATATTAAAATTAAAATGTTTTACAAATGTTTAAGTGGTTGCTATAAAACATTTATGTAAATGAACATGTGTTCCAGTACAAAAATAACAAATAATCATTCCTAATGGCTGCATGGATTTAAGTGAAAATTTACTTTATAAACTTGCAGTTATTCTGAACAAGGTGTACAAAATTATCTATGCAGTTGTGGTTTCCTGTGGACTGCTGCATTGTATTTACCATTTAAATTCTGATAACCAATTCCTATCAAAATAAAAAGTTACTACTTTAAACAATGTCAGAATACATAGATTCCATGTAAATTTACAGATCAATAGTGCAATTTTATTTTCTGCTATATGATAAAAGTATGTATGTTATTGTAAGATCTTGGCTTCCATCCCAATAGTTTAATAAAGCTATAGTAGTAATAATATAGGGCTCTTGAACTTAAATTAATCAAATAATTTTATTTAAAATGTTAGCAAATTTAAGGACTTACAGTGTTACTCATAGTTTGGAACTACTAGTTTGTAGGATGGTATTTTAAAACTGAAATTGCTATAATCAAGGTTCAAAACTGGTACAAGTTCAGGATAATAAATAAATTCTGAAAACAGTGCTTGCTCATCATAACAGACTAACAATTGTTTGTCTATTTAATATTTCATTTCAGTACCTGATAATTTCCAAGTTGGCAAATGCATGCTTTGTCACTACTGGTATGTACATAAATATAACAGTACTGTCTGTAACTACTTTGCATGGTGTGAACGGATTTTCACCAATTTTGGTATGGGGTTTCATTAGATCCATGCAGGAGGAGTACATACAAATTTTCAGTTTTAGATTTTGCATTTAGCAGTTTTTAAGAGCATTTTTGTATTTTTTTACAATTACATATATAAGGGAGACAGCTTTCATATCCCAAGATAACTTTTCATTAATCATGAACTTGCATAACTTTTATCTAAAGAACAGCTAAATTGAGTATAAAATTAGTTAATAGAGTTACTTTACCCTCAACTACACAAACAAAACCACTTTTTCTTCATATAACTAATGCAGCATATGTAGCTGCACTTGGTATGAAAATACTATTTGGTTTCTATCAATTATAAAAGAACAAAGTTGTTATGCATCACATTATACCTCTATTATATTTAAAGTATAACTGGAATGCAATTTAACAGGCATTTTGTATTTTTGATCCTCACAAAAATAAACATTTCAGGAAATTTAACATGCAAAATAAATACATCAGAAACAAAAAATTGAGAACTTAAAAATAGGTAAATATGGATGAAAAAAAAAGTCAAGCAAACATTGCTGAAGATACTGTAGACAGTAATTAAACTACAAAACCTTATTTGGCTAGAATTACTTTTGATTGAGTCAAAATAGGGATTTGTACTTAGATTAAACAATATCTTCAGAGCTTGCTTGATTTTTTATGATTCCTACTTGCAGGTTTTTAAATGCCCTTCTCTGGCTTTTTTATGCTCAACTATGGGCAAAGGATTACTTAATATGGTAGTACTTGTATGTGTTGAAATAATTATAAAAATAATTAGTAGCTAACTGATGCAGTTCTTCATGATTTACTGTAGCTGCTGACTAACTGATCTGACTAGTTCTCAAGATGTAAGATGTTAACTTTTTCAGCAAAAACCTACTCTTTGGTATCAAACTCATAGCAACTTTGCACTTTTTATAATTTTCATTTAAATTAGTAAGTGTATGTTCATGACATTTGGTAGAATATCAGTGAATATTACAAGGCTTTCATATGTAAAACATCAAACCATTTTTTTTCTCAAATCTTAAGATTGGTTAAGCAATGTTTTTCTCATGCCTTTTTCTTTTCACACATTGAATAGATAATATGCAAAGTAAGTTTCATTTTTAAGATTAAAAATACTTTAATGCATCAGAAAATGTTCATATTTCACATGGGAAAAACATTATAATGATCAGATAGTTATCAAACATTTCTTAAGAAAAAACTATATATTATCTGTTATTTTCACAAACAAATTTCTAACAGTTCAGTCAGATTCACTGATCTTGTAAACCACCATGAAAAATTAAAAAATACAAACTACATCTATTTCTTCTAGGACAACTACAAATTATCACGAGAACATAAATGTTTAGACTAAATAGCTTAAATCTCATAAAATTATACGTTTATATATATTTATTATTTTTATTATATTGACCTTTCAGCCTACACCTAGCTAACTTCACAAAAGTTACAATGATGCATTGCGGGTGCACTCATGTTACCTTATCCAATAATATAAAACTGACCTTCATTCTTTACAAAAACCCCATCTCGGCTGTATTTTAATAGACTAGTATTTTGTAAAATAGTCATATTTCAGTTATAATACATTGTATATGTATATGCATTACTATATGCAACAAGTTCTTAAACATACTTATCTTAAAGCACAGAACAATAAATAAAAAGTACAGCAAACAATTATCCCTTCTGGATAAAACTTTGTACTCATTTGCTGCTTGCCATAGCTTGCTAAGCCTCATCAAATTTTTCACACAAAGAATTTGAAATGAAACTTTTTTAGGTTTTATATACACACTTTCAAATAACTAAAAACCATACAAGTATCAATACCAGAGAATTCTACTATAATTTATCAAGCTTAGTAACTAAGGTGTATTTTGGTCTAAAAATAACTTTCAACCTCACTAATATCTTCTATTACCATTTCAAATCTACCATGAAAAGAAAGTTTTCTATGAAAATACTTTTCAGAGGCTGAGAAATCCACTAGGAAGACATTCTGAGCTTTTGACTGATTAAGCACACATTGCTGGGTGAAATGAACATGAGAATTTTTTTTTTTTTTTAATTAAGGTGGGCAGGACAATCTCAACTGATTCAATAAATATATTAATTTATCATTGAGAAAGAGAGAGAGGATGTTCTTATTTTATGCTGGCTAAAGTATCTGACTTTGCTTAAGTTGCAAGATTGATATATTCTAGAAGACTACATCAGCATGAGTATTCTCTAAACCCATTTTAGCATAAAAGTATAACCCATAAACTCAACTTAAAAGCCATTGTTGGAGTATGTTGTTACTACAATGCACTAGCTTTTTTATGTGTCAGAAATTGTTATATAAAAACCACTTCTTTTCAATGTGAATTTCTGCTAATTTGCTTTATTAAAAAGATGAGCATGCATGAGAATAAGTAATACCCAGTTGCACACCCTCTGGGTCCACTAACTATGAGTGCAAATTCACAAGTTTCTAGGTTCTTTTTTCCTGGAGCTATGGTGATCACACACAGACATGCATGTGCACAGATTTATGTTCTGTGTGTGCCTGCCTGTGATTCTATTAGTAATATAAAGAATCACTTCTTTTCTATATCGTTTTCCACTATGTATATTCTATCTTGTTATTATTGGTAATTTGTGTATCATATTCATAAGAAACTACACTTTGTATTTGGACATCACAACAATCTAACTTGAACCAATATGACATACAACATATTTCTCTGACACAGAAAAATCAGTGTGTAGGAATTTTTCTAAAACCTTACTTTTAAGTTAAGAAACTATGGAGTGGATAATATTAATATCTGAATTATAATCTACAACTTGACACTTATTGACATTTAAAATTTTATGTTATTAAGCAAACAAAACAGCATGCCCTTTGACCCCAAGACCATACGCAAACCTGTAGCAAAAGGGATAGGGTTTGGTTTTGTTTTTCCCTTAAACATTCTATTTGGATTTTATGTAATTCCTTGCCATCCTTATTATGAACTGCTATTGTGGTTCATGGTATATTTTGTAAACAAACATTCATAAGTGTTTACAATTCTCTGACTGAGAAATATTAATTTAATAACTGCTCCTTTTGCCATAAACAATGTACAACACATGAACTTTATTTTTAACTTAATATAACATTGAGCACTGTTGCAAGTTATTTTTGGTTTAACATTTGGGTGAGAGATGTTGCATGTTATTTACTCAACCCATCAATGATATTAATCTTGATTCAAAACTGGAGTACAAATTGTTGGAAGTATTTAAATGAACTAATAAGGTACATTGCTTTTGGTCAGTGATGAAGATAAGCCAGCACAATTCTGGGTATTACACACATACCTTTTATGAATGAGGTATTTTGTATTATGTGCTTTCTCCCATGAATTATCAATTGGATAAAGTATTAAGTTTTTAACTTCATGTACATGAATAAAATATATAAGGAACAATAAACATATCTTTCTGTACATCAGACATGTCTAATGAGTATGTAGCTTGTTGTAAAATCCCTTCATATCTTCACTTTTCTCAAAAATCATACAACACAGGCCTTTTTTTTACCCTTAAACCTACACTACTACTCTTAGCTTTATATCTGAGTGAGAATTCTTACTAACTACTTGCCATTCAGTTACATTACTTTAGGTATCACAATATGAGTAAGCAATGCTACATATGGCTTACCAAACTCTCCAATCATTCTACTTTTGGTCTAATACTTGTATAAGCATTCTTGCAAGTGATTTATCAAATTCAACAAATTTTTGTTCCAGATACATGGAAGAGTCAGTAAATTCATAAACGGTAAGCCAAGCTTAAGGCTTTAAATTTATGCAAGTAGCGTTGCATGTTGCATACTAAGTATATTAATAATAGTTTTCTTGTACTGGATGAGTAATTTGTACAATACATATACCAAAGGCATTACTCCCATTTGATCAATACACTACTTTTTATAATATCAGTAGCAAAAAGCAAGTGCTGAACATAACAATAAGATATTTTTCTTTCCAACACTAATATTTTAATTTCTATCAAAATTCAAGATACGAGGTCTGTTCAAAAAATATGCGGACTGACGTCATAAAACAAAATGTACTTTATTTAGAAGTTACAGGTCTGGGATCCCTTCAAAGTACTCTCCTCCCCAACGCACACACTTATCCCAATGATGTTTCCACTTGTTGAAACAGCCCTGGTACGCTTCTTTTGTAATGTCCTCCAGCTCCTTCATCGCATTTGCCTTAATCTCGGGAATCATCTCAAATCTTCTTCCTTTCAAGGGTCTTTTTAGTTTGAGGAACAAGAAAAAATCGCAAAAAGCAAGGCCAGGTGAGTAGGGGGGGTGGGGAAGAACAGTGATTGAATGTTTGGCCAAAAACTCACGAGTTCTGAGGGCTGAATGGGCTGGAGCGTTGTCGTGATGGAAAAACCAGTCACCACTCCTCCACATTTCTGGCCTTTTGTGACGGATGGCGTCCCTCAGACGTTTCAGAACTTCAATGTAATAAGTCTGGTTCACTGTGGAGCTTTCGGGGAGGTACTCGTGATGAACAACACCCTTAGCATTGAAGAAAACTGTCAGCATCACCTTGACCTTGGATCGAACTTGGCGAGCTTTTTTGGGTCTAGGGGATGTTTCACCCATCCACTGGGACGATTGGACCTTCGTTTCAATGTCATAACCATAAACCCATGATTCATCACCTGTTATGATCCTTGACAAGAAGTTTTCATCTTCTTCTGAACGATCAAGCAGTTCCTGACAAACCTGGACACGATGGGCTGTTTGTTCATCCGTCATCAGACGTGGCACAAATTTCGTAGTAACGCGGGGCATCTTCAATTTTTCGGTCAAAATCTTGTAACAAGATCCAACTGATATCCCACACTCTTCAGCAAGCTCCCTGACAGTCAGAAGTCGATTTGCCCGCACCAGGGTGTTGATTTTGTCGACGTGTGGGTCATCAGTTGACGTGGAAGGACGTCCAGGACGCTCATCATCTTCAATGGACTGTCGACCATCCTTAAAATGTTCATGCAACTTGAAACATGCCGTACGCTTCATAGCAACATCACCGTAAGCCGTGTTAAGCATAGCAAAAGTTTCAGTTGCAGATTTTCCAAGTTTAACACAAAATTTCACAGCAAGTCGTTGCTCCTTCAGGTCATTCATTCTGAAATCCGCCAAACGAAAAAATCGCACTTCACTTAAAACCGCGTAGCTAATACACAAATGAAGATATCTGCAATCGGGAAATGGCGTCGTAATCAGCTGATCTGTGCGAACCTAGCGACACCAAGTGGATTCCCCTGAAACCAACTGGAGCCTCGCAATTCAAACAGTCCACATATTTTTTGAACAGACATCGTAATATGTATCAGTAAAAATTAAGCCTAGAAACTTCCACAGCAGCACAAGCTGTTAGATTTAAAATTCTCCAAATAATTTTGTCAAACAACAACTTTACTGAAATTACTGTCAAAAATGTTCACACCACTTAATTCTTGTGTTTGTAGACCTTAGTCATACAAGTTAAAATTATATGACTATATCTTCATTTTTCACACTGTCAACTATGTCAGTATGAAAGAAATTTGTTCAAGAAATAAAACTACTTCAATGTAAGAAGAAATAAATGATTTATTTTCTTATGTGTGAGAATTCTACATTAACAGTCTCATTTCTTAAAAACAGACTTGTTAGTGCATACAATATCTTTCAATTTATTCAGTAGATCACCACTCAGACGAAGACAAGCACAAACCACAGGCAAAAGTCATCATCACAAGTAGAACACGAGAGAGAGAGAAAGTGTGTGTGTGTGTGTGCATGGTTAGAAGAGTGCAATGGTGCAGCAGAAGTGTGCCCAAGAAACATGACAAAACAAACAAACCACAGTAGAAAACAGTCTCCATGGAAGCATGCTACCACACAGACCAATAAAACACTTCTGTCCAAGTCTACAACCATGCTCCAAGTGATTTCCCAAAACACAACATGCAGATGTTGAGCTACAACTTCAACTCAACATAGAGGTGCCTTTAACTGTGTAACAAGCTGACAATGTCTGACACTACCTGTCCTGTGGTTAACAGGTCCTTGTTCCCAGAAGCAGTAACAAAATAAAGCAACCAGTCACTAAAAATCTATTGTAAATATGGCCATGTTCAAAGCTTTAAAGATTTTCTTAAAAATTGTTTAAATTTAAAACAAATCGCATGACAGAAATTATGTTATGCAAAAAAGAATTTAGTTCATAAAAATACAACAGTAAAAATTATTTAACCCATACCTATAAATATATATATTAAAAATATACACATATATCAACAGAATATTACAGCTGGAAGATACATAAATTTACAATTAAACAATGAAATTATATATTTAATTTTCATTTAAAAAATACCACACATGAACACTATATTCTGTTTTTCCTCAAAAATATAATTTGAAACAAAAGTTATTATATGTATAGCACACAGAAGCACGATCTTTAAAAATTCTTTTGCATTTTAGAAAAAGACTTGATTGACACAAACAAAATATTCACACTACATTGTATACAGTCTAACAGAAAATATGTATATAACTTGTGGGTTTCAATTTGTATTCCTCAGTTATTTTCACAATCACGATTGTTCACACCACTTTAACAATTTCATTTTACTTTTTCAACATTTATGTCAGCTTAAGCATCTGTAACTTGCTAGTAACCATGCAAGCTTGTATACAATGCCACAAATATAATTCATATTTAACCTTACAACCAGGCATAGTAAATATTTGTAAAATTTTATAACACCAAAAAGTGTATGAATATAAAAAAACAAAAACGATACAGCAATCAATTTCTTTTACTAACACAGGAAGCAAAAACAGGGTTGGTAAAGTACAGGTTTTCTCAAAATATTTTGCCAGTTTAAATATATTTTTTAATTTATTTTCAATTCTGATATAAAACTAAATTACATGTCTGAATTTTACAAGCTTAAAGCTTTGAACATGGCCCTTGAGAAAAGTTATAGCAAACAAATCTAAATGTGTAAAAATAAAAAATATATCTATAATGTAAGACAATATTATATTAAGCTATATAAACTTACAAAAGGTAACAGAGGCTTTGAAATATTTTCTTACAAAGCAAGTTATTAGTTAACTTCCAAATTCTAACACAGAAATGAAAAGTTGTTGGTCATATCATTCTCTTACTTTTATATTTTCATATATTAAAAACAAAGACTGGCAAAAACCTGTAATTTTTCCAATTGTTTTCTAGCAAATATTTTCAAAATAATAACGTATGGTTCATAATGCTAGCCCTACTAGCATTTCTTTGAATACTAGTATAGAAAATAACCTTTCATCATACATTCTCTAAAACACACTATTCATCTCAATAACACATCTATGTTGCAACAATTTTCTTATACTCAAGTACGGCAACTGACTTCCATTAAAACTATACAATTCACTCCATAAAAAATATAATGAAATCTCTAATAGAGTTGTGTGCTTAACCTAATTATTCAAGGTAATTAATTATCCATGATCATTGCGTACATCAATTAATGTCACGTACAATAATCAATTTATCAAAATTAAAATTAAGTAGATTAACGTCATTAAAATAATCAACTAATTGAAATTAGTGTTTCTAATTATTATTACTCTCAACTGTTCCAGCTACTCAATTCTCATATAAAAACTGTAGGGGCATTCAGTAAAGCACATACCTCCAACATACAATGTTAATAACATTCAGCCATTCAAAAATATGAAAAATATGTCTGAATGTTCATTATCAACAATCACCAGGTAATGAGGAATAATATTCTACATACATCCACCGATTTCATCAAAATCTGATCACTTTTGGTGGAGTTATAAAGTAAAACTAGTGTGAAAAATTAGTCCCTATGCTAACATACAGGTTTGTTTTTCTTCGTGACTTTGATCCTCTAAAGAAACTAATCCCTTCCAAGTTTGGTCATAATCCAAATGCATACCAACTTTTTCTAGATCCATTCAAGCATTTAAGAAATCCTGCTGATAAACACTCACACAAAACTACATGCACACACAATGTTAAAACAATCTCTAACCTTCAGTAGCAGAAGTAATAACTGATTAGTTTAACACAAGTTAACGACACTGATTATTTGAGAAGCAAATTCCACAAACTCCCCAGCTCTAATCCCTAAAATAAATAATTGAACTAGAACATTTAGTTATAAGTTTACTTTTCACCAAAATAAAATGGCAAAAACAATTTTTTTTTAAATGTCCATAATGAATACTTGAAAACTACTTTAAGTGTTTGGTTTTTTATATCATTACATAACACTTTTACATTACACACAAACTTTAGAAAACGTAAGTAAACTGTTGTTTTTAATGAGAACTTAATCCAATTTTTGAAGCTAATTTTGAGTTCTTTCTGCAATAAATATCCACAAAAGAATTTTTCTTGTACTCCAACAAATGAAACCATTGCTTTATTAGCACTGGTTTAGCATAAATAATACTAAAAATCACCATTTAAATAACACAACATGTTAAATGTGTAACATTTCATTTAGCCATCCAGTCATACATATTAGCAGTAGGCCTGTGTTTAGCTGAGCTAACAATTTCTTAAGTTCATAAAATGATAAATATATTTCAAAAACAGCAAAAATATCAATACTCCATAATTGCATATTTGCCAAAAACACTTTGAAAAACCTATATTAAGTCTTTTCTAGTCTGAATATGACCAGTTACTCCTTTCATAATGGTAGTTTTTGACTTTTTTTGATTACCAAACTGAATGATGACAAAACTGAAACCCACAAATTAGATATGTACGAAATTACAATAAAAGCCTGAAACAAAAGAAACCTCTTATTTGTTTAATCACCTTTTCAGTGACTAAAAATAATGAATATAATTAAAACAAAATTAGCAACAAAAAAATTATTATACCTGCAAAAACTGCTGTACTGTTGTGGTTTGGGTCATATGGGCATAGTCCCTCTCCTGTCTGGTCCTCTCCATATTTGTACTCATTCTCCTTAAGAATATTTTAAAAACTGTTTTAATATTCTATAGTCATAAACTGTAATACATAGGTACTTTAAATTTGAAAACAAAATCCAGACCTGTTCTCAAGCTAAATTAAAGGTTTAACAATACATTTAGCTTCAACCCATCAAATGTTTAACAAGAACTAGCAATTATGTTTAGCACTCACTATATCTGCTACCTGTAACTATATTCCAAAAAGGGACAAATGAAAATGTTTAATTTTGTTTAATATACAAACAAGAACTATACTTTCAAGAAAGAAATGCTTAATTACAAAAATACTTTAATTTTTTCTTAACCAAAATTCATTTTTGGTTTTTTCTTTCTTTACAATATGAAAACTAATACTTTTATTCTCTCTATCTTTCCAAACTTGTTGCTAAGTTGTTAAAATGATCCAATGGAAAAAGTAATTGTTAATATATTTCTGGCAAGGTTCTTTGCGATTGAATATCACTCGATGTCATGGTTAGCATACGAACACTAGTGCCAGTTATGTTTTATACTACAATCTAAAGAATAAGTTTTTTGTTACTTATTTCTAATTAGGTCTTTTTGCCCCAAGATGAATGGATAGTACATTCGCATTTCTGAAAAAATGCCCACTTCAAATCCTGGCTCTCTTATCACATAGTCCTCTCAAGACTATCCTAATGACAACATCAAAACAAATGCCAACACATATGATAAAACCTAATTGGCTATTATAATGCATGGTTACAAAGGTTACAAAACATGATAATAATTAGTACTGGTGATCTTGTGCTACGACAAACCTTACCTTTATATGCTGGTCATCATTCAACATTTATATTGAACAATTAAAAGTTTAACCACTCAGTTGGGAACTTTGTACCTTTTTTATTTCAATAATTATTTGCTTCAAGTTAAAACAAAAATTCCTTACAAATCTCAGAAGATAAAACTTTCATTATATACATTGTAGGTTTTCAAGAAGTTTAGAAAAAGATATTAATGATTTGTCATCTACTAAACAGTGTGGAATAACTCAGTATCTTGACCTTAACATATTTTAGTAGCTAGTGGCAATTATAACACTAGGCAAAAAAAGAGGCAAGTTCACTAGATTAGAAGTATGCACCTAACTTTAAAAAAGATTTTCACAAAACCACTTCTTTCAAAACAAAAAGTATTAAAAACAACATTCTACAGTTTACTTGAAGTTGTTTTTCTTTGGTTAACGAGAGACACCATACCTACTACATTATTAGAGTACTACTAATGGCATCATGAAAACATCAACAGTACATGCATTCCTCAGCAATTTGCCAAGATATAATATTAAAAAAAAAAACTTTTACAAAATGAAAATGTAAAATTGTGAAATAGTGGTTTCACATAATGCCTTTAGTGTCTTGAAAACTTAAAAAATGGAACAAGTTTTACTTTTTTCTCAGAGGTAAAAAATGAATAAGTGTACAAATAAACAGTGTACCAAAATTTTGTTTGATGACAGAAAATATCATTTAGCCTGAACATGGCAGTGATAATAGTGTAGTATATTATTGCAAGACTCAGCTGATGCATTAAAGTTATTTTCAAATGTCCATCCAGAAAAATTATTATTATAATTGTTTCTTGATAGGCTACATTTTTTGTCACTGTTACTAATACCTTAAGCAGTGAATTTTTCAAAATCAAATCCCAAAACAATATGACACTGCTTTTGGAAAAATATCTTTCTATTAAAAAATTAAAAAAAACACTTACTGTTTGATTGTAATCTCGACAAACTGGTTTGTATGCATTTGTCCCACATACAAAAAGCACATTATTGGACTTCAAGGCAAGAACTCTAATGTAATTTTGACATTCCTCCTGGAATTGTATAATTGAGATTTATTGTAATATAGCTACAACCCTATATGAAATGCAGTAAAGAAAAAGAAAAATGAAGATTGAAACACAAATTTGCTTTATTTAGTAAGCACTAAACTACAATTCCTAAAATATAAGTACTATATTAAAGGCTAAAAGAAACATTGGTTTAAAATCAGTATTGAGAATTCCTGATGTTAAAACTAGCCTACAAATTGTATCCATTATATATCTCAGGATGATCTTATTTTACTTTTCTGTAAAAATAATGTTCCATTTGTATGGTTATTACATCCAATTTCCTTTATAGTTATATTAAAATAATCTTTCAAGTTCTTTCCTGCCAGAGACTTCTCTTTATTACTTTGCTAAGATAAGAATTTTACTTTTTTCCATCTTTGAGGCTTTCTTTAAAATTGACATTAAAACTTGATTTGTACCTCTGACTTTCCTTTCACTCTGCACGTATGGATATCCTCATCAGATGAGTACCACTCAAGCCGCTAAAACACAGAAGGAACGAAAATGAACACATTTGTCACAAAGTGCAACTACTTTTGATAGCACACTGCATTCAAACTAAGAAACAAAGTGCCTTGTAAAAAACATACACTCTTTGTATGGAAAAGTTTTTGTGCCTAATTTAAACCTCAGAATACTGACATACCATATATGAGTTATGTCAGAATACACTTCAAAATTACTAAGGGGAGCAAACAACAAAAATTTACAAAAATAAAGTTGGGTAAAAAAATACTATAATTCTAACAGCTAATCTTCCATAAGAAAAAACATTAAGTGCTCCATTCTATCTTTAATGTTAATTTTCATTAAGTGTATTGTTTAGAATGTTTAATATATCTATTTTGTAATACTTTGGAGTTTCTTTTTATCACTTGATGTTTATAATAAAGATTAGATTGCATTGTTAGCTTATTATATGAATTTAGAATTAACCTGAACCTTATAAGTTAGCTAAGCTTCACGATACATTTTTTGGAAATATGGCCAATAATACTGCTAATAGTTAGGGAATTCAAATGTTGAAACAATGCATTCTTAGCAAATTCTAGAAGTAAGAAGAGTGCATATATTTATATACTTTCATTACGAGGTTGATTTTAGTTCTCACCTATTTACATGGCTTGTTTTTATCAGAAGTTGATGTTTTCATTTTCTAAAACTGTGTACTTCATTTAATATAAACTTGCTTTAATTAAAGAAAACAAACATACCACATCAATATTGCAATAAAAATTATCCCTTGTTTTTGTTTCTACCATGTAGTACATTATAAATGAGGCAACAATTCTAGGCTAATGACCTTTAAGAAATTAAGATGTTTTTAGTAAACTTTTCTTTAAAAAATTACATTTCATTGGAAAAATCAGTTAGATTTTATTTGAATAAACAGAATGGAAGGTCAGCAAAACCTTTTTAAAAATTAATTTTTGCAGCACTGATAAGTCTGTTCTGTCCATAGACTATAAAATGGAATCCATTTCTTCTATTTCTGTATTGGCCATCTGCTTTCAGATCATAATCATAGATTTCAGATATGTGTATAAAACATATGATACAACTACTTTTAATAATAAATAATCCCAACATTTAATATTTAACTTAAATACCCAAGATTTACACTTATAACCCAAAAATTTTTAAAATTCATAACTAGCATTCAAATTCCTTAAACTCAAGTGAGCACAAGAATGTTTGAGATATCTATCACTACACTTAATATAAGTATTTTTTACTCTATACAAACTTCTAATAATTTTTCCTATCCATTACATTATTTGTAGGAATTTATAAAAGGAAACTCATTAAACTGATAACACTGAAAATTAGCTCTAGCTTATTTCATTTGTTAGTAATGGTTTTGAAAACCATTACCACTGAACACAGTCTGATAAAATAATATTAATGGAATTGTAAGTTTACTGTTTTATCAGTATGAAAGTGGCATGGAAGCAACAACATCAATTAAGATAATTTCTTTCAGTTATTAAATATATTCAAACAAGGATTCTATTATCTAGCTAATTATGAAATAACTCAGAGTGGGAAGGTGCCATGTAAATTATACAAAACTTATTTATGTACAGGTAAAATTGAATCTGAAAAAGAATGTTTATTAACACACACATTTCCAGAAACAGCTGTGGGATAAATTAAAGGATTATGCAAACTATAGTGCCCCAACTGTCATATACGATTCAAACGTTTCAATACTGATGGTATTTGTTCTTTTAGATGCAAATGCCAAATATGAGCAAGAATTGAGAAGAATACAAACTCATTCATTAAATGCACATATGCCCACATATACACAGTGCCGTACAAACATCAACTGCACAAAATTAAATATACTATTTAAAATATTACAAATTAATGTTGCTGTTCAACTAGCTTATGCTATACTAAATTGTGCTAACTAACAAAAGCATGATTTTTTCAGTGTAGGTCAATGCACTACCCTTGTTATTATTACTCTGTCTCATAGCTGCCCAGTGGATAAAGTACTGCTCTCTTGGATAAGTACAATATATGAACATGTATGGAACTGCAATGCATTGCACACAGCATTGTTATGGAATTAGGATTACAATTCATAACAAATCACACAAAAAAGCGAATGAATGAATGATTTCCTGAAACCCATTACACAATACTTCTCATAAGTAGAGTAAGTGCAAAATAATTTCAAAGATAAAATTTAACAGCTGTAAAAAATAGTTATTTATGACCACCAGATAGCACCTGTATTTAAATCCAAGAGTGTCTATCCACATGCTGGATTTCAACACAAGCTCATTTGAGCTATACTACTAAAGAGATGTAGATTTCAACTGTGCTCTTGTCATTCCATTAAAAGATAAGTGAATAAAACACAAATACAGAAAAGTGTTATTTTATTTCTGTTTAGTAAGACCAACATATACATTAATGTGCTCCTAGTTAATCCCGTAAAGAAACGTAGATCACAAATTTAATATTTCACAAAATCCATCAGATTCAAACTTTTAAAATATTTTAAGACTAGCTCCAACAGATGCAATACCCATTCTATGAATAAAGTTAATAATTCAATGTATCTGTATATCTATATTACACTTGATTTTTTTGTTATTTTGAAATGATGTGGCCTATAAAAGATGATAGCAATTGAAATAATTTCACAAGAATTCATGATTCACAAATTCTGAACAAAAAGTCATTAAACAATCATAAACCTTTCAGCCAATAAACATAAGTGCTTTCTTTACAAATCACGCAAAATTACTGTAACTGAAACCCCCATTTGTTATCCCCAAAAGATTTAATATTTTTATGCCTACAGCATTATATAAAACTCACTTTAATTATTTTTATGAGGAAAGCCATCACCTACTGTATGGAAGTACTGAATGCTTTGAGCCATTACATAAAATGCTATAACTTTTTTTTATGCTGTTAAAGTATGTCATTTAATTCAATTATAATAAGTATATTCTTAATACTTAGGAACATTTGTTGATATTTGAACACAGTTTTTGCCATATTTAAACTTTTTATAAACATATGGTTCCTGAAAAATGTCACTAAACATGATATCCAACCAAGAATAGTTTATTAAACATATTTATAGTTTAAATATTTATAGCCCAGTTTAAGAACTTTATTTTCTTGGAAACGATATACGAAGATAGTGTGATAATCACACCATGTTAAAGGCACTCTACAGTTTCATTAATATTTTTAAGAACTTCCTAAAAAAGATTAACTATGTCTATGTTCAACTAACTTAATTGTAATACACTAGAATCTTATGCTAATGAAAAGATGATTAATTTTTCACATTTTCTAATACATTTCGGCATAACTACCAAACTTCAGAACTAATTTCTACACGTCTTACTGCTAATCTAGTTAGTTAACTGCAGTCCTACATTTAACTTTTTTTGTGAAAGGAATCTTAAAATGTGTCTTACCTTTTTTTCTTGTAAGGTTGCTAAGCTGATGTTATATACGATGTTTCTAAAGACAGAGACAAACATTTATTATGAAACAATCTATCATAGTAACTTTGATTGACTTCAAGTTCTAGCAAATGATTAAGGAACTTTGTAATATTGCATCATCTATGCCTAAATGTCCCCTTTGTTGTAAAGAGGAAATAATAATGTAGGAAAATGCCATTAATCAATGAAGGGCATTATGGTTTCTGTCCTTATATTACTCATCTGAGAACAAAGAAGTTTCTGATGATGAATAAAATTAAATGTATAATATAAATTCAAGATAACCAATTGGTTTAACTGCATACTGTAAACATACTTTATTAAATGACTATCAATAAACAAGAGGAAAAAGCAAGAAAGTTGAAAACAACCAAAAATACAGGTCAGCAATGTAAAGCAAGAAATTCAGTATATGTAACTACAATACAAAATTAGAGCTATATTTAATCAAAAATTTTTTTTAAAATGTGAGGTTTGATGAAAAGTTGTGTCACATATGAGGTTTGATGAAAAGTTGTGTCACATATGAGGTTTGATGAAAAGTTGTGTCACATATGAATCCCATGAAAAATTAATGACACTGATACAAACCATATTTTGTTTCACAAAATTTTAAATAAAGTTTTTTGGTTTTCATCAATAATGATAAAAGTACAGGTAATGTACAGTAAACAATTGATAATTTTATTTCTTGAAACCAACAGCAATACTTGAGATAGAAGAATAGACCTATAAAACTTAAAAACATGAGAATCTTACATGTTTAAAACATCTTTGAATCCCTTGTGGAAACAAATACTTTGGTATGACCATATTAGACTTAAATTAAAAGTACTTAGAACAGCATTAAAGTGATATATTTATTTCTTTTTGCTGGGAAACTGAAGCTTATACTTTCATATCAAATTACACTACGGTTTCAGAAAGGCTGCTTTGCACCCACCATATCTAAACAGAAAACTTAACTGACTTTGGAAATCCCTTTTAAAAGAATAATTTAGTCTTTTAAAATTTTCTTTCATTTGTAAATCTTGCAAGCCCATGTGATACAATAAATAAATTTATTTTTCACAAATTCTTTAAATTTGTCTCAACTACTTTTACTTCTTAACATTCTCATACTGATTTATTTTGTAAACAAATTTCTCATTTCCCAACAAATACTGTTTGATGTCATAAAATGTTACATTGAACTTACTTTGCTCCCACCAGAAGATAGTTACCATCCCTCTCCAACAACTTGAAATGGTCACTGTGCGTTTGATTCCCTGGAAATCTGTCAACTTTATGCTCCTCTGAAATAAATAATTTTTTTTTTCTTTAGCCAGGAAGATTTTGCATGGTGGTATTAATATTCTAAATTGCATATTTTATGATCTCAAAACATATTTAACTCATCACAAATAATTTTAATTCATTATAATGATTTTTGGTTGTAAGAAATATATCTTAAAATTCAGACAGTTACTGACAAATGTTTTGATTGTAAGATGTTAATTTTATACAGTTAGTTCATCCCATTAATAAAACTGAAACAAAGCAGACACACTCATGATTTTTTTATGTGTATAAATCCAAAATCAGATAATGTATAAGGATGTACTGGTACCATGACACAGCTAAGAATAACTTACTGTGTTTTACAACCCACAAGTATAAATATGCCTGGCCTATATTAGTATATGAATGTGTTTTTCCTTTAAAAATCTACTTTTCAAACCTTACACTGAACTGAATGAATACACTCAATTATAATGTTTTAGTATACAGATGTACTAGCAATAACAGTGAGTAATCTGAACTGTAAAAGTAATTTACAATTATATGCTACCTTGGATACTAACTGAGCACTTGTTTGAGTTAGTTTATCAAAATTATTAACATTCATTCTATTGTTCATCCTGTTTTTATATATGGTATTAAATATATGATCTCAAAATGTACACACAAAAACAACTCTGAATAAGAACCTGGTCTCTTTTCATTTACATATATTTTGCATGCATTGATATATTAACAATGACATTCTGAATTTCAAATATACACTTTTATGTAGACTACTTTTAGATTGTCTACCAAGTTTGCATATTGAACTGAAATATATCCCTAGTGATTTTGACTGTTTACACTGTTAAAAATACACCAACCAAAATAACTAAGTTATAAATATTTTATTTCATTTAAAAATACATAAAACTGGCATATGACACTTTAGGTGTTACATTCCTCCATCATTACTCCCCTCCCCCCCAAGGGACAATTTTCACAACTGTCATACTGCATGACCTTACTTCATCAAAATGTCTAGTTAATTCTCAACTGTACCACCACATTTGATTTGTGTTAATATACTAGAATATAAAAATTAATACACTTATGAATGACACTGAGAAATTTGTTAGTAATTACAGTGGGTATCTTTCACATAGCTATCACTATCCTAGATTTGGAAGTGTGTGTTTTTTTTTGTTTTGTTTTTTATTAACACTTAAACTAAAAATACCTGTTTCTCAGGCATTTTACACATATACTCAATAACACAGCCATATATAGCTGTAATAAAGCTAGATACAAAATACGACATGATTTCACTTCATTTGTACTCATAAATCAATACTTTGGGGAAAAAAAAAAATCTAAAAACATGCCTGGAGAAAATCTCCATCTGCAAGATTAACGAGTTGAGGTTCGTCACCACGATGACGAGAAATCAAAGGGATTGTGTTACTGAAAGAAGAAAATCACATGACGCAGCCTTAGGCGATTACACAGTTTTCAATACATATGCAAATCTATTAGTCTAGTTTCAATGTATCATCCCTATTCACTTTCGCTTGAAGAGAGTTCATGCTAACATAATTCCAGTACGAAGACAGCTAATAACAAGGATCTTTGTTAGCTTTTCAGTTTTACACATATACAGTAAATAACATTTTTAACGAAAATAATTAATCGTACAGTCAAGCAGATGTAAGAAAAGGAACCATTAAAAAGTGCGTGTTCTTAAAAGGAGGTGAGTTCGCACTTTGAGTACTTAAATTGTTTATTTAAATAAAAAAAATTATCTTAAAGTCGTTTCTGATATAAAACAAACAAGATATAACGACATTCAATCTTAGAATTAATGTTTACCACGCAGAATTATAAGGTTAAGAGCTTAATGAATGTGATCTGTCTGCAATCAGCAAGTTTATAATTGTAGAAGATGAACAGCAAACACAAGCTGCAACTATCATCTAGGGCGCAAATTGGCAGCAAGTTAAAAAACAAGTCGCAAACCACCTCTGAAATGTTCCGTCGTTCACCCTATGAAATAACGGCAGAAGCATGCATATATTCTCTTTGTAAACATACGCATCTGTATAAAACGTCCTCAAATTACAACATATAAAATAATGATTTTTAATTTTGCTTTTCTGACATCGAGTAAATAAATAAACTTTCCCACGCCATTTTGTTCCCTTCCACACTATTCAGAGCTGTATCTACAGTCCTCACTCACACACTACACAGAGCTATATCTACAGTCCTCACGATACCTGACAAAATTCATCGTCAGGCATTATAAAGCGCTGAACATTTTAATGTGTGGTGATTCAAGAATGTTTTATCATGAATATAACTTTGGAGCAAACTTCAATAAAAAATACGTCACTTCACATTTGAGAGATGTTAATTATTTCGGTAACCCGACTGACAAATATAGTTCTCATGCTGCTAAGTTATTTCCAAATACTCAATAAAAAAACAAAAGACGTGTATTAATATTACTTATCTGATATATTATGTTGGAAAACTTCCGTGGTGGAACAAAACAATTCCAAGTTCACGTGGCAGTGCCCATGCAATGAGTGTGTTTAATTGTGCTCTATTGAAGTGGAAGCAAGCTAAATACCACGAATAACGTTCGAACTGAGGACATTTATATAAAACACGAGGAAATACAGGTTTCGACTTTTATTAAAGGCAAAATCAAGTGGCCCTATTCAAGCAGTTTCATCAATTGAAAAAAAATTATATACTTAAAAAGCAAAACGTGGACGTATCAGGAGCATACAACCCTCAACTGACACCGAAATTAAACTATCGGGTAACGTATAAAAAAACTCAACCTTCCAAACTTGTTTTTTTACTTCTTGCTACGCATTTCACAATTAAGTAACAATGGAAAGTATCCCGAGCTTAAGATGCCAATTTGCATGTCTACGTTGATTAAAACATCAGACACTAACACTTGTTCCTATTTATATGCAAACTAGAATATACTTAAAAGCTCATAAGGAACTAAAAACAAACGAATACCAGTGTACTGCACTTAATCAAGCAAGTAATACAGCAGACAAATCGCTCTTGCAATTTGCTTAATTACAAAACAATATTTCCTTGTATACCTTTTCACTTGATTAGCAAGAAAAACTAAAACTAAGATAAGCTCCTGAATATAAAATGAAACATTTAATTAAACAGGCCAGTCTTACGTGTTTCTAATAATTGCACACAAGTTCTTATTTTCCTTTTTTTTTTTACTTACAAATTACTGATAGCACTTTGTTTTTAATCATTCAGAGAAAAAAAAAAAACTTAAAATTCGTAGATAAAATAATTCCTTTAGGGTGAAAAAGTATTTCATTGTTTCGTATTTCACGTCTAATGAAAATTAAATTAATTTGGTAAACGTTCAATATAACAGATGGACTAAAACTCGTCGGATTGGTTTACCATATTTTCAGAAACTGTTTACCAACCTTGTTCAGTGATATTTAGAGAATAAACGTTAAAATAATCACGTGGATTGACGAAGAATATCAGTTAATCTGAAAATGCAATACAGCCTGTAGATCAAAATAGTTTTTGAATTTTAACCAATACTATCATATTGAAAACATACTGAAAATTTAAGAACATTTTGAAACAAATAAATTCGAAAGGTATTAACCACAAACTGTAAGTATGCACACACACACACGTCTTTTGGTTATGCTTTCACATTTAATAATCAAGTGTTATAATGTTATATCCACTGCTGTTTTATTTTAGTGAGTGCTTAACTTTTACCTTCATATTTCTATTTTGTGTGAAATCAAAAATCAATAAATTTTAAATACTGTGATTATAGTTTTAAGGATTTCCCTATTGAATAATGAGTCCAACCATATTAAGCCAAGTAGCTGTTTCGACTTCTTGACATTCATATCAACGTACAATAACCAAAAAGTAGCCTCACATGTGTGATTATTGAAACCACGCCCACTTCAAGAGAAGACCAATCACAAAACACTGCTCTTCAAAAAAAAAAAAAAACACAAGTTGAGAGTTCTGATTGTAATTTTTTTTTCTTTTATTGCTCTTTACATCAATGATACATAAACACATCTACAACTGTTCTCAAGTAAGGCGAATAAATATCTACTTAGGAAAAGTAGGACTGTTTGATTATGAAAAATGTTACTTCAGATTTGTGTGTAGTGTAATAAATGTTTATCAGTCAGACGGCTGAGGGCAGAAATTCTCTGGCGCCAACTGAATAATCGATACTTCCACACATTTATTGTAAAACGTATGGGGGAGACGAACAAGAAGCAGGATGCCCTTAGGGCACCAACTATCTTTGTTTAACTTCCGAGATAGCTTTGGAAATATAATACATAGCGTTTTCTTAAATAGTTGTTATACATTCAAACATAGTTGGTGCACCATTTTAAATTATTTACTACTGTGTAATATGTAGCAACATTTAGAGCTAAAGTTTTCTCTGCTTTCAAAGCAACTTTACTATCAAATCACTTAAAAGCAAATTGCACTACCTCTCAGCGTCGATCAGTTTGTTTTCATACGCGTATTCACATTTTGTTTATTAAGTAATCTAGCAATCACGCACTAAAGTTTCTAAAATAATCCCAGAAACTGTAAGTTAATCTAAATTCCTTTCCACCATATAAGAAAATGAAAAATACAATTTAACAGTGAATATAAACAAAGGTCGGAGTTTTTATAATGGAAAATTCTGCGATCCCCTGAACCGTATACTTTCATTGATTTTGAGATTCTTAAAATACATATTTGACTCATTATTTTGCATCTATTTTTCCAAAGGCCAAAGTTCACGTGTAGTACTCAAATTATAAACTATGGAAATGAGAAAAAGTTATATAACTCGATTCAGTACTTTACTCCTGCTAGTTCAGATATGTTAGCCCTAATATTTCAGGCTCCCGTCTGAATTATTTTAGCATTATTATGTACCAAAAATAAATTATAAAAACTAACATCAAGGAGCGAATTTGATCAATACTTAAAACTTAGAGGTTCAACAGCTTAATCAAAGCGAAAAAAAATTACCACGAGAGATTCAAACCAACCTGCTAGGGTTAGTTATTTCTAACGAATCTAGGTTGTAAAGAGCGGATAAACAATTTTATGCTGTTTCGTCTAAAATGTTTCAGCACATTCAGTATATCGAAGTACAATTAACAACCGATGTTTTGACCTAACGAAAAGGCATATCATGATTACCATTTGATATAACTTATCGAAGCTAATTCGTTTTTACACATACAAATAAGAAGCACAAAACGTGCACACACCCTCATCCTTACAAGAGAACTTTATACAATCACATGCGGAGCACCTTCGACATCAGTGTGCAAAATAAACCAATTTTGAAGACCAAAAATTTTACTGCGTACTATCTAGGATTTACCAAGGCGAGAAATACGTGACACTAGTATAATTGTTTTTGGACCTCAGACCTGATTCAGTTACTGAAATAATACGTTCAGATCTCACTCGAACTAAGTTTTCTGTTCGTCGAGAACTCGTTGACAGTATAAAAATTATCCAATTCTAAGTTTAAACAGTTTATTTTAAAACAAGTGTTACTGTCACGAAAATAAATTAATTTTATCTGATAAGTTTATCACGTTGAAACCATAAAATCACAGAACTTTACTGTTCATTGTCATTACAAACTCGTCTTAAGTTTCATGACGAATACCAATGTTTAGCCTGAAAGACGTAAGCCTGTCATGTCAGATAACAAAGTATTAGTTGAAGCAAATACTATTTAGCAGACCATCAAAAAAAGAGGAAGTGGAGTTATACGGCAATGACTTGAAATTCCTAATCTATTTATCTCCAAACCCCGTAATGTGAGGACTTGGTAAAGTGCAAGCTCCCAGTTATAACCAGCACTCACGCAACCCAAATAAAAAGTCACCCTGCTCTGTTACGTAACAGATTTCTGGCGTATTCAACGTGAATAACATTTATTAAAATTTTTACCATAGAGAAAATTCAACCATTTACAATGTCCATTAAAAATCGACTGTCGACAACTTTAAAGCAAAAAAATTACAAAATTACTTTGTAACAAAGTTTTTATCCATTCCTTTAACTTGAATATTTTCAAACTTTTTCGTACATATGTTATGTGATTTTAATACAGACCGTTAGACGAAGTATTCTAATTTCCTCTCATACCAGTTACCCAATGAAGAGGGTGATTCACCTAGGTATACCATGTGCTCGAAAGACAATACAATGTGAAAGTATACACTAATTTTTGCCACTGAGTCACGTGTTTCTTGATGATACGACCTCCATTCTTTTTCAATGGGAATGACCAACAATGACGTGGTAGTGCACAAGCTCTGGGAAAGATTACTATTACATATTCCGAGTAAATAATGAATCACTGTTATCAGTTCTGAGCAGTTCTACACACTTCCGGCAGATAATTCTAAGAGCTTTCAAACTCTCAGTAAAAGCACAGTCTTCTGTAAAACTCGTTGTTTTCGACTGTTCGATGAAAAACTAAATAGCCACATTTGTTACACAGCATCCAGCCACTTTCTTTCACAATTATATTCAAAATCAGAGAATACAGATTTACTCCTGAAAACATTTTATGTCGACCTTCTGGTTATTCTGCGAAATGTACCTGATTACTCAGTGCATCTTAGAATACCATAAATTAAACAACTACAATGCAAGTTTCTTGTACATCAACTTATATTTGGAGACGTTTTACATGAAAATCAAATCTCAATTTGTTTTTATTCTTGAATTTCTCTGTATAAAGAATAGGAAAACCCGTTGTCTGTAATTAAAATTACATATGAAGGTGGAGGATTTTTTCAACGACAATTTATGCGACACGTGGGCTAAACGGTCACTTGGGACTCGTACAGAGCCACCCCTAATTAAAACTGAGGGAGGCCAGTAAGAAGCCGCTCTTGAATGGAGTAATGGGATATGCCGTCATAACGTCTCCAGAGCTGAAGGTTCGGAACAATTATATTGACAAGCAGCGGTTCGAACCTTGTATTTTCAGATATACACCCAAGCATGCTGACCATCATGCCACCCGCGACCCGACGTAGGATAGTTGACATTAAGTGCTCAAGTTAACTGTAAACCTTGACAGTCTTCGAAATCCTTTCCTGGGAAAATAGCTTATAAATTCAAAATAATTAGATGATCAATTCTCCCATCCTACTATTATATAAACATATTTAGCTCCAATGGGTGGTAGTTTTTAGTATCGAAAGAGGTCGCCTGATGTTACTTGAAACTGTGAGTTTCAAATAATTTTAGCACAAGTTTTGTGTGATACAAGGTATCTATTTATATTGCAAGCTGAGGGTACGCGTCCTTTATCCACGTTTCAAACTTTAAAAAGTGGGAATGGATAGCGTGATAAATAACGCACAAATCCTAACATTCACACAATTTATTTATAACATTACGGTATTCATAACTGCTCACCAACAATTTTGTATAGGCTTTAAGAACTCCATATGTATATAATTTAAGCATGATATACACTGAACAATTGTCAAGATGACTTTGCAGGAAGAAGTACTTGCCAAAGTAACAGTGGTAGGGGTGTTTTCTGTTACCCGCTTTCAATACCTAGTTTTTAATGTCATTCCATGGTGTTTCACCTAAAAATTAATTGACAGTCATTGGTCGCAGAAGTTTCTTATAAGCCAAAGTTGAAACGTCATGGGTCAAAGTGGGAAGGGAGTATAGCTCAAGAAACAGCTCTTCGTATAAGTTTTATGGTGGCTGTTGGAGCAGAAACTTTCAGCTGAGTTTATGTATTATTGCAATAATGGCGTCCATTTTTTTCACTGAATTCCCCCATAGAGAGTGCTAGCGCACTCGATGAGGTATACAAGACGTTTGTGTGTCCTCTGCCACAATGTACGTTGTATTACAGAATGCAGTAAACTTGCATCAAACTAAAAAACGCTCAATAACAGCAACAATGAAGTTGCAGAAGGTGATGAAGCCCAATAACATGCCTCTTGTTCCAATCTATCATCCTACAAAGTTCGGTTGAGATTGGCCCAGCGATCTAGTGGTAATCAGACAACAGACATTTTGTGCTTTATATAATAAGATGTTTGGCGGAGTTTACATAAACAGTAGTTTCAACAATCAACACATCGACCTGCGTATTTTTAACAAACATATATTAGCATAATACCAATTACACGGGCGATCGTGCAACTAATTCTGCTGAAATTGTTATAATAACATAACCCTAGGTAACGTATGAAAAGATATATCTTTATCAAAATACGTTTCTTATTCGTACTACACGTCTCTGGCTTTGCCAATTACGTAACAGAAAAGATGTTGGAAACAGAAGGCATTTTTTCACATGTTGATGGATCAGATCTTTGATCCAATATAACGCCAATACAACAGCATTACCCTGATGGGATTAATCTCTTCTTCAGTCTAACCCTTACATTTTTTGTCAAAGATTTAACACAGATGGCGCGACGAAACGTCTCGATGGAAATCGTAAACTACGTTAAAATACTCAACGCTCCTACATACGTTTAACGTGTACATTTCATCATAATGACTTTTATACGAAATTGCCAAGATGGTAGTAAAACACCTCATGCCGTCTTCACGTGTTTCTCAATTCGTTACTTTCCCTTTCCTCTAGTTTAGCAGCCCAAAATTAGGGATGGTTTGCGTGAATATTCGAAATAAACTAAACCAATACATTAGATTTTGCTAAACATGCTCTAAAACAGTAATTACCCTCCCTCATTTGAGTGTAATTCTCATAAAACTACCTGATTATTTTGGTGAGATGTGAATCAGGAAAGTTATTCAATTCTAAAATGTATTTAAAATGTAAGGATTAACATATATTTACATACAAATTTTTAAAAAGTCAAGATTACATAAACAGAATACGCCTATCCGCTCTCTGACGTTTGGTCCCAACCACACATTACTCTTCGTTGTAATAATACATAAAATACAACAAACAGTACAAGATACAGAAGTACTGTACATCCGCCAGTAGCTTACCAATAAAGGTTTGTTTTGTTTTGAATTTCGCGCAAAGTTACACGAGGGATATCTGTGCTAGCCGTCTCTGATTTAGGAGTGTAAGACTAAAGGGAAGGCAGCTATTCATCACTACCCACCGCCAACTCTTGGGCTACTCTTATAACGCCCTCATGGCTGAAAGGGCGAGCATGTTTGGTGCGAAGGGGATTCAAACCCGCGACCCTCAGATTACGAGTCGAACGACTTCACTCGTTTGTCCGGGGTCCTGAAGTATTTTTTTAACTTTTTTAAACTTTAGTTAGCTCTAGTAATCTCAAGTCAGCTTCAACTATTTGTTACTTATTGCAAATAAAACTGGTACCTCACGCATAGTTATTAACATTATAAACTGGCAATGAAACTAAGAAACCTGCCATTATGAAAAATCCAACCTGAATACACTTGTTCAGTAAAGGAATTATACATCCTAAACATTCACCACAATATAAATTTCTTCTCCAATATATGATTTAATTTGACAGTATAGGTAATGTAATCCAGAAATTATTTTCAAAAATTTGTAAAATGTCTCAAAACGTATTGCCATCTGGTAAGTAGTGTTCTTCTAATTTGTAGAATAGCTAGTGGAATTAAGAGCTGGGTAAGGTTAAGGTTATTTAATCCAAGACCATTTTATGTCGTAATTCAGTTTTGATGTTGCTAAGTAACACCCTTTATTATCTACAAAACAGAGGCAGATCAAGGTTAGGAGACAGCATGTAGGTGGCACCCAAATCAAGCTAGCTGTCCCTAATTTAGCAGTGTAAGACAAAGAGGAAAGGCAGTTAGTCATCACCGCCAACTCTTGGGCTACTCTTTTTCCTACGAATAGTGGAATTACCCGTCACCTTTTAACGCCCATACACCTGAAAGGGCGAACATGCTTGGTGTGACGGGGATTCGAACCAGCGACCCTCGGATTACGAGTCTCGTGCCCTTAAATAAAATGCACATTTTAACTGTTTTGTTTACGAAATTCTACGAGTCCATGAGTGTACGAAAAGGAAAAAAATGTTATGTAATCCACAATATATTTGCTAATTACAGTGACGCCAATACCACGACTCATCAAGCCTGCTGGGCTGCAAACACAATGTTCTGGGAGCTACATAGACATGCCTTTTATAAACGACTATTTGGGCGTGAATGAAATAAAGCAAATAAACTGAAATTAAGTTTTATTTAACTCAACGTTATATTGGCAATTTCACAGGATCATATGTATATTTGTTTATATTTCATTTTAGATTTTAAGCGTCGATACAGAATAACTTGATCCCCCCGAAAAGAGTCACCTGTGTTTAACCACTCATATTACAATATAGTAGTGTGCTGTCAGTCAGTATATACTAAAATGACGTCACAAGGATAACAATAGTTACAATTTGTACTGTCGTAACGTCAGTAAAACGTGCGCATGCCATGAATCACGAGAATTATGCATACTAAGCTACAATATAGCATGACATATGAACTTCAAAAGCAAGAAAGAGAGTTATTTATAACTCTTAATTTTGGGTTTATTTACACTTGAAACAGAACACTTCTGGGGCCCTTGTGAAAGTGCAATAAATATACACCTCAAAAGCAGACTTTCCAGTTAACAGTTTCGTGCCTTTAGAAATAACTGTCGATAAAGGCGGGCGTTTCAGAATGACGCATGTGACGACCAGTAATCGTCCCCCCCCTTTTTTTTTTTTAAGTTTCACTCGCCTGTCGGGGAGATTTTAATGTGTAAACTGAAGGCTTCTGGCAGAGAGTAATATACATTTCTGACTGGGTTTTACATTCGCACAAACCTGTAACTTCACATCTTTCAATTTTTTTTCAGTCCAAAGGTATCACGTTTTAGTTGTTTATTATTCTGTTTTACGTTGCGGTTACAAGTTACACCAATGATTTAATGGCGATGGTATTTCGCCAACTTCATGCGTACTGATTTCTGTTAGATCAGCAACTACATTATTACATAACTGAATATACTTTAATATGTTATTGAATAAAAATTACATATACGTACAGCAACAACAGTACACAACGCACGTATTATTGTACTTTGAGAAAATTATACATTACGTAGTGAGCTGCAATTTATTTACCTTTACATACTCAATTAAAAATATATTTAAACTGATGCACAACACTGTTTAATAAGATCTATAACAAGTTAAATGTACTATAGAAAAATTTTAAAAACTTTGGGATATCCAAGTTTTCGTGTTTGAACAGAATTGGGACTTGGAAATATGGCAACCAAGGATGTGACAATTTATCATAGTAGTAACTGCCAAACCTTTGATTTCAGAGGTACTAGGGAAAAGGCCTGTCATATTAATTTCCACACTTGCGTCACGAAGGGTTTCACCTGTGAGAAAGTTTTATGAAACCTGCAACCTTTAGGTCAAATGAATCGGCCATGATTAGTTGGGCAATGTGAACGTGAACTGCTCGTGTGTAAGAGGAAATTTAATGTTCAAAATATGTATACTATGATGATATTAAGACTTATTAAATGTTCAATCAAAAAGGTGTTAAAACGAACGAATAAAGTTTGTATTTCTTTCTACTACGAAATAGACTTAATTGTGTGTAACTACTGATGAACATGAAAGAAATGGATGGTAATTCTGCAGCGACTGACAGATAGGTCTTGAGCTAACACACAATAAACTTATTGAAGTTAAGATTACATTTCAAGATGATTTAACGTGTCACTGTTTGGTCTCTCAAAGCATGATTTTTAAGTGATTCACTCTTGAATAAACTCAACAATTCACTAGAAAACACCAGCGAAACGCAACGACCATATAACAGGTAGTTCAGTAACTGTCCACTGCATAATAAGGAATGTGCTTGGATTTTAAAAGTATCACACACGTAAGAACAAAAAACAAAACATAAGAACATTTCGTAACTCTTCTTCGGTACCTTTCCTTCATTTTGTAATATTCTTAATCTTTCCTTAAACTTTAAAAAAAAAAAAAGCATAGCCCAGTAATACAGTAACAGTTCAGAGGCGTAGCAGCCTCCCCTGATATAATCTAGACAATGATCACATAATGTTCAGCTTTTATATGTAATAAACTCGTTTTATATAATTAAATTTACAAAAATAAAACTTCTAGAAACACTATTACATCTGTCTTGTTTTAATGACCGTTTAATAAAAATGTAGATTAATTCCAGCCTTTTAATATGCTGTCCTTCCTACAATTTTCTGCACCCCCGAATGGTAAAGCTGGCTACGCCACTATAGAAGTTTGATCTGCAAAAGGGTTTGTTTATATTTTCTACCACAAGGAAACAAGGCGTAAGAGTATTTGTCAATGACTTCTCGAGAATAAGAAAAACCTACGGGGAAAAAATGGTCATTAATTAACTGGTGTTCTATATCAATTTCTGTCTTATATAATCGTATTTCCATATAAAACATTTTTTTTTATTTTTTACAAGAGAAGAAAATAGGGTACTATAAGAAACTTGCTCGGTCACCAAATAGTACAACTTGACCAATAAAATCCACTCCACGTTACGTGATCAGAATGTATCAAGTCTCTCCTAAGTAAACTAATGAAGTGAGGGACAGTGAACCTTGAAAAAAACTACTAGGGCAGGAAGGTCACGTAGTCCAACCGATTCAAGAAACCAGGATACGTGGCTCAAATTAGCCAGTAAATCATTGCTTTAGTGGAGCAACACGATCGTGTTAGTTACGCAAAAGCGACAATACGTTCATTCACATACGCATTTCATAGTGTTAATTCACTCTTAACATTACACAAACCAGTTTTTATAAAATTCTGTGTTCATCAATTACATTTTTGTGTTTCTACCATTATCACTGTAATTAGAAATTGACAAAATGCTATACAACATTTTTACAGTATTTCTTTCCAATGAAACGTATTTACTTATTCAAAATTATTTCTGCGTGTGCAAAAAATATACATTACTTTCTTTCTTCAATAATTCTATTAGTATCTTCAACAACAAACCGAAACAAAGCAGTAATCTTATGTGGCGACTTTGTTCTTTAAGTGCCACGTTTCATCAGAGCTTTTGCACCACTCAACGATTCTAATTATTCCAACTTGAAATGACGTATATATGACTTGTGCCTCTTTCTTAGAAAATAAAGACCTAACTGTGTAGAACTGTATACAGCTCCACATTTGACTTAGATAAAAACGAAATACACCAGCTTAACTGAATGTCAAGTATATACTTCACCGACGTTTTTAAACAACTATAGAGCATTGAATAGGTCTTTTGTACGAAAGCAATACATTTTCACAACATAATGTGAAAAATGTACGTTGACTGGTAACATTACTTAAATTACGAGTTCTCATTATTTAGTTTTATGTCAACAAAGTCATTATCATCACATACCTATTGCCTCCAACAGAATATTTGATCTGATGAAGCCTTTCTTTCAATAACCATTACAGCAAAATAGGAAATGTGCAGAAAAAATTAATGACGAAAATCGAGGACTAGCTCACATCTACAGATAGAACAATAGTAAAGTATTGAAATACTGCTCCCCTGAGACTCAATCATATCTATAGACAGAATAACAAAATACTGAAATACTGTTCCCACGAGACTCAATGAGATCCAAAGGCAGAACAATAACAAAATATTGAATTACTTCTCCTACAAGACTCAATGGCATCCAAAGGCAGAACAATAACAAAATATTAAAATACTGCTCCCACAAGACACAATGACATCCAAAGGCAGAACAATAACAAAATACTGAATTACTACTCCCACAAGACACAATGACATCCAAAGGCAGAACAATAACAAAATACTGAATTACTACTCCCACAAGACACAATCACATGCCCAGATAGAATAACAACAAAATATTGAAATACTTCTCCCACAAGACTCAATGAAATCCAAAGGCAGAACAATAACAAAATATTGAATTACTGCTCCCACAAGACTCAATCATATGCCCAGATAGAACAATAACAAAATTTTAAAATAAGAAAATTTATTTTAAATAATACAACAATTATATTGTTGTAGAGTAAAATTACTCTATTTAGTAATTTTAAAATAAGAAAATTTTGAGTAAACACACGTAAACACAGCTTACAGTGTCATAAATACCAGTGTTAACTTTTGATGCGATGGCTCTTCTTGTTATAAATGTATACTTGACATTACAACGATTTACGGTTACTTTTATTCTCAGTCAAAGGACCTCGACATTTGTACTTTGTTTACTTTTGTGTTAAAGATTTTAAAGTATATTTGATTGGCATGCAACCTTAAGAAATACTGATCGATGATCTCTACAGTTGTAACCTGATCCTTGGTTTGCTCATTTGTAGTGAGCAAACATGTTTACTTCTATGAATTATTTACCATTAATTATTGGCTTATTTTCCAGATACAAGATTAATCCACTTTCATAGCGCAGCATTTCAGAAAAAATTCCACATATAACGTAACAATTACAATATTTCAGATAGTAGTACAAACGTTTATAGAAAATATTTAAAAACTACAACTGTCGAAAATATCAACGGGGGGGGGGTGCCACCAATATATCTGATAACACCACTTGATCTATGACACTGGTATAAAGTTTTTTTTCTTAGCCTGTTCCTTATAGTGTATAAATAAAAATATAATAGAATGATTCCTTCCGTAACCATGGATACTCGTAACTCAAATACAATTAATCCTTTGATAGATTGTTTAGGCAGAGTATTCATGATGAAACTTCGTAGAATGGACGGCAATGGACGAAAGGAGGAAGACTTTCGAAACGTCGTCCCCTACACTTGTGTCTCCACAACAGGCAGTTGCCGTCCATTCAACAAAGTTTCAAATTTAGTTTTTACTTTGGAAATTATCAGAAACTCTGGTGTACAGAATAGCAAAATTTGAGGGTAATAGTAATATTTTAATTTTGTGATGGATATAAAATTTTAAACACGAATAATACATAAGAGAACGGAAAGTGCAATTCTTAATTCTGTTTCCAACAAATAACAGAAGACTGACGAAAAACCGGTTTTTATTAACTATTATTAATTTGCTTTTATTACAGGATAGAAATGAAAAGTAATAAAATACCAATATATCATGGTTTACTATACTGGGACATTGGTATGAGGTTCCTGGCCAAAGAAGTAACTATATAGATGTTATTAATACAAACATGAATAATAGTTTTTGTTAAGAATATTGGTGTATAAAGTCATTTTAATAGAAGAAATACACGACCTTATAATGTCAACTTTATTTTACTAACTGGATTCCCAACAATTTCGCTTTATAACTTCTTATAACTTTATAAGGTGTTCCACTAAAACACAAACCTTAACTGACAATACAAAGCTATATACAAATTGTTCAAGGATTTATTAAAGAAATTGAAGAAAAAAATGTTGGTGCTAAAGTCGCTTATTTCAAGTGTTAAAACAATCATTTTCAACACAATACTTCACAAAATACGACGGATAAATACATAACAGGCAAAACACTGAATTACTATTTATCACTCTACTTCGTATATTTTTATCCAATAGCATCTTAACAAATGTGCGTCAGTAAAAATAACACAAATAAAATTGACATCTCTTTACGGATAACAGAGTGGCAAGTTTATCTCCCTTCCACGAGGGAATTGCTTTGTTTGACAAAAAAACTGAAACGGAAACATGCTTTAGTTTCACATGTGTATGTAAAATCTGTAACGTAACGTAACCTAACCTGAACAAATTCAATAAGTAAAAAACGACTGACCTTTAAAAAAAACCATAGTGCCAAGAAAAGTATATGAAACTGCTAATAACCATTGATTTTAAGGTCATTTGAGTCTCTAAACACAAATAGTGGTAACATTTCGTAACTTACAAAAATGTATATGAACTCCACATGACATTTATCCCTGTGCTACAATGTGTTTTAACCTTTACTTATAACCAGCTACCATAATAAAATAGCAATACTTACAAAATCAAATATGTAAACGTTACAACAACGAAGCAAACATTAACGTTGATCTCCTTAAACCTTGACCTTCTAAGTCATTTCTGGAAAGTTTAATTCAGTGGAGAACAATACGATGAAAGAGGAAATGTCATAGCCACAACACTCACCTCACTAAGGTTTAAGAACAACTCCACTGTTCGTGGATAATTTGAACAAAATAAGCTGTATTTTCCTTTTGAATATACGCGTCCAACACAAAAGGTACATTCCAATAACGTTGAAATCTGGAAGGAAATCAGATACATTTACGAGTCGTCAGCGCAAAACTACACAAAAGGCTATCTTCTCGCAGCCGTTCTTAATTTTAGAAAGACGACAACAACGCCCATCGCCAACTGTTTGGTTAGGCTACTCTTGTTTCGCCAAAGAACAGGATTTGATGATTGTTCTTAAAGCAACTACGATATCAAAATGCGAAAGTGTTTTAGAGGCAACGGGACGTGAGCCACGAATCCTCGAAATGACAGTTCGAGCACGCTGACTAAGACCATTAAACGCATCAAACTGTCATTTTCCTATTACAAAACCACTAACTTCTGATGGAATGATGGTGATCAAATTCTCACTAAGACTTCCACAGCTTCATCACAAGATTGTTCATGGAGAATAAAGTGAAATTCCTGAAACGTTGTATAAGATAATATTACAAAACTATAAAATTGAAATTGTAATGTAAGGAGTCAACAAGAAAAGAAAATCACTCATCCCTCTGGGATAAGCACACTTCTGCACCACATGCGTTTGTTTTGTGAATTTCGTATAAAGCAGTAAATCTAGTTGCATAATTCTATACTCAAGTTATTGTTTTTCGGGATGTAATGTTTTAACGCAAATCTAAACAAAGGGCTTGATTTCATTCGAATTTCGCGTGAAGCTGCAGAGGGCTATCTGTGCTAGCCGTCCCTAATTTAGCAGTGTTAGGCTAGATAGAAGGCAGTTAATCACCACCACCCACCACCAGCTCTTGAGCTACTCTTTTACTAAAGAATAGTAGGATTCACTCACACATTATAACGCCCCCATGGCTTAAAGAGCGAACATGTTCGTGGGACGGAGATTCGAATCCGCGACCCTTAGATTGCAAGTGGAGCGCACTATCCACTTACTCATGTTACGTTGAAGTACGTTGTACCTGATAAACTGACTACCAGTTCTTTATTGGCGCATTCGTACAGCCTTCCCTTTGTTTACACCTACCAACAGTTATATGTTTGAAGGAAATTGCCAACATAAATAGGAACGTCTGTTACAAATAACGTATCATCAGCCAGAAGTGATATTTTTAAAGACGCCTAATGCCAAAAGTACGTGTACTAAAATCACTAAAGGTGATTTTTTGTTACTGTTTTTGGAAAATAGAAGGTCCAAATATTGACAAAGAAAGTGGAAAATGTCCAAACAGCTACGAAAAGTAAAGTATATGAATTAGTCTTCCAGTTTGTATGTAAGCAAACTGAAAATGGTCACCTACGCCGACTTCCATCTCTGTCACATCCACGTACAAAAAAAAATTCAGGTAACAGATTCTGCATAAACAGCTTCCTTTGTAAAAATCTGTTTTGTGAAGTGTTCATAAATAATTCACTCTATTGCATGCAAATAAATAAATAAGCACTTACTGCACCAAATAAAAATGTATTATTTTCTAAGAATTGATATTGGTACTTTTAATTGAAAAGTGTCCTATGTGGCACATGGGCTAAACAGTCAGGTTAGAAACCCTTCGAGTTCGGGGGTAGCCATTCCTTATTTTGAACTTATACGGGTATAAGGTAGACAATTAGCAGTACCCATCACCAAAAAGGAATCTGGACGTCTTTGAACCAAGTTACTCTTATAACACAACCTAAACTGAACAAGCTTAGTAGTATTGGGAACTGAAAGGTGGAAATTTCGACCTGCAACTTGATAAGCTAGCCTACTGGACCGTCTTAGGAGTTAGTCATCAATATAAACGTTCTTGAATTTTTACCTATATTTATTACGTAATACCCGGTTTTAGTTTTCAAAATTATAGAATATTTTAACCACATGTAGGTAGTAACAGTGATGTAAACAGTCCAAATACAATTTGTGGACTCTTCACAGTAGTTGAAAAACAATTTACACTGCGTTTCCTACAATTAATGTAAATAGTTACACAAGGGTCTTCGAAACAATAAATAGTTAACTTCAATATTATAATCGAAAAAATGCTTTTCCAATTAGTAGTGATGGAAGTTTTGGAGTAATGCTGCCAAAGTTGGATGCTATTAATAATTTATTACCACCGAAAGAATTTTTTCTTTATTTCTAAAGGATTTCAATCACATATATGGACACCTTTACGTTGCGTGCAAACCAAATTTACCATGTTCCGCTTGCCTTTAGGCTCTGCTCTAACAGATCGTTCGGGTTGCTAACGGCAACGCCCTAGATCACGAACAAACTTCTGAATCTAATTCTCAAAAGGTACATAATAATTCAGAGTTTAATGTAGTTTTAATAAGAGTTAAATCAAATACCTAGTATGATAGGTGGGTTGTTATCCTTGCTTTTTTTCAAGTAAAATAAAATTTCAGTTTTTGGTAGTTGTTTGGCGCACTTTGTTTCCTGCTGCGAAAATTAGTTGTATTTTTACAATAAGATTGTGAATAATTATTTCCAAATGCACCAATTAGTCTCTGTATGCGTGAGTTTGTACTTCCGTGTAGGAAGGAAGAGAAGAACCACGCCCAAAACTTACAATATACCATGAGTGAAAAATACTTTATGCAGTCAACTAGAGTTATTTATAGAAATACACTTATGACCAGTTACGAGTGTATGAGCAGTTAGTAACAAACTATAGATAAGTTTTTAATTTTATAATAACGACTGATTGAGGAGCTATTCTTCCGATCTCTGTAAGTAACATTTAAGTTCTATTCGCCCAAAAGTAAAACAACCGAATTTTATTTACTTAACATCTGAGGCAGTTAAACATTGGCACATAACGTTTGTAAATATTTCTTTTAAATCCTACACGACTGATATGATCTAAATTTTTTTAAGAAAAACTACTTCGTGTATTACTTAACTTGAACCCAGAAAATTACTTCATAATAAACATGATACAGGTTGTTTTTTTTATATTTCAAATTGCAGATTTAGGATCGCTAACTTTAGCAATTCACAAAATTCATTCGGGTGGAGGCAACAATCGATTACAAAAAATTAATCAAGCCTGTTAAAAAACGTATAGTTGAATGAGAAATACCCTAGATAACATAAGGGGAAATTCAAAATGAAAGAGGCTGGTTACAAGAAGACCGATCCTATGCACACAGAACTACAATGATTAACTGTTACGTGACTGGTAATACGGGGTATGGGTAAGTTTTATCAAAACGATTTGAATCTCATTACGTGGTTACAGTCGTAACGTCTGGTCATGGTCTATCTGGCAACCGTGCATCGTGACAACAGCCTTTGCTACGTGGTTTCAAATGCAAAAAGATCAGTTGTACGGTTATCGTGTAAAAAAGAACACCAATGCTCACTGCTGGCTTTTCATAATCGATCTATTGTACGAGGGCAGTTTTTCCAGTGCCCGTTTCAACAGTTTCATCGTATAAAAAATCCAGTCGCTGTGTCTGGCAACGTGATGGGCATGTCTCAGCTTGAATACCACTTTCATTTTTCATATCATGAAACCCTTGAACACGTATATCGTGGAAAACTCCTTGTGTACACGTAACTTGTTTATGTTGCTCTTCTAGACATCATTCTAAATTATATTGCATACTGTTGCCTGAGCTAGTCTGTCTAGTCTAGTCTAGTCTCGGGTGTTTGGGTATATTTATGTGTATATCCAGGAGGGTCAGGTACACTCGACCTCTTCCTCCTAAGCCATATGGAAAGATTTTTTTTTTAAATTTCGCGCAAAGCTACACGAGTTTGTCCTTTGTTTTCGTGCATTCTAATAACCATAGCTATAATATAACTTGCTGCAAATCTCTTTTTGAGCAGTCCTGAAATCCAAAGTTGACCCATACTCCTTTAAATACAAGGGTATACCCGTCTTGGATATTTTAAATTCTCGATCTGAACACACTTTATGATCTGAGTGTACGAATATTTTGCGTCAGAAAGACCTGTTACATACCCTTCACAAAAGCGATCAATTTTCAATGGCATCACACTACCCCCCCCAAAAAAAAAAAACAAAAAAAAAACAATGTACATATTTAGTTCTTATAGATCCTGTTCCACTACGACTTTGATAACGGCTGTGATTATCGCGTGACTTGCTGACTTTTAACATTCAAAATCTTTTAATATCCAAAGTACCCAACCCTCTGTAGTTTATCACGCCAAATCACAAGTTTGTGCAAAGTATGACAGCACTAACATACATAATAATATACACCATGAAAAATATATACAGGATGACCCAAAACTATCGTTCCCATTTTAAAATTTAATAATTAAATAACTTAAGGAATACAGCCATGTAGTTTGCAACATTTTGTGGCCCAAATGAAACATTTTATTAACATGTCAAAAGGCTGACTATACCATTAGTGGCTCTCAGCACACCTAACCGATATTCTTTTTCGGTTCACGTTCGCTGCAACATATCCAGTTAGTTGTGGTAGCGTCTATTATCCTAATCTCTAGTTTAGCTATTTTTGCCACAGGTGTGCGATACAAGGTATCTTTAACATACCCCCCATAATTCTTTCATGTATTGGAGTCTAATTACGCTGTACCACAGTCATTGACTTGGTCTCTGTAGGCCAAATGAAGGCAGTGACCCTCTTCCTGCAAGGTTGCCACTTTTTAGGGTGACACTACTCAGAGGAGCGAAAAAACGAAAACAATACAAAACAAAAAACTGTTTGAGTTTGATTACAGAATGCTGAAAACTGTATGGTTGTATTTTTAGTCATTTAATTATTAAATTTTAAAGTAGAAAAGATAATTTTGGGCACAGTGTGCGGCTGTGTTGTACATATGTATATATACAAGTAATGATAACGACAAACGTATTATTGTTGACAACTAATAAATAAAGGTTTAAAAACAAGCTCACTAAAATGGTTCACTTCATTTAAAATTGTTTGTTTTTTGAATTTCGCGCAAGACTACTCGAGGGCTATCTGCGCTAGCCGTCCCTAATTTAGCAATGTAAAACTAGAGGAAAGGCAACTAGTCATCACCACCCACCGCCGACTCTTGGGCTACCTCTTTTACCAACAAATAGTGGGATTGACCGTCACATTATAACCGCCCCACAGTTGAAAAGGCAAGCATATTTGGTACGACGAAGAAGCAAACCCGCGACCTTTAGATAAGGAGTCGCACGCCTTAACCCAACTGGACATGCCAGGCCCACTGTATAGAGAACTCTTAATTCGGGCAAAAATTAGCAAATCAAACCGTTCTTTTCTACCTACAATAAAATGAATAAAGGCTATTTCCGTGTATAGTGCAATTGTGTTTAATAACATGATATAGCTTTTAAACTACAAAATATAATATTCAAAAATGTATCCCACATATTTACATATTTTACTACGAAAATAATTCAAAAGATGTCGCTGTTAATTTTGTACACTAGATTTCGTGCAAAGTTGCACAAGGAAAATCAGTGCAAGCCGTCCCTAATTTTCAAGTGATAGCCTTCAATGAAGGCAACTAGTGAACACTACACACCGCCACCTCTCAGGATACTCTTTTCATGCAGGATAGTGAGATTTGACCATCATTCTTATAACGCATCTACGACTCCAAAATGGGGAGAGCGATTTTTGTGCATTAATTGCATGCAAACCACGGAAACTTATCTCCACAATTTACTCTGGTCACAATTTCGGCACATGCACACTTTTAACTGATTAGATTTTACAGATGCACATGGTACAAAACCAGTTAATATACTTCACACTGGGAGAATGCATGTTCAAAAATCACATTCAACTTTGTTTCAGCTGCTAGTACTAGGTCAGATTTGCAAGATGTGTTAGCATGAAATGCAAACATTGCTGAAGCAGTCGTGATGAGGTTCCTACTGAAATATTAATACTTCAAATATATAATACAATAAAATGAAGACAAGAATGCTGAAGGAATAGTAAAAATAATATTTTGTTCTTACTGCAACAACTTTCATTACCTCAAGGCTTAGGTCATTCAATGGCAAACTTAGATACAACTGATCAAACCTCAACCAACAGTTGAAGAACATTTCTGCGCAGTTCTAAACACCATAAAAATGTTGGATATTACTCTTTAAAAAATTTAAAGTTAAAGCATGAAAAGAATGGCACTCAACTAAATCTGCCTTGATCTGGAGAGATTTTTCATCACACCAAAACAATTTTCGGAGTAATGTAACTAACTCGACCTAAGAAAAGGATACGGATACTTGTCTTGTCAAAAGCTGCCATCAAAACACAGCAATTTCTGTACGATTAGTTAACGATTTCTTGGTTAACTATTCAAACAGCATATTTTATAACAGTTACGCGTGTTAAATGAATATCTTATATAAATATAAATTTATATACAATGCCGTGTTCTACATATTTGTGTTATTACCTTTGCCTCATATTTCGCTTTCATTAGCTTCACAAAATGTAACACTTGCTTTGCCACGAAGATTTTATTTTTTGTTACGGATTAGGGAAAATACCTTAAGTGGGGACTAGAAAATACAAGGCAGTTCTTTAACATTTAACTTAGGAAATAAAACCTAACCATATTTTACGCTATTATCAAATGTGCCTCTTAAAAAACGAAACATGACTGAAATATTCTACAAAGTTCAGAATCAACCACGATATTCGTTATATCGCATTATTCAAGCTGTTCAACAGTGAACCCGATACTATTTACATTTGGTATATATACCACGTAAAACATTTTATGAATTTCGCACAAAGCTACAAGAGGGCAATCTGAGCTGGCTGTTCCTATTTAGCAGTGAGAGATTAGATGGAAGACAGCCCATCCTCATCAGCCATCGCCAACTCTTGAATTACTCTTTTACGAACCTATAGTGGGGCTGACCATCATTTTAACGCCCTCACGAGCGTGTTTGGTAGGATAGGGAGTCGAATTCACGACTCAGTTTACAAATCGACCGCCCTAATCACCTGGCCATACTGGGTCACGCGTAAAAGAAAAAGAAAAAAGAAGATAATTATAAAGTCAATTTTTAAATCAAGAGAACTAAGTTTCCTACAAACTTGGCCCACTATTTGTGTTAATATCAAGACAGTTAGGTAAAAATGAGCTACAGTTACAAAGACTATAATCCTCTCTCGAAAGTTTATATATATTAACATGTTTTCTTGATACGTTGGTTAAGATTAACAGGCCACACTAAAAACATTATTTATCTACAAAGATAATTTTGAAAAATCATAATAAATTGTAAAAACATGTCATAACTAGATTATTCTATCTTCAGTTACAACAATAATTTTCTTCCAGTTAACACTATCACAAGGAAGACAAATATAAAGTTCATAATAAATAATAAACTGGGTGAGAGGAATGAATAACACTTATTTTATAGTTACCTCTGGGGGCAAATTTTGATGACATAAGACATAACACAGACTGTTTAATTACTTTCCAATACAAGGACAAAAAGTTCGATGAACCTCCTGAAATATTATAGGATCGTGATCGAGCAATAAGAACCTGGTTCTAATGAACTTTCTAAAAGTCTCTGGGGAAAAACATGTAACTTAAGATTGAGAAGTGAAGCAACGAAAATGAGTACGTCTAAATAATTGTATGTCGCAGATACAACTTTATGTGGTTTACAGCATCCGACTGTATACAACTATATATAGTTTACAACAGATTCAACCAAGTTTTTATTTTCAAGCTAAATCTCTAGCCCTATGTTCTTTCATCACTTTGTAATTTTCGTAACTGGTTCTTCTGTCAAATATATTAAGTCTTAATACGAGCACCTATATTAGCCTCACTGTTTTAACGTATCGCTATTTTTACCTACCGAGATAGCACATGTTAATTTTCAAATTCACTCTTCATATCCCTCATAAACATAAAACTAATGTGTATAAACTTATCACGTGAGGGCTGTATATGAGGGAACAATTCCTTGTTTAGAACCTATTTTCACTCTTATCTTTGTTCTCGTCTTCCGTTATCTGACACTAACGATATCTGAAATTATTTTAATATCCGGGTTAGTATATCTTCGTTTTTATTTTGTAATCTCACCCTTTGTTTAATTGGAGCTTTTGCCTTTTCACTTCTGTAAGTCGCTTACCTCCTTAATCCTTTTTAAACCTCAGTAATGATTACTCTCGTTAACTCCTTAATTCCAAGTTAGAAACATGACTACTTTTTTGTCATCCAAAGAGTGTTACACAAAAATCCATTTAGAACGCAGTCTGATATGGTCTTATTAGAATGGCTAGTTCATTCACTTTCTTTTATTAACAGTTAATTTCATTAACTGGAAATTCAATGCATAAAGTATCTCATAGTACATTGATTTTGATAAACTACTAATGCGTCAGTTTAAAAATATTTAATATACAATTGAATTTAGTAGTAAATTACTAAGAACTGCATTATGCGTAAAGGAACTAATGTTATTTGACAATTTTAGAGAAAAAACAAACTATTCTCCAATTTTCTTACTGTAGCTAATTGTCATGAAATAATATTGTACAATATTCTATTTTTTGTGATAAGATAATGAATTACTCTTAATTCTGTAGAGCTTACTTTCTCTTGCTGGCTTAGTGTGTAATTTTATATCCAACCAAAATATCGCAAGTTGGCTTAGAATGTAACTTAGCATTGTAAAATGAGTACTGCGCAAGTACTATAGATTCCGAAGCTTCTAGTGTACTGACTGTAGCGACCAAACAATATTCTGTTAGGGTTTCTTGGAGTCTTACGATGGCTAACTTTTATTCTCATTAGGCGAGTTTTTCTGAAGTTCAACAAAATTCATAGATACCCTAGTGTTTTCGTAAAACGTACAGTGTTGATTCTTACACTCGAGATTCTTTTATAGTGACAAACGCTTATTAACTGGAAAACAACTACAGATATTTTAACGTGAAGGTTTGCAGATTTCGAAGATTGCAAACTTCAAAGAATTAACTTTGGACACTGGTATTTTTACGAGGACAATTAGATATATTCCTCGATAAAAGGCGAGTTTGTAAACCCCGTTAGGCCAAACAAGAATAGAGCTAGCTAGCATTACCGTTAAGTAAAGGGTATTTGTGTATGATGAACCCGTCGTGGACCTGGACCGTCAATAAAATATTCAGTTCCAGACCAGATAGAAGACTGAATATTGTTTATGAGTTTCTAAAGGTTTTGTATATAAATAATTATTTGTAATAACCGTTATTATAAATTGTATTGTTGTTTGTATATTAAAATGAATGTGTTAAGAAAGAAAATTGTGTGTATTAATATTGTTGGCAAATACCATAAATTTAATACATATTAACATTTATTAACTTATAAATTAAAATTTCCAGCTGTTTGAACTCATATGTAAAAACATCGGAGGCCCGTACAACATAAATTAATACGTAGCAATATTCAACCTAAATATCCAAAGTTGGCTTTGTGTGGATATTTAGATTTGATATAATGTTACAAAGTTGGTTTAGAGAATGACTTTATATCAAATCTAAATATCCAAAACTGGTTTAGACAATAACTTTATATTCAACTTAAGTATCCAAAGTTAGAACATAAATTTACGCGCTATGCTAAAAAGCTACGGTTCATAGTTGCTAAAATACTGGATTTTAAAACAATTTTGACAAAACACTCGTGTTATTAAAGCAACTTACAATATTAAAATTTTATAAACTGCTTCTATTCAGAAGTAATTATTTTGGTTTCAGCAAAATTCTTACATTCCACAATCAAGTTTTACTTTGACACATAATGATGGATACGAAAAGATAAACAAGCAAGAAGATAATGTCAAAATAATACTTTAGGTTAACAGTGGAAAAGGCGAACATAAAGCTAGAAAATAATATTTTACCTGTATTTGTACCTAACCTTCTGCAAAACTGTACTGTACAACGACGAGAGAAATTTATACACTCTTCTACAATGGAAAGTTTTTTTAAAAATTAAAATATTAAAACCATTTTTTTCATTTTACACAAGTCGTGTATAGCTTCAAACATTTTAATACGCAATCAGCTTACTGTTCAGCGTTTTACAAGCCTTTTAGGCTATCTTAATCAAACCATACATATCTCTAAGTTTTGCTCCGTAAAAAAGCTTCTAGAAATAACCACCAAAGCACACAAATATAAAAGATCAGGAATCGTTGAAAGATACAGTCTGAAAATTCATTGAAATATTCTTGAAACGATAAGTGAGAACTCTTATTAATTTATTAATACATTAAAAAACTGAATAACAGTTTAAACATTTTTAAAATTAGTTACTAAAATGCAAATTTTATTATAATTACTTATATTTTAGTGATTCCAAACAATCTGTCTGAACTTGTTTATCCACACTAAAGTTTTCTAGTTACTCCGATAACTTCCTGCAGTGATATAATTTGGGTTAGTAACAGTTTGTTACACAGCGATTCGTCTTTTACAGAGTTAAGCGAATCGATACCGTTAAATATTATTGAAATAAATCCATCCTAATGAAAGGTTTGTCTGTTTAATGATAAAGCATTTTCTGATACTTGTGTAGCGTGTGGCGACCCATGTGTGATGAATCCTCGTCTACGTTCGCCATAGGTGGCGACAGTCAGTCTCTTACATCTGAGACTAGCTGAACTTACTAGTACACTCGACACAGTGCAACGAGAAAAATAATCGACTACATCATCCTGGCTGTTAGGCAGAAGCTGTGCCAATGACAGATGGCCCGAAAGTCTGAATGCTTACGCAGCTTTCAAGCACTCTTTTCAACGGGCGTAACAAACATAGTGCTGCTCGCTGAAACTTGTGTAAAGTAATGTTTCCTGCTGTAACTTAATACTAAGCTAACAAAACCTCATATCGTGTAATTATATACCCATAAAAATTGTATATGAAGTAAATGAACGTTTCATTTGGAGTTTTTGCACTATTCACTGAAATTTCAACGTAATTATACATTATGTCCAAACATGTTTAACTGTAAAATCCCGTAAACCTTTCAAAACAAAATTTCACGAACATGCCACAACTGTCACGTACCATCTGTAACTTACTACGTACAATTATTATTTTTATGTGACTCGTTTATACAGACAAAAGCGTACACATAAACACGATTTCATCACGAGAAGAAACACAATTCTAATGTATATTGGCCTTTAACACTTACATCCACATTTTAATCTATCGTGTCCTGTGCCATTACAAGTAGTGTTGTCTTGTAATGCTACCAAAGCACTTGATAACGAATGTGTGATAACATACTACTCGGTTTTTGTAAGAATATTTTTACACAGAGAACGAATAATTATAATATACTGAAACCTTCATCTACGTTTCACTATGTTATTCAAAGTTTAACAGTTCAAAATTAAATGGGGAGGATGGTCATTACCAAGAGGTGTTCGAAACGTTCATTAGTGTGCGAGGAAATTCGAACTACAACAAACACAGAATTACAATTAAATAAAATTAGCTAGGTTTATTACAACGTGATCAAGCTGGCAAATCACAGGTTCACGTCAGAAACCACAGGCCTTTACGTATGTGGATATTTTTATAGTTCAAACAGCAACAACAAAGCAAACACAAATTTTGAAATCCTACGGCTTAATAAAGTGGAATGTAATATTAATGCACCAGAGAGATTCACCCCTCCTCGAACTATTACTACCTTACCCACGACGTAGAATGTATAATATTTATGCACTAGAGTGATTCACCCCTCCTCGAACTATTACTACCTTACCCACGACGTAGAATGTATAATTATGCACTAGAGATTCACCCCTCCTCGAACTATTACTACCTTACCCACGACGTAGAATGTATAATTATGCACTAGAGATTCACCCTACCCCTCTCGAACTATTACTACCCTACCCACGACGTAGAATGTATAATATTTATGCACTAGAGAGATTCACCCTACCCACTCGAATTATTTATTACGAAGAATGTGTAATATTAAAGCACTACAGATATCCACCTCGAACTACTACTACCCTTCTACTAATGATGCATATTTCCTGTTTTCAAACTGCATTTAATTTTGTAAGCTTAGAACTAAAGAAATGATAGCAAGTTTCATGACGTATTTATTATCCTTTTACTAAATAAAATAAACTTAACCAACAGTTGGTGTAGAGAGTACTTAGGCGCAGCCTTAAATTAAAGGTTGTATTTCTTCGAAAACGAGTTAAATCTTGAGGGTAAAATAAATTTTTACACAAGGAAAACCCCATACATACACACACGCCTAAACTGTACGATTTTTAATGTGAAACTGAAATGGTGAATTAAGTAAATTTGGTTACTGTAGTTATTTTCAATTCATAGTGCATTCATGATTTGACTATGTTTAGCCGCGAAGTAGCTTTTCACAGAAAGGCTCCAAGTTTTATGAAGCTTTAGCCCATAGCTCCGTCATCTATTGGCCGGTTTGAAATCTAATTACACTTTTGAACTCAGGAAGTCAAACACTTTTAATTAATGTATTTTACCACGTACAGACACACAGACTGACTTGAATCCTGCCTAAAAGAATTTCATTCTGAGGGTAGGTTCATAGATATTCTGATGAGTAATAAAATCGAATTTGATATAGCGCACCCCGCATTTGGTATTGCTATGCTATTAAAAAAAAAAGTTTAATTTGCTCTAATATCCTGCCTAAAACAATTTCAACTGCTGCGGTTATTCAAGATTCCTTCTTGTTGTAAAAATAGCAAAAATTACATTTTAGGCTATACATAATACAAAACAAATCGGAAATTTCCAAACACTGGAACGTCCGAATGTGCTTTGAAAATGGTAGAGATTTATGTACTTCCTACTTTATATTTCATTTCATGAGTAATTTACAAGCACTGCTAACTCAAAAGAAACAGATGTATCCAAAAATTCATTAGAATAAAAGTCACATCAATAAAAATGATTGTTAGAACCTGCTCTACAAAGTTCCTACAGTGAAAAACAGTCCAAAGTTGTATTAAATAACTTGTTAAATGTATGGCAACCAAAAGTGTTTACGAGTGTTTATATATTTATTATGAAACAAAAATTAATTTAACAATATTTAAAGTCTTTACTGTTGTTAATTTAAAAGAAACTGATAGAAACATAAATATATAAAAGCTGACAATAAATGTTTCGTATCATTCACGATATTCCTTGAACCTCTCAAACAATACCTACTTAATATAAAATTTCCCGCGCTTTTTGACCGTAAAGTTCTATATGTTTTAAACTGTATTATGAAAGTTATTTTATTAACAAATCTTTTCACATGAATGCCAAAATAAAAATATTTGGAAAGAAAGGATTCTTCTAAAGTTTGATATTTTCCCATAATACATGGGTTCGTTAAATGCGTACTAGACTATTATATGTATTTGTGATGTAAAATTTGTGTATATCTATTTTCAAACGTAAATGTTCTGTTTCTCCAACGTATAATTGCTTAGAACAAATTCAAGATAACACGTAAATAACATTGTGAATTACAACTGAATCAGTTAGTAAAAAAGCATTTTCTCCTTAGTAGGGCCTGTAATATATTTAGTACATGTAATATAACATTTCCCACAAATATAACGATTTATTACAAGGAAAAGTACCTTCTCAAACTTATTTAGTTCATTTCTCCGACTTAAGATAGCGTATCAATTTTTAGGTTGTCTATGTGAAAGTATGGTTTATTTTCAAACTTAGCCTGGAGTTTTAACCAAAATTCTTTCCGGTTCGTTTTTAATATCATCAATATTGATTTTAACTTGTTTACGTGGAAAATCTCTTTAGAAACTAGACTGAACACTGAAACAGCCTAATTCAGAAACCCTAAAAACTGCTTAATGTTACAAATTAATTACTTAATAGACAGTCTTAACTTACAATACTAAATACTTCTAAAAAATTCTCTACTCTTCAAGCAACCATGGTAATTTTCTTCTTAATAAAGTTTTTATCTCCATACAGTCCCTCAACTTTTTTTTTTAGATAACATTGGGCCTAGTACCACATTTTCTCTTCAGAAATAACGTTGCCTATTGGCCAATTTAGAATCACATATTGAAATAACACACAAAAAATGAAAAATCTAATGCATTATAATGTTCACTATACACTTGTTTGTCATATATTACAGTTGTTTTTCCTTGACCCTTACCATATAACAATGTTTTGTATGTGTTCAATAGTGAATGAACTGGCAAATACAAGGAAATAACGCATCGTACAATTAAGCACATCTTGTGATACCTAATAATCCCGGAGGCCACAATTTTAAATTCAGATGTTTATGATTATTTACGGCTGTATGCCATTTGCAACATCTCGACCGTTAAGCACAAAAATTCGTTGTAACTTAATGTACGTCAATGACTAACGCACTGATGTATTTTGGTCATGAAATACATTAAATGCATGTTTACTGAACCAATATAACAAGTTTATATGTATTATTTAATTTTCAATGTAATTCCTAGTTACGAATTAAAAAAAACAAACAAGAAATATATCATCTTCGGCCCAAAAATAGCCCCGTAATTTACGTTTTTATCGATACATTTGACTACAACCATTGTTTAACTATCAGTGAAGTATTACATATGGCATCTATTTCCAGAGTTTACGAATGGGCGCTCAACACGTAATATAGCATTAGTAAATGTTTATTTTTTATCACGAAATACGTCAGTAGTTTAAAAATAATCTAAGAACAAAAAAGTTTGTTGTGATCTGTTTAGTGCACTGATATTGCGGGATTACTGTTTACCAGCTGATAAGAACTTTTGAAAAATCATTTAGTTTTGTCACTGCTAAAAGTATTAAATTTTTATTATCGCAATGTTGCTTCCTCTACGAAACACCAGTGTTATTTATCAAGCACAAACTGCTATAGTTTGTTTATTATACAGCACATACTAAATTAACTTTGCACAGGTATTTAAAGTGGAAAAAAAAAAGGTGACATTTCAATGAGAAATGGGAATAATCAGTTTCAAACAAGCAACATGTTTTTACGTATACATACATTGTAATAAGTACGCTATGAATTCTGTTATACAATTCTACACTCAGACGTAATTTTTCAACGCAAGTCTAAACAATAGGCTTGGTTTAATTTTAATTTCGCATAAAGATACACAAGGGCTACCTGCTTTAGCCGTCCCTAATTTAGCGGTGTAAGACTAGAGGGAACTCAGCTAGTCACCACCGCTAACTTTTGGGCTACCCCTTCTACCAACGAACAGCGGGATTTATTGTTACATTATAACGTCCATACGGCTGAAAGGGCGAGCACGTTTGGTGGAACGGCAATTCAGACTCACGGCCCTCAAACTGCGAGACGAGCGCCCTAACCATTTGACCATACCGGACTTAAAATCACCTTTCAAAGTAGTTACAAAAATGTAATATAACGTTAATAGGAAAAAATAATCAATTTTCCGAAAGTGCATAATATTATAAGTTTGAATTTATTCAAATTGTAACCTAAAGATTCAATGGCAATTCAAAAAATAATCTTAAACATCGTACGTCATACATTCATCTCCGTGGTGTGATATCAGTAAATATCTGAATATAACATTAATAACACATTTTTGCTCTATAACAGCGTAATGTTACACATACACTCCTCCACTATACAAACCCTAGTCTTATTATTTCGATTCGTCCATATCCAGGGTTACTGATGAGGGGGTACAATTCCCAGAAACCAGTATATTTTTTAGTATTTTAAACAACTCGTCCAGCTGAATAACACAATAATTTGTAGTACTAATGCTGCATATTGTTGAAATGAATGCATATAAGCATAGGATTACTGTGCGAGATAAACAAACGTCAAAACACCAGGTATAGAATGTACACTCCACCACTATATCATACCTAGTTGGCGCAGATAGCCTAGTTGCTTTTCGCCATAAATCGCCAAACCCATCCATTCTTTTAGTTTACACTCGTCCAGGGTTGCTGACGAGGAATGACCTTCTCCGAAACCAGCACAATTCAGTGACAGGAGTTAAATAAGTTGGACTTTAACATTATTTTGTAACGTTTAATTATGTTTGAGTAGTGTTACATAATGGGTTATCGTAACTATGTTCACCGCAGATTTGGAAACCCGACTTTTTTACGTTTTAGTTATAAAAATCTAATTATTTTCGTTTTATTGTATTGTGGTATGAATCAACGGAAAGTTAAAACTCCATAGAAAAACATGATTCACCTGTCCTGTGGACAGCATTGTTCACACACACACACACACACACACATATATATATAGATTCAGATATGAAAATTTAAAAAAGGTTAAAACCTAAAAATTACTAAACAATCCAGTTTCTTGTCTGGAAAACTGATACTACTAAACGCAGGAGAGGTAGAGTATCTTTGTCTCATGTCACACCCTTAAACCATGAACTTGTGTTGCTTCTTATGATATACAGCAAAATATCAAACACAAACTGAAATACAAATAAAAACTTTGGGTTGAATTTACCGAACAAAATTTTGTAAAAGAAAAGGCTTGCAAAAGCTGCTTTTTAGGCTTAAATACTTGAAATAACCACATTCTATTATTGTGTTGCTCTAACTGGAGATAAATCATTTCACTAATGAATCCATATTAATAACTAATAACGAGTTAGTAGACCCCAACTACAAGAACTCGGTAAACTAAGAAACGTGACTGTGTGTGTTAAAACATCTCACTGAAATGCGCTTTTTCCGTGGTCCACTTTCTGTCACAACTAAATCTTACAGGTACTTACTTGATCGCACATTAAAAGAGACACCACTTATTCCATACCACTTTTTTAGTTGTACACCTCCGGCAATCTTAACTACTTGGCATCTATTTAGTACTGCCATAATTCGTTCAATACAGTTGGTCTCAAACTTTTATGTTCGCACCAACCTAAATTATTGTTTTTGTTTTTTACCTCAGTGAACCACGTGAGACCTATACACTATGCTGCCGATTTCCATAATTACACAACCTTCCCATGGACCACCTGAAGAGAGCTCTCGGACCACCAGTGGAAAGGAGACCACAGATTGAAAAACTTTGCTATAGAGTATCACGTAGACTTGTCAGTGGTGAGGGGGCCACAGATTGAAAAACTTTGCTTCAGAGTATCACGTAGACTAGCTTGGTATTTATCAATATAAAATTTTTGAGCAGAATATGTTTACCAACATTTTCTAATACTGATATTGTATTTTCACAACTGCTCTTTCATTGGCATATTTTTCTCACACATCACCCACTTCAATAATGTAACATTACAATTTAATAAACATTTTTTCTGTTTCAAACTATTACAAAAACACCGTTACATAAGCGAATCATACTCTCTATCAGCTTTTTTCTTCATTTAAATATAAAAAAGAGGTGACAAGCCTGAGGCAGGGTGTCCATCGTTTACATTTTCTTTGTTATTAAATCTATAACTCTGGATAAACCACATGAACATCTGCATCCTTGATAACTTGGATATTAATTGGTCTATTGCATGCTAAATTGAAACATGGTTAATAAATTTCAATTTCAAATATATTAACAATCTCAACCAGTTTCTATAACTAGATTCAAATACCCAATACAATCAAGTACTGGAACAACTTTTGACGCTTATCGCTAGACTATTGTAAACAGTACAGTTTATGTATTTATTTTAATGGCACCACAAACAGTAACTTCATCGTAACCTTTTAAACACAGGTTTCATTCAGCTCAAATAATAGAACATTTGTTTTTCAGGAAACAAGAAATGTACATTTCCATCGTAATTACGGTAACAAGTTTAAATCAAATACAAGGCTTACTTGTATACAACTCGAATTTCGTTCAACATAAATAAAAAGGTGGTATATTTAGTTTCCAGGATTACTACTTTTTTTTTAAATATATGGATATAATAAGACATATTTTATGATTTATGATACATTCGTATGTTTTAAGTCATGAGAAAAAAAAAGTTTAAATCATAAAGTGTGACACACCAAAAGATATGACAGACGTACTGTTCACAGTGTTACAAATCCAGATGTTTAGATACATCTACTTCAGTAGTGGTTTGATTAGAGTACGAACGATATTTTTCTGGAGTGTGAAAGTCGAGTCTGTTTCCGAAAGTGCCAATGCAGATTTCACGAAAAATATTCATATTCCCAGCGTTATTCAGATTGATTGATTGATTTAGTGTTTTATGGCACAAAGCAGCGAGGCTATCTGCGCCAGACATTCGGTAAAAATGTAAAAAAAAATAAACAAAAAATAAATGTAGTAATAGACATAAATGGAAATGAAGGTAAAACAAAAAAGTATAAAACCAATGTTGACACCTAGTCTACAATGTTAAAATAGAAGGCAGAGTATAAGTTGTAAGGTATTTACTCTAGCAAAAAGGTAATGATCATAACCCGCCAGGAAGACTAACACAGTCAGTCACCTAAAGTTGGTCTTTCCAGTCCTGGTTCCGGGTTATGTGTCATAGCAACCAGTATCAAAATGTAAAAGAACAGAAGTTTTATAAGATACATAGCAAAATTGTAACAATGAGCAGCCAAATGTCCAGTAAAAAGATAAAGTAAATGGAGTAAAATTTGTAAAAGTAAATGAAGGTAAAAACAAAACAGCAATTAAAACAGAAAATGGTGTAAAAACCAATGTTGACATCCAGTCAACAAAGTTGTAAAAAACTACCTGTAGCAGAATGGTAATGATCATAACCCGCCAGGAAGACTAACAGGTAAGTATAAAAAACCACCGTCAGTCACCTGAAGTTGGTCTTTCCAGTCCTGGTTCCGGGTTATGAGTCAATATGGCCAGTACTAAAAAGTTAAATAGTAAAAGTGTGAAATGATATGCAGCAAAAGTATAATAACAACTCGCCAGGACGACTAACGAGTAATTCAAACGGATAGTTCAAACAGGAGCGTCAGTCACCTGAAGTTGGCCTTTCCAGTCCTGGTGTTGAGTTATTTAATGTTCTGGCCATTGTCCAATGTCATATTGAAGGAGAGAGATTAAAACTGTAAAAAAGGAACCACAATTAAAAAGGTGTAATGAATAAATATGCAACACTTAAATGAGATTAAAAAGATTAATGGCCATTAAAAAATTAAAAACATTATCAAGGTGGACAGAGTCACCATCACCAATAACTCTGTCCAATGTTACAGACTGACCCTGGGAAAAAATATGTTTAAAATATTGCCGTCGTTGAGAATTGTAACGATGGCAAGAAAGTAAAACGTGGCTGATAGTGATTTGAGTGTTACACAAACTACACATTGGTGCATCAGTTCCAGATAAAAGAAAATGAGTTAAAAAACTGTGACCAATGCGTAGCCTAGTGAGAACAACTTCCTCCTTCCGAACTTTACGGAAGCTAGATGGCCAAAGTCCAATTTTGGGTTTGATTTGAAAAAGTTTGTTGTCACATTGCTCACTCCAAGTGGACTGCCAGCTGGCACGGAGCCGAACCTTGAAGATAACACCATAGTCCATGTACGGAATAGGCATAGGAGTGATGGTGCTGAAGCAGACATATTTAGCTGCCATGTCTGCATAGTTCGTTCCCGCGAATACCAACATGGCCTGGTATCCAGAAAAACTGGATTGAAGTAGCTGCTAATGAGAAATGGGCCAGTCGGTTTCGAATATCAGCGAGAATAGGATGTGAGCTAACGTGTAGCGATTCCAAGGCAAGTATAGAACTAAGCGAATCAGTATAAATAGTGCAGTTGGAGTACTGCTCAGCTGCAATATGATCCAGGGCAAGAGATATGGCATACAGTTCAGTAGTGAACACAGAAGCTGTAGAAGGGATTCTGCACGCAACTACTGACCCATAGCAAACTATAGCAGAGCCCACTGAATTACCTGATTTGGAACCATCTGTATAAATGGGAACTGAATGATTGTTTGAAAGATATTCATTGAATAAAAGACGGTACCTTCCAATCTGGAGTATCTGCCTTTTTTAGGTGACTGAAAGAAAGGTCACATTTGGGGGCTTTAATAAGCCATGGTGGGATGGGCCAACCTGTGGAATCTGCAATGTTATCCAAGGACAGTCCCAATTCATCCAATTGCGCCCGGATGCGAAGGCCAAACGGAGCAATGACAGATCATCTGTTCTGAAAAAGTACTGCCCACCGAGGAAGGAAAACACATTTCCAGGTGGGATGCTTTGGTAAGGAATGGAGTTTCGAAGTATATTGTAAAGATAGTTGCAAACGGCGAAGGTGTAGAGAAGGTTCATGAGATTCAATGTATATACTTTGAACTGGAGAGGTATGGAAAGCCCCAGTGCAGAGTCGAAGTCCTTGGTGATGAATGGGGTTCAGCATCTTTAAGGCCGAGGATCTGGCAGAGCCATAGACCATTGATCCATAATCGAGTTTCAATCTAATAAGAGCACGATATACCTTTAACATTGAACAGCGATCTGCCCCCCCAACTGGTAGAAGAGAGAACAAGGAGGATGTTCAGTGCTCTTGTGCATTTGACCCGAAGCTGCTTTAAGTGTGGTATAAAGGTCAGTTTACGATCAAAGATAAGCCCCAAGAACTTGGCCTCCGGGACCACTGGCAGTAAAACTTCACCGATATTAAGTTCAGGATCAGGGTGAATACCCCGTCGACGGCAAAAGTGCATGCATACAGTTTTGGAGAGAGAGAAATTAAAGCCATTTGCCAGAGTTCACTTCCGTACACAATTGAGGGCGGTTTGTAGTTGCCGCTCAATATATCTCATGTTTTACGACTGACATGAGATGTGAAAGTCGTCGACATACAGCCCATTCGCAACAGTGAGAGGGAGTTGTTCAGTGATGGCATTTATCTTTATACTGAAGAGTGTAACACTTAATACACAGCCTTGAGGGACTCTAAGTTCCTGTACAAAAGAACGGGAAAGTGTCGAACCCACACGAACTTGGAATCTCCTGTCCATTAAAATTTTTTTAATAAACATGGGTAGATGGCCACGTAACTTATATGTATGGAGGTCTCGCAAAACGCCATACCTCCATGTTGTGTCGTAAGCCTTCTCTATGTCAAAGAATATTGATACAAGATGTTGGCGGTTGAGAAAGCCTTCTCCGATAGATGTTTCAAGACGAATTATGTGGTCTGTGGTGGAGTGCTGTCGACGGAACCCACACTGGGTGGGCGAGAGGAGGTTGTTTGAGTCAAGGAACCAAACAAGACAAGCATTAACCATCCTTTCTAATGTCTTACAGGGACAGCTCGTCAAAGCAATTGGACGGTAGTTTGAAGGAATCTTGGGATCTTTCCCTGGCTTAGAGAAAGGTAAAATAATAGCCTGGCGCCAGGCATCAGGAAAAACATTCTCCTGCCAGATCCGGTTGAAAACAATCAGAAGGACATCAAGAGAAGCAGGAGATAGATGATGCAGCATGTCATAATGAATATCATCAGGTCCAACAGACGTACTGGCAGACCGATGAAGGGCCATTTTTAGTTCCACCAGGGTAAAGGGACAATTATACTCAAAGAAACAGTCAGTTCGAAAGGAAAGAGGTGATCGCTCTGCCCGAGTCTTGATGGCCAGGAAGGTGGAGGAACGAGCAGAAGTGCTAGATACCCGGCAAAAGCTTTCACCTAGAGTGTTAGCGATGTTCCGAACATCAGTCACCTCCTGACCACCAGAGAGTAAGATCGAGAGGGGAATAGAATTGTAGTGTCCATTAACCTTTCGAATCCTGTCCCATATGATCTTGGAACTGGTGGTAGAAGATATGCTGGTTGTGAACTTAATCCAAGATTCCTTCTGACTTTGACGTCTTACCCACCTAGCATGTGCACGGGCCCGTTGAAAAGTATCCCAGGCCCGCTTTTGAGCCTTCCGTGCTAAGTGGCAAGCAGGATTCCACCACGGACGAGGATATCGTGGAAAACCTGTCGAGGTTTTAGGAATACACTGAGCAGCTGCATGTGTAATACAGTCAGTTACCGCTGCTACACAGTCGTCTATTGATGACTGATTTACGATGGCAGGATCAAGTTCTGCGAGAGCAGTGAAAGTGGACCAGTCTGCCTGATCCAGCTTCCACCGGGGTACGCGGGTAGGGTGGCATCGACCACGGCCAGTCTCTCTCAAAAGGATTGGAAAATGATCACTGCCTAGTGGATTACTGTCAACCCTCCATGAAAAATGGGAGAATAATGAAGGGGAGCAAACTGAGAGATCAATATCGGTAAAGGACTGACTAGGTGCATGAAAGTAAGTGGAAGAACCAGTATTGAAAAGAGAAAGATTGTGATCAGAGAGCATCCGCTCTACAGATCGGCCCCTCCCATCAATAATAGCACTTCCCCAGAGGGGATGATGTCCATTAAAATCCCCTAGGATTAGAAATGGAGATGGCAATTGTTCAACGAGAGCATCAAGATCTAATTGATCATATGTCTCTCCAGGGGACAGGTACAGAGAACAAACAGTGATGGTATGACCCAAGGAAACACGGATGGCTACAGCCTCCAAGGGTGTGTTGAGTGACAAAGACAGGGTGAGCACGTGTTGATCAACCAACAGTGCCACCCCTCCATGTACTCGACCATCACACAACCTGTCATTTCTGTACAGAGAAAACTGCCGAATGGAGACAGTATCAGCAGTTTTGAGAAATGTTTCTTGTAAAGAAAGACAAACAGGATGGTAGGAAGCAATCAGCGTTTTGATATCATCCAGATTAGAACGTAAACCTCGACAGTTCCATTGTATCAAGGTGGCCATTTTTAAGAACGGGTAGGTGAAGTGGCTGGAGAACCCTTCGGTTTACGACCACGTCTTTTTTCTTTACTGTCTTTAGTCGGAGGAGGTCTATCAACCTTCATGGATCCTGCTCTGGGTCGGGTGGGACGGTTTTTGTTATTGGAAGGGGAATCCAGTGACTGAGGACGTGAACGAATAATTGTTTTGTCTCTTGTGGTGGGAGAAAAAGATGTATCAGAAGAAATGCCTGTATTTGAAACTGAAGGACGTGGATCTTGAGGTTTGTTGGAAGGTATGGGAGGAACAGAGATGGGTGTGGAAGTCGATTCAACCTTTTTAACCGCGGAGGTCAAAAGGCTTTTCATTTGTTTTGAAAACGATTCTCTTGGAGGCACAGAGAGATCTGTCTGCACTCCCACTGTAGTTGTGGAATGAAGTGCAGCAGCATATGTCCGTTGCCCCCACAACGAGCACATGTCAGGGAACCACGACAAGATGTCTTTGAGTGGCCAAATCTCTGACATTGAAAACATCGAAGAGGGTTTGGTATGTATGGCCGAACCCTGCAAATGAGATAACCTGCCTTGATGGTGGGAGGTGCACGTGGTGAAGTAAATGTTAAAACGAGGGTATTTGTTAGCAGTGTAACTCCATCTTTGTGAGTGGAAATGCGCCTCACTGCAGAAACTCCTTGAGTGGAGAGACCAGCGAGAATCTCTGACTCGGGAACGTTCTTCAAATCCCTTTCAACAATAACTCCTCGTGAAGAATTCAAGGTAGCATGGGGTGTAACCTCAATAGGTATATCCCCAATTGCCTTTGAATTCAAGAGAAGTTCACTGTGTTGGGATGTGGATGTTTCAACCAATATGTCACCAGATCGAAGTTTCTTTACTGATTTTGGAGAGCCAGCAAGTCCCTCTAGTCCCTTTTGAATAAAAAAAGGAGACATTCGCCCTAAAGGTTTTTCCGAAAGAGAATGTAATATAAGAAAATGAGGTACGTGTGTTACTGATGTTGAAGATTGCTGTTCTGAGTATTCAAGACGTGGTCGCTTACCCATTGACTGTTTTTTACAATTTTATTTAAATTTTTTAGAGGATCCATAGGAAAAAGGAAAAAATTTCGGTACCCACTGACCCTACCCACCATGGAGCCCTACAAGGGGACGCATTACAAAATCACGCAAGGACAATGCAGCAACGCCAGGGTTTCGTGAGCACTATACCCAAACACCAGCATCAGGCACAATGTCCACAACACCCGTTGAGAACTTCCAACAGTGGTACTTGGTTGACTGTAGCCCAAGTGGACCAGCCGATTGACCCAAGGGGGGCCACCCAAAGGCTGCCCGTCTACAGGAATTCGAGGCCGAAGTGGTGTGTTAGGGTTGGACCCCTCAACCACCAGGATCCTCTCCTCCCCTTCACGGGTCGCCACGCACGGCAAACACGTGGGTGGATGTTTAGATCCCAGAGAAGGTAACCAGATAGAACAGAACCTTCCCTGGGAGGTCCCCTCACCACGTACAGGAATCCACACCGAGGGGCGTTAGTCAGTTAAATAAAAATATTAACTAATTAAATTGCTCCTTGTTGAATTTTTTTTTATTTTGCTTTTTATCTCATTCATACACATACATTGCTTCGGGATTTAGGCCACATGCGCAAGCCTACTAAAATTATAAAACACTTAAAAGCTTAATCAACAACCCCATTTCTCCAATAATTAAACTTAATGTATCCGATACTCCACCTCCACACACTTAAAAATTGCAAGGAATCACTTCTAGACATATCCCACGATGCCTCAAGTGAGCAATACCTTTCTCAGCCTTGCACACGTCTTTTAATTTATTGCACACTGTTCGGATTTTCAGAATTTATGAAGATAAAGATCTTTATATTTTATACTATTTACCGCTACAATATTCAACTTTCAATGAAGCGTTTATAATTTTAAGCTACAAGTTAATGATGTTATAAAGTGTGGGAAATATCCACAATTACAACGTAACATTTTACACCTTAAGAAACTCTGAGAACAGTGGATGGAACAACTGACAGAATGTAATTTTTTTAATAATGTTGCGAAGTTTTGTCCGAAAGGTTGTGGAGTTTGTACCTTAAAAGTGTTGAAACTATTTACCAAGATCATTCTGTTTGTAATTTACTTCATTTGGGTCAACAAAGTTAGAACATATTCCACACTTTATAAAAATGGTTGAAAGGATGAGATATGACATTTTTTGGTCCATTTTGTCTAACATCGAAAGGCTCATTCATCAACAGTATGGGGTTGATTGATGAATTGTTTGGAATTATGCACAAAGCTACAAACTGGGCTATCTCTGCTCTGCCCACAACAGGTATCGAAACCCAGTTTTTAGCGGTGTGAGTCCGCAAACATGCCGTTGTGCCACGGGGGAAGGACAGTTTAGAGGCATGAAATTGTTTTATATTTTATATATACACACTTTTTCTCAATTAAGTTAAAAACTTACGGTCAGCCAGTTTAATAACGTCGTAAACATTCTATTTCAGTTTTCTAGCACGAATACGGTAATTGAGCTTTGTTTGACCACTATTTTATTTTAGAACAAATAGCTATTTGAACGTGGGATATTTCTCTCCGTTTCAATGTTATACAAAGAAAATTAAAGTGTTTCACTTTTATTTTTGTAGAATCATAAGCTTTATTTTTAGCAGGAAAATAGTTTATTTTGATATCTGTGTAATCTATACGGTTGTTTTTCGTTTTAAAGTTCCAGAAAAGCCTGTTCCACAATTGTTAGGCCCTTCACAAAAGTGATACTTCGACCATTACTTGTGGGTGAAATTGTTCCATTTGGCCAAGGTTTATTGGGAAGCTCGAGTCCTGTTTTAATTGTGTTTGAAAACTGAGAACATACGTGTGTTTCATGTAAATGTACAAAAAGCTAACCATAGTTGTTACAAACGAAGCAGAGACAAAAAAAACAAAGATTGCCGGCTAGAATAACACCTTGACCCTCCTGGTTTGATAGCTCCTCCCCTTGGGCCCATTTACCTCCACGGTTGATGAGTCAGAGCACGCATCAAGCTAGCTTTTCCAACTTGCACCTGGCGTCTACCCTACCGGTTTGGAAGCTTTTCTGTCGTGATATTTCTTGTTTGAACTCACAGCAAGTTACTTTGTTAATCTTTAGAAGTGCACCTCTGAGACTGACTTCTCCACATCATACTCAAACTGATACAATATATTAAAAATAAACACAACGCAATTATTAGTCCCTCAGATTTGGGACTGGCTCCAAAGAAATGAATGACGCAGCGAGAAATCGTGTAATTCGTATTCATATTGTCTTAACTCAATGGATGCATAAAAATTAGTTGAATTCCACATAACCTGATAAATCGATCCTTATATTTCCAACATCCAAAACTGGTACTACATAAATTATACAAGCAATATCTCAGAATGGCAGTACCAAAATCATCACTGGAGATAATTAACTTAAGAAAAATAATGAAAACGTAATTGAAAAAGGAGGACAAAAGACTGTTAATTGAATTTCACCCAAAGCCTATCGAAAGGCACCTGCGTTAGCGCGTCCCTAATTTAAGATACACTTAATGGAAGTGTGGTAATCAACACTGTCCACTGCTAATTGTTGACCGTCATATTACAACTCGCCAATCGCTAAAAGGGTAAGCATGTTCGACGATGGGTTTCGATCCTGCAAAGACAAATTGTGAGTCGAGTTCCCTTACCGCTAAGCCGTGGGACAAGGGTTAAATGGGTAAAATGCAAGTAGATGGCGCGATATTCTGTAATATACAAGTTAACGGCACTTAAGCGCAAAACATGTAGCGTCGGTTTGAACTGTATAAACTTTGGTAAAACTCCTGTATAATAAAAAGCCCTTATTGAGTAACAGCATATGTAGATATTTCTACCGTTTCGGAACAGTATAAATTCAGTCGAACCTTTTCTCTCATACTTGAACAGTGTGAATCCAGGTATTTCATTCATTTAAGAATTTAACAATAGCTACTAACTGCCATTTCTTGATGTGCTAGTGATACGTGGCCTTATGGATACATAGAAACAGAGGTCTGCAGAAGTCGGATTGCCAAGTTTGTTTCCACAGATCATATTCTCTGAGAAAACATTTTAAAAATTACAATCTGAGTCCCATTGTGGGTCAGTGGTAATTTCTGGGATTTATACAACGCTGAAATCCGGAGTTTGATTTTCCGCACTAGACAAAATGTAGATAGCCCATTGTGTAGCTTGGCAGTAAAAAAAAAAAAACTATAGCAACAGTAATAGTAATTTGAGAAAAAGTAAAACTTGATAAATTTATTTTACTACTAATTCACTACAATAATTATTGTGTTCCACAAAACAATCAACAATGTACTGATACTTTACAAGCTATGATAATTTTTTTTTTTTTAATCCACGGCCAGCAATGCTAATGATAAATCAGTTGATACCGAGAACTAAGAATATAAGAAATATGGCTCACATGGTACTGTTCTTTTAAAGCGTTTTTGTGGGGGAAGCTTCAAACTATATTTGTTTTGTATCTTAAGTTTGTGTCAATGTATTATGAAAGTTTACAGAAACTGCTAGTTCCAACAACGTTCTAACTTGTTGCTTTTGCATGAATCCCGTAATAAATATAACTATCAAATGCACAGAGGTAATTTAAAAGAAAAGGTAAGTAACAACCATAAGATAACACTAAACATGCAAAACAAAAGCAGTATTTCCTTCTAAGCAATAAATAAATGCCAGTTCATACCTCAAACATATTCGTTAATACTATAACCGTAACATTTCTACTTTAACTCAGTCACACAACAAAACAGGATGGATGGATGGATGTCAAACTTGTTTTATGCAATAACAGTTGTGACAATGATATTTTATGTAGCAAATATTCCAAATTTTGAAATCCAAAAATTTCAAATAACAAATCTTGCAATGGAATTATATTACTCAGCTTAGTTTTTGCTTTTATAATAGTTGTTTTATATAATTATAGACAAGGATCACATGTAAGGTTAATGGTTTATCCCTTGTCAAAATTTTCCAACCTTATGGTTTGAAATAATTCACTTTTTAAATAACAAACTCACTTCACAAAAATGTGTAATTGTTATTTATATATTTAATACACAACAAACAAATACTTATATTTTGTCAACTAATACTGCGCTCTATTTGTCACTATGAATAGAACAGCTATTGATTTCAACTTCATACTAAACACGGAAACTCAAATGAAAAGCAACTGCATTTAATCGAAACTAGAACAGAAATGAAAAACTTACGGAGTTTTGGAATGACTTTGGGCTTGACACCATCTTGCCATGCTCCTCGTGATTCAATAAAATAAAGGAAAAAAAGCAACAGCTGATGTCTAGTGCACAGCCCAAGAATGTTCACCATGATTCAGGTGGTTCAGTACTTTCAACCAGAACCCTTCATTACATCAGTCACTGCAATGTATTTGTTTAGTACCTGCAAAAGAAAACTAATCAATAAAAGTCAGTCAACATAACGTGCGCATATGTCACGTTATCAGTCAGTGATATGAAACTGTTGTTGCATCTTGCACAGTAGAACTATATTTTAAATGCGTTAAAAGCTATTAAACTACTTATACACTTACAATGGTATTTCTTGTCTGATTTCACATTTTTTAATATCGTCTCTGAAACAGATCTTCTATAGAGATATCCTATAGAGGAACCTAGGAATTCCTAGTCTCTTAGTAGTGAAACCCTGAAACAGATCTTCTATAGAGATATCCTATAAAGGAGCCTAGAAATTACTTGTCTCTTAGTGGTGAAACCCTGAAACAGATCTTCTATAGAGATATCCTATAAAGGAACCTAGGAATTCCTTGTCTCTTAGTAGTGAAACCCTGAAACAGATCTTCTATAGAGATATCCTATAAAGGAGCCTAGAAATTACTTGTCTCTTAGTGGTGAAACCCTGAAACAGATCTTCTATAGAGATATCCTATAAAGGAACCTAGGAATTCCTTGTCCCTTAGTAGTGAAACCCTGAAACAGATCTTCTATAGAGATATCCTATAAAGGAACCTAGGAATTCCTTGTCTCTTAGTAGTGAAACCCTGAAACAGATCTTCTATAGAGATATCCTATAAAGGAACCTAGGAATTCCTTGTCTCTTAGTAGTGAAACCCTGAAACAGATCTTCTATAGAGATATCCTATAAAGAAACCTAGGAATTCCTTGTCTCTTAGTAGTGAAACCCTGAAACAGATCTTCTATAGAAATATCCAATAAAGGAACCTAGGAATTCCTTGTCTCTTAGTAGTGAAACCCTGAAACAGATCTTCTATAGAAATATCCAATAAAGGAACCTAGGAATTCCTTGTCTCTTAGTAGTGAAACCCTGAAACAGATCTTCTATAGAGATATCCTATAAAGGAACCTAGGAATTCCTTGTCTCTTAGTAGTGAAACCCTGAAACAGATCTTCTATAGAGATATCCTATAAAGGAACCTAGGAATTCCTTTTCTTAGTAGTGAAATCCTGACTTTAAAAATGTAGTGAAAAGTTTGTACTTTTACAAAATACTTGTAGTAAATTTTGTAAAGTAGCCTTTATCATCAAGTATACATAAATACAATTAAAAGAACACAGCTACGGATATGAAACAAAATGTTCATGTAACTTTCACATTTTCTCTTCATTAAATATCTCGACCTATCAATTAAGTAACTTATCTTTGATTATATTATTTTCCTTAATACCTTTATATCTATCTCTACATATAGCACTTTACGTTGATAGGAAAACATGTAGGTTTAAAAAATTCAACTTAAGACAAAAAACACAAGACTCTACAAGTGGAATACTTCTAAAAGATGGACTTTACTTGCTCCTGATGAAGAAAGGTCCACTTTTCAAAAGTACTTGGGTCAAAAGATTTTGCGTTTTTGTATACATGTTTAATTCTGAAAACTTCCTTGTACGTTTGTTTTCTTTTAATTTCGCGCAAAGCTACACCAGGGCTATCTGCGTTAACCATCCCTAATTTAGCAGTGTAATACTAGAGGGAAGGTAGATTATTGTCACCACTCACCGCCAACTCTCGGGTTACACTTTTATCAACAAATAGTGGAAATGACCATCACATTCTAACGGCCCCACGGCTGAAAGGGCGAGTATGCTTGGTGTGACTGGGATTCGAACCCGCAACCCTCAGATTAATATTCGAACACCCTAGCCTTTTGGACACTTACAATTTATCTTGAAATAATTAAAACCACATGGTTTGAATGAAGAAAGAGCAGTCATTATCAACTTTACAGGATCTTGTTTCTTAACATGTTCAGTAAAGACTTGTGATTTTTATACCATGTTCTATGCTTCTTACTTTTAACAAGACACTGTGGACACTTATTTCCATAATAATTGGACATCTCGTGAAATGTCAGTGTTTAATGTACTTTAATGTTGAGGGTACAATACCAATTTAACACTTATTTACAAAAGTTAGAACTGCATATCTTCTAATGATCTAGAATCATAAAGACCTAAATAGAAAAAACGTTCTAATTGTAACAATATTTTATAAACAAGGAATAAAACAATTATTTTCTTGTTATATACGAAATATATAGAACAAGTGAGATTATTTTTATTGTTTTGTATGAAACCTACAAGACAAAGTAAAATTTACGTATTACATGTTCAATATATAGCATAAAGTTACTAACTGCCTTTTTCTTGTTACATATGACAGTTTCTATAGGCTTCAAACATCCTAATATTTCTTATCATTTTTTCGCAAACTTGGGGGGGGGGGGGAATCACTGAAAGTAAATACCTGCACAACGTTCACATTATATCATGCTTAAGTTCCATCAAGAGTCACTCGATATATAAAACTACATCGATAACGAAATAACGGACATAGTTACACAAACAAAAATATTACTACCACAGATATTTCAATTCAACGTCTAGATTTTCAACAATTTGTATTGTAAATCCTGCACAAAGACATTTAATTTCCTTTAGAAAGAAAGGTTGGGGATGGGGGTCATGGCCTGCCCTGCATGATAGTCACCTATATGTTAATTTGCTGAAAGAGTACGAAAAACACCCAAACAGTAGATAAATGTCACGTCAAATTCGTAAGATACTCTGTAGATCAACAACCTCGTGTTAACACGCGCCACTTATTCACCTTTTCTCTCATTCGTTTGCTGACGCCTTGTGCTTTGATCGGACGACTGGAAGCACACTAAAGAAACCCCCTATTCCCCTAGCGTAGCTCCCCCCCTTCTCCGCAGCACCAACACGCTCTCGCCATGTGGATAAAGCATTCACTCGTAGTAATTACACCATCCATGCTACACCCGTATAAAAAGCAAGCAGGTTGTCCTCTACGGACGGCTCGAGGGTAAACTGCAGTCTTCTTACAAGCCCCAACCAACACGATCACAAGTAAAATAGTACGTTGGTCGAGAACTCCGGCTGCACCGCAGATCGATCTGAAAGGCAGCGGTGAACGAAAAATCCAATAAGTTTCCGAGCCTTTCATTCTGTACGAAGGCAACATTTATTCTCATTCGAATAAAAAAATATCATAGACAAAAGGCTTTTTCAAGCAGGCAATTAAAGTATTAAAAACATATTCCTTGAAAATTTATTCCACCGACAAATAAAGTGTGCTTATGATGCTGTATCAATTTCTAAATTACAGATTTTTCTCCTTTCTAATCGTTTTATCGTTTGGAAACTTTTAAATTGCAAAACAAATATATTGAACAAAAAAGTAACTTTCAGTTGGATTTTTGTTCTTACTTTTCAATTAGTTAAGTAACTTTTTCTTAATAAAAACCAGGCCTTAAATTCCGGGCGCCAGGTTGCAATGGTGATTAAATGTTCATCATGGTGTCCAGTATTTTTTACCCATTTTATTTGCAAGTAGAAATGTGCTAAATAAAACTTGAATCTAGAACAGTTTTGGACTGTTGAAAGTACGAAACTGTTTTCGAGCGTTCTAGAAGTCCAGAATCGAACTTTGTTTCCAGCATTTTAATAGTGAATTCAGCACTTAATATTGTTTATTTCTGTCCATTTTCCTTTTCCAGAAACGAGACGCTGCAGCTGCAACAATACGTTAATAATTTCGCGCCATTTTGTTGTTGTTCTTCCTCTCAATTCAACTAATCAGAGCGCGTGTTTAAAACTCTTACAGGATCAAAGGTAGTTCAGGCAATACTATCAAACGGTTGCTGATATCATGTAATCGTTTGCATGCACTTTTTGCTGTGAAAGTAAATAATTATAGCTCCATTTTCTGGTACAAACAGTAAAGCAGTGAGGCTTCTGCTTATCATTGTAGTGATGAGTAAATTAAGCCTATTCTGAAGCAACCTGCTGGGCCTAACGATACCAGTTATTTTATTTTACTTTCATTAATTGCAATAATCCACCCGAGATGTAGTTAGTGTACTATCTTAATAATTGCACAAATTGAATATATTCTGTAACTTTTCTATACTGGATCTGGATCCAAGTTTGTCGGCTGGTTTCTAGATCAGAAATTTGTCGAAATCTACCGTGGCCGATTTTCCATGAGCCTTCATGTTATTCATAACTTACATTCAAGTTTCATACAAGCATCATTAATTTACAAAGGAAGACAATTACTGGATTTCAATTTCCATTTCTATACAAATCTTAATTTGATTAATATATAATTTTAACTCGAAATACTTTAAAGAATTTAATGCACAAAAACCGAAGCAAAATGAGACAAGCAGCGTTACGTTGCTCAACAGCATTCTTAGTTCCGAAAAACTTATATATTTTTTGATATATGGAACATTTATCACAAATATCCTTATTCAATCAAAATTCCAGTCGTGAAACATAACAATTGTCATGTATTTCTCTACTAAACATGTAACAATACAAACTGGATTTTCATAGTGATAGATCGAATGGTGTACATGAAAAATCTTAAAATAGAATTCACCGCCAAACATAACTGAATACTGGGATTTGACTGTCATTCTAATAAGCCACTGCCTCAAAACGAGGAAAATGAACTTTTTTTATTGCATTAATGAGGGGCGACCAGTGGACTCTCGGGTGCACAATCCAGCAATTTTATCACTGGTTCTCTACTGGTACGAAAAATAACATATACACATACATAAACTCAATAAAACATTTCCCTCCAGCTGTATGCTACCAGTAAAAATGTGCGGATATTACAAGTAGTTCAAAACTTAAAATAAAAGCACAGATAATTCTGAGGATTAAACGAAGACACCTCGAGAATTACGATAATTAAATGAGGAATTAGTGGTCAGAACTTGATCTTTTTGATCCATTCACCCAATCTTCTGATTTCATCAGTTTAAGCATATGGTGTAAGTAATTCTTGATGACGAGAAACCCACTTAAAATAAAATTGTATCTCAAAACGGCTGGTATGGGTATTAACACTTTTATTGATAACCAGAGAACAATGTTTCGACTTTCATAGGTCATCTTCAGGTTAACACTAAGATACACATGGTATAAACTTTACACCTGAAATATAACTTCCTTATTGTTCTTACGAAGCAAATGATTGTAAGTATTGCAAGGTTATGTTTTTGGAAATCGTTTACTTTATGAGTGTATGTTACATAACAATAACTAACTTTCGATGAAAGATACGTACTTAATGCAAAACCTGACCCTCAGTATTTAAATATACTTTTCAAATGTTGCTCCTTATTTCAAATTTAATCAGTTACATGTGTTACATCTTCTGTAAACATCAATTCGTGAGGAATATATTCCATGTTATTCAGAAAACTAAACATTACTTCGTGGGAATTAAACTTCAAGTTATTCATCAAATTCTTCCAAGAAGAATATAGAACCACGTAGTGAACATTTTATATTGAGGTTTATTATTTGAAGGTTCACAACAGACATAACACTGTGTTCAAGCGCATGTCTGCAAAACACGTGTTTACCACTAACGATTTTTAAAATATAAAACTGACTTGTATGCAGCCGTCAAAGTAATATAAAAACTAAATTATCTGCAAAACAAATTAGGATAAATATCAAATTTATACTTTATAGACACACACTGTACAGTAACTTTCTCAGACTATTTTTTTTTCACCCTCCACAACACTAATAATTCTTACTGGTCGACACAAAATTCGAGAAAACTACAAAAAGCATATTTAAACTGATACAATAGTACAATTACTCAAACATTAGAAATGTTTAACATAACGACATAACATGAATTACCTATAAATTGATGAAGATTTCTAGAATCTCTAACGCTGGTCAAATTATCCACTTAAACTATCAATATAAAAGTAACCTAGCATCTGTTGTACTTAACAACTTTAATGTTGTTTGAAAAGTTTTACGTTGTCGACCTTTAGGGAAATGAAGAGGGGGAAATCAGGAAGACGTCAGTGGGCTAGGAAATTACAAACACCTTACGACTTCTCTCAACCTATATGTCGGTTAGTAGCATGGTCAACTAACAAAGTGATTGGTCGATTTCTCCGCACACTTTCCAATAACAACCAGCCTTTGTTCATTTAGCCCATGGTCAGGAGTTATTTCCTATGCAAGTCAAAGTTCATGCTTAGCATGTTATTTATTTGGAAGTTTAAAATATATACACAGTAGGTCATAACCAGCCTATATATATGTACGACCATAAATTTAAGCCATAAATAAAATACACGAACACGAAACAAAATATGATGTTTATTTTCTGCTATTACATTTTACTTCGTTAGCAGCAATATAATTACTATAACCAGCTTGCTGGGCTGAATTATAGTTTCAATTTAATGTGACATCGAGTTAAGGCTATTATATTTAACTTTATATAGTTTCAACAATGCAATGGAAGGTGCGACATAATCAGCGACCATTCACATACACTGAATAAATTTTATTTAAATAACTACATCCAAATGAAGCTAAATGAATAAACAAAATCATGAAGAAGGACTGCGTTAAAAACAGCAAATCCCAACCTCTGATTATATACACACTTCAAGCGGCTTCCTTGTCATCGTGAATTTTAATACAAAATAACAGAATAAAATGTGTTCGTTTTCTCAAATTTCCAAACAATTTTTACGAATAAAGCTGAAACTTTTATACATAGAAGCCTTAAGAAAAAACCTGTCTGGGTACGGTTTATTTGAACCCAATGTAAAATAAAACAAAACTCCCCAAACCTTTACAAGTTACAAAATATATTAATTCGTTTTAATGCAACTCCGGCTAAGCGGAATCCAAAAGGAGAGTTATGATTTGGTTTGTTTCAAAATTGGCAAAACATTAAACAATGGCTATCTGTCGCTAATTTAGCAGCGAAAAACTAGAGGGAAGGCAACTAGTCATCACCACTCACCGCCAACTCTTGCTCTACTCTACCAACGAACAGTAAGATTGATCGTCACTTATTTATAACGTCTCCCTGACTGAAAGGGCAAGCATGTCTGATGGAACGGGGATTCGAACCTGTATATTGCGAGTTCAGTGGCATAACTACGTATGTCTGGTAAAATGAGGTTATGAGAAACGCCACGCTAATATTCAACTAATGATTATTATAATTTCCCACCAAATACATCATCGTCCATTCGAACGATTACGAAATAAAGCACTGTGATTATGGGTGCTTTGTGTGACGTATAATAATGTTCGTATCACTCATGAATCATGCGTGGTATGAATCACACAATAACGAAAATGCTACATCATGCATGTATAAAATGTGTTCAAATAATTACAAATCAGAATACATAAATACGAAATATCCAGCCATTAGGTAAAAATACCAGTTGCAAACTCGTTAAAAATTACGCACAATTCTTTGTGTACAACGAATCAAAATACCTACATCATAGACTTGACTATTACAAATAATGACCTACAAATGTAAAAGATGGTTCACGTAATTATTTTTTAATAACGAAAAATCCTCGATCAGTTTTATTCACAGCCTTTATTTACTGACATTCGCGTCTTATTGCTTCCATTACTTTGGTCGCCATTTTCAGAAACTCGTGTAAATTAATTACTATTGAACAAAACATAACGAACGCTAAAATATGTTAATTTTTAAAAGTTTGCCAATGACTAAAAAAAGTTCGTTATATTCAAAAATTTTACAAACAGGAGCTTTTTCCTCAACAAAATTGTGTACTTTTTGTGAAAAATATATTTCGATGCGTGCGTGCTCGCTCATCACAAAATATGAACGTTGCTATCAGCAAAGTTAAAGAACGTATTCAAATACAAAATGTGCGTTTTTCTAAGTTGTACACTCTCGTACAACGGCACACATCGCATTCATCTTTCACTTTATTATCAAGGTTTTGGTTGGGTGGGAGGCAGACTTCACACCACGGACAGAAAACTGACTGTCCAGGTGTTTCCTGTTGGGATACCACCGGAAGTTCTAGAATGAAGCACTGCGTGGTTAATCTGCCAGCACAAGAAAGGTGAACGCTTAATTTATACTATACATCTTCAAATAAGAACAGTCACGTTATACTCATTGTATATGTCAACATATTTAAAACATTATTTCGGTAATAAGTGTCGGTGTTCGTTTTTCATAGCACAAATATGTCCAAGTTGAACGAGAAATTTTTAAGAGACAATACTGAATATTCTTAAACTATTATTCTTTAGAACATATCTGTTTTCTTTTATAAAAACACCTCAACCTTGAACCATGTCACAAATGTGAAACCGTTTTTTCTCACAAAACTGCATAATGTATTTTTACACTGTGAAATATATAGCTGTCTAGCTTCTAGTTTAACACCACATAAACTATGTAAAAAAATTCAACAAAAAACTGAACAAGACCAAGCGTCAACAGACAGTCTGTGATTCTATACCATGTAAAAACTCAGGAAAGGTTATGTCCTCATCAGGGAACTGTAAAAATAAATTACTGAAATAACTGGAGATACAATAACTCCATGGAAGAACTTGACCTTTATCGATAACTTTATTAGTCATTTACTCCTAGTAAACCTTAATGATAGTGCAGGTTTTGAAAAACACATGTAAATATTTTAACTTTATCTCATTACGCATTTACCAAAATAAGACACAATTTACGTACATTTTATTATATATATATATATATTTATATATATATATATAAATGAAAAAAAACAACATTTTCTTTACGGCAAATATACTCAGGAAATGTTTAGAAAATTTCTCTCTTTCTTAAAATAAGACCTGCAGTAATAAAATATATAAATACTGCTTAAGTGTTACTAATTTTGACTTCCTTTTCAAGACACAGAAAACTTCACGTTTAAACTTGTATTACTGGATTTATTTAATGTGTGAAGCAAATAATTTACGAACTTTTTCAATGCTTTAAGTTCAGTTTTGAAGGCATATACAACTCGCTGCATAAACTGTTGAACAAAAAAAGCAGCAAATGTACATAATGTATCAGGTCATCCCTTAAGTAATGTCCGATTTTAGGTTCATGAAAAGATAAAGGATTTCAAACGCTTTTAAATGTTATTTAATCAATAACGTATATTCCATTACTATTAATTACTTTCTGCTAATATTTCACAAGCTTCTCAATGATACTTCTATAAAATTCTTGAGGTTTGGAGGAAAATAATGTAAAGAGGATAGTTTTGGCATCTTCGTGTGTTCCAAGCTCTTTTCCAACAAGGCACTTCTGCAAACTTCAGAACAGATGATAATCAGATTGGGCAAGGTCTGGAGAATAAGGAAAATGTGGAGGTTTTTCCCAGTCTAGCTCTTCAATCTTTGCAGATGTGATCATTTCTGTATGTAGCAGCGCATTATCCTGGTGTAACACAATACCTTTAGAACTGATCAAAGCAGGGCTCTTTTCTTTCAGTGCAACATTCAAGCACTCTAACTGTTGACAATAGAAGTCTGATGTAATCGTTACATTGAGTGGCAGCAACTCAAAGTGGATCATAACAACAATATCCCTTCAAACGCTTAACAAGACTTTCCTAGGGTGGAGGTCCATTTTGGGCTGTGCTTTAGCCAGTTTACCTGCACTGAGCCATTGTCTGCAGCACTTAACATTTTTATAATGTCCCTTTTTCATCTCCAATCACTAATCTGTCTAAAAAAAGGTGAGTTACATTCACGAGAGTGCAAAGAAGTGCAAATGTCCCCTTTTGATCTAAGGGTGGCTTTTCTCTAATCATGGGGGACCCATTTTACAAGTTTTGACATCTTTCCAAGCTGTTGCAGATGGTGAACTGTGGAATGGGTTAAGTTTTTATGCTAGTTCTTCAACTGTTACAGCACAATCTTCATCAAGATCAGCCAACATCTAGTCATCATTAAACTCAACAGGACGACCAGAACATGGTGCATCACTTAAGCTGTAGTCATCTGATCTGAACTTCTGAAACCACCTTCGACACTTTGAATGTTTAATGTATTTTCTGCTGCACTGTTGCCTTTTTTAAACTCAAAGCATTATATGCCTCATGTGCTCCTCAGACACATCCATCTCAATAAGGATTTATTTGACTAATGATCTGAAAAAGTGGAGTTGGGTTAGTTTCTTTTATTTGTCTGAACATTTTTATACACATCCTACTACATATTTTAGTCATTAAAGCCTTCTACAAAGACAGAAATGATGATGCACTTTCTCTATTAAATTTTTGGACATTACTTATGGGATAGCTTGATATATTAACTTCCTTTCTGACTAGTATACTGCAAACAATGAGGCAATGGGAAAAGCACTATTACACTCACCTTGTGTAGTGTTCACATAACACTTTGCAGCATAGTACATATGTACAACTAAAGCCAATGGTTCATTTCCGTGTATAATAGATCATGACCTTTAAGTTACCAAAAACTGTGCATGTGTTATCAATACACAGCTGCTACTAGACAACTATTCACAGTAAAACACAACTGCACATATTGCAGTGCAAGCCATGACACTGTCAAACACACACCACCAAATTATGAATACTGCAATTTAGTATTTCTTTGTGATATAACTTCACTTTTATCTTGTCTCACACATTCTGAAATATCTAACACTGAGAGCCAATTACTGGACTAGTATTACAACAATCAAGACAATAAATATTCACAATGAACATGACCAGAACTTTAATCTGTGGTTCTACTACAAAAAAGATAAAATCTCTCCTTTTTCAATAACCAACATATAAGTAGCAGTACATCTTGTTCAAGAGTTTTCTTAGTAGGTTTGCCTCCAGTCGAATAAAATGTTCTTCATTTGTTCTGTTGGCTTACAAAACAAAAACAACAAATGGATGAATTATGTCTAACAATAAGAAAAACAACTTTGATATTATCAATATTTTAACAGCTTTAGCCATTAAGGTAAAAGTTCTTAAGTGTTGTTTCAAGACAAAAATCTGCTTTATAAGACTATTTTTATCCAGTATGTTTTATTAGAATGTTTAAGAAATTACTGGGTGATTCCTATCACTACCTTGGTTTATAATATAGATCAGTTGTGATCAGTCATAAAATTATCTATATATGTGAATTAAACTTTGATATAAACATTTTTTACATAGCTATTACTTTAACCTGTAAAAAACAGACAAGAGTTATCTACTCGGGATTTGAGCCTGGCAGCTGAGCTGGTTAAGATACCAGTTGATCTTGGAACACTAGTGTAAAACAAGAATTTCAAGGTCATTTTTGATATTAGAGTCTGAATTGCATTGCAGCTTGTCCTGCAACCTTGTAATTTTTTTAATATATAATTAATACACTAAGTCTGCACAGGAGCATGTACACGTGTAGTTAACCTTTATGTTATTGCACAAATAGACCACTAACTAACAAGTAAATTTTAACAGTATCAGTACAAATATCCAAGTTCAAGAACACCTTATAAAAACATCCCTGTTTGATAACTAGCTCACAACTTACAAAGCATATTGATCAATTTACAAGTGTATAGATAAATCCATAAGTTGGTTTTGGTAACCACTGTAGAATTGCTGCTTCTTTCTGTTATATCAACTATTGTAATCAATTTGGTTTAGACCTATATCACTTGATCCCCAGAACAAACATTTCCAAAATCATAGAATACAAATAACAAAAAACTGCCAAAATTATAGAAGTAAAAATAAAGGTGTCATATAAACATTTGATAACTTTACATTTCAAGACAATGAAACCATTAAGAAAGATTATTCTTGTGATTTTCAGATGAAAGCACAAACACTAAAAAAGGGTTACACTGAAAGAGAAAAAATTGTTCTATCAATATTTAAGTTGTTTTTTTATATTGTTTATGGGCTGGCTCTCAAACTTTAAATATACTAAACAACTGCACATCATTCTAATAATATCCAAGAAACATACAAAGAACAAATAAAAGGAAAAATTGCTTGTGCCTTAGCTCATATTAATAACATACACCGTTAAGTAATATAAATTATGACTCGGGACAAAATTTGTTCATACATACACAAGTCTTTCAAAGGGTTAAAGAATTTGAATCGTTTCTGTGGAAAACATGTTTTAAGGATTTAAAATTCAGTATATGAATCATGTATATATAGCTCATCTGTTTGTGTGATGTAACGGGAAGGATGGAAATGTAATTTTCAGAATTACAGGCTACAAGGTAAAACCTTCAAAGCACAAATTCAGGGGTATTCTCTAATTAAAACAATAGCTTTTCTCTTTTTTTTTAATCTATAAATCTAACGTGTTGTAGGCGTAAAGAATTAAAGCATTGTATTCATTTTGCTATTTTACCTGGTAGGAGAGATTAGAATTTCATTAGAGTTGTATTCTGTTTTCTGCTATTTTATCTGGTAGGAGAAAAGAAATTAGAATTTCACTAGAGTTGTATTCTGTTGTTTGCTATTTTATCCAGTAGGTGGATAGAGATCAGAAGCTCATTAGAGTTCTAATCAGTTTTTTATTATTTCATATGGTAGGTGATGAGATAAGAATCTCACTAATATTGTATTCAGTTTTTTACTATCTCATCTGGTAGTTCGATAGATAAGAATCTCACTAGAATTGTATTCATTTTATTATTTTATCTGTTAGGTGGAGAAAGATTAGATTCTCAATTTCCAGCTTCCTCATTCTTTGTTTTACATTCTTTAATAAAACCAACTAATGTAAAGGGGCATAAAGAATTCTGTAATGACAAATCTAACACAATTTACTTATTAAGAAGGATTTTTGAAAGGTAGATATCATTTCTGACACTAGAAATATGAAAATGTACTTCAAATTTTAGGGAAAACGGTAATGACAAGTACTATTCTACTCTTGTAAAATACAGAAAAGTAAAATTTTGTAATGACAGATCTAGCTTTATTATATTAGAAAATAGAAGTTGTAAAAGACAAAGTGCACTTATCCAGAGAGAATAGTTTGATTACTGTCTGCCCATTATAATTTTGGTGACAAGGGTGTAAGGAGGCTGTGAAACCTTATAAGTGTAGTGAATGTTGATATAATAAGCCTAAAGTAAAGGTGCAGTGTAAAACCACCTAGCCTTGAGCCATGTGCATAAAATTTATCAATGGAGACTCTAAATTAAAAATTCAATAAATATTTTTTCCAGATATGTTGTTAATACATTTTATTTTATACTTTCAGTACCAAGACTAATAATATTAGATACTACTTTTGTTGCTGAGCAATATGACAAAAGCTGTTGTTTGAGTGTATTACACTAACTTTTTATATATTAAAAGCTGTTAATATAACTGATGATTACCAATAATTATTATACGAATACATCATAAATTCATTGCATGAATGATCATTATGTTGGTTGGCTCACAAAGGAATTTACCAATGTTTGACTGCCTCGACTGCACTTTTATGTCTCTTTGTTGGCCAAGCTTGATTTTAGAAAAATGTATTTGTTTCAGTTACCTAGAAAACATGAGGTTAGGGTATATGACAATACGACAAAAGCTGTTGTTTGAGTGTATTACACTAACTTTTTATATATTAAAAGCTGTTAATATAACTGATGATTACCAATAATTATTCTACGAATACATCATAAATTCATTGCATGAATGATCATTATGTTGGTTGGCTCACAAAGGAATTTACCAATGTTTGACTGCCTCGACTGCACTTTTATGTCTCTTTGTTGGTCAAGCTTGATTTTAGAAAAAAGTATTTGTTTCAGTTACCTAGAAAACATGAGGTTAGGGTATACTATGGAGTGAAGAGTGATAGTACTTGCCCTGTCATTTTTTACAAGCTATACGCTAGTTCTTTATAGTTTCCACTTATCAGGTAAATTTAAACAATTGAATTTGGAGGCAATATTGCTCTAACACAAGTCTGTTATTTAATTCAAGTTAAAATATAAATAAATAAAAACTAATCTAATCACAGCAAACTACTTATTTAAATGTGAAACTAAAAATAAATATGGAAATGAGTATAGATAATCATATATACTTCATGTTCTTATAAAAAAATTATAATGCAGTTTCATCAGATAAGTATAACCACTGTTAACAATATTTTTCACTGTGGTTTATATTGTTAGAAGTATGAATGTAGCTTAATGATGCTTTTAACAATTATTTTTATTACTAGTCTATTTTATATTTCCTTGCAATTTTAGGAAGGTAATTTATCAACATAAGGTATTTTAAAAGACTAAAAACATGGTGGATTTCAAATATAATCTAATTAAAGAAACAAAAGTTACATTCATACTAACATGGTTTTCATGATGAAGCTAATTTTTGACATAACATGAGATACTGATCAATTTTGCCATCACTGATATAAAGTCCATGTGTTATAAAGCTACCTTAAAATCACTCAAATATTCATACAGCAAAAATGTACAATTTTTCCATGGTCATAGTTACATTTTGGTCCTTTTTAAGTAATATCAGAAATGGAAAATCATTTACGTTTTCTTGCACTTACAATATAAAATAATATTCATCATAACTCAATAGAGGTGATGAGTTTATATTACACAATAGTGTAATGAAATTCAAATACTTAAATTGCTACTCAACAATTAAAGTATATGAATGATGGCCTTAATCTTAAATAACTCATACCAGTTTCCTTGTTTTTCTTTTTTGATTAAGATTACTCATGTGATTAGAAATATTTCTTTTAAAACAAAGGTTGTTTCCATAACTATTGTATAACCAAATTTTTTGTACTTCAGTCTAAACTAACTTTTTAAAACACAAACTCTTCAAAACAGATTAATAATATCATAAGGTAAAAAACACGAGGTATCTTAGCAATGCACAGGAAATTTAAAATAACATTATAGTCAGTGTAAATAATCTAACAATACTGATGATTGCATTCTTATGAGAATTAAGCCTAATCTATATTTCCCTAATCCCATAACAAGTATTACACATTTTTACATCATGAATATTTTCTTTACCTTCCTGAAAGAATATTTCTTAAAATATATGAACCTAAGACACAATGTAACAGAAACCCACCAAGACTGTCAAAGCCACTCTGCCAGCTATCAACATTTTATTAACCAGCCACAAAACAAAACCAAGACTAAATGTAGCCCTATCCACCAATACTTTTGTATCTGTGATTCATCTCCTTCCAAATGTTATATTTTCTTTCTTAGTATCATCACACTGGGCTTATAACAATAAATAAGAAATGATACATTTACAATAACATTGATTTGTGTCCTACAAAAAACTGTTCATATAAATAACTGATTTTTTTAAATCAGCTTGTGAATAAATTGTAATTTTACTTGTGTTCCATATCTTTAGTTTTAATCACACACACACACACACATGAATAAACAAAAACTAAAACCACTAAGAATATTCCTCCAAGCAAAACATTCTCTCTAAATTATTTTTTACACCAGTAAATTCTTGACCACCTAATATTTGTTTTTAGTCCCTAAACCCACCTATTTCATACATAAAATCTTCTCTACTCAACCATTTTAAATGAGTGTGTTTAGATCTAAATAACTGTAACTGTTACTATGGAAATAACACAAAATTTAAATAGAACTATTCAATTCACCTATTACAAATTGGAAATTGCAGCTGAGGTTTTAAATCATATCTATCTGGTCAAAAGTTTTAAGACCATACTGAAATAAATCGTTAATCGGTAAACACATAACGAAATTTAGTCATTTGTGTTCAAGCATCAGCATTGTCAACATCTGTGTTACATTGGGTAAAAACATGGCAAAGGCTAAAAAGTTGACAGAGTTTGAACGTGGCAGAATTCTCAAGCTGCAAAAGCAAGGTCTCTCTCAACGTGCCATCGCTGGTGAGACTGGGCAAAGTAAAACTACTGTTGCAAATTTCTTCAAAGACTCTGAGGGATACAGAATGAGAAATTCAATTTAATCTTGATGGTCCAGATAGGTTCCAAAAATACTGGCACAATACGGATATCTCACCTGAGATATTTTCTACAAGACACAGTGGAGGAGGTTCCATCATGATCAGGGGTGCTTTCTCCTGCCATGGAACAATGAAGCTTCAGGGTATACAGGGGAATCAAACAGCAGCTGGCTACATTGGCATGTTGGAGAGAGCATACTTATTGACTGAAGGCCCTCGCCTGTGTGGAAATGGCTGGATTTTTCAGCAGGACAATGCTGCAATCCACAATGCCTGCAGGACAAAGGACTTTTTCCTGACGAATAACGTGATTCTTTTGGACCATCCAGCGTGTTTGCCCAAACTGAACTCCATTGAAAGTGTTTGGGGGTGGATGGCAAGGGAAGTCTATGGAAATGGACGTCAATTCCAAACAGTGCATGATCTTCATGAAGTCATCTTTACCACTTGAAATAACATTACAGCCAGCCTTCTGCAAATGCTGATATCAACCATGCCAAAGCAAATGTTTGCAGTTATTTGTAGTGACAGCTGTGCAACTCACTACTGAGACCTCTTGTTGGGCATTTCCTACCCTGTTTAGAACTTGTTTTAGTATGGTCTTAAACTTTTGACCAGCTAGTTTTTTATTTTTATTTTCCCTGTTCTTATTTTCATCTTTCGAAGTGCTACTCAAATAAGTGTTTAGTGGTTGAGCCTAAGAATGCAAAATGCATATTTTCTCTTTATGTTCATTGGCCTTATAATTATGGCCAGTAGTGTATATATATGTTCATACACACGAGTTTTGTTTAACTGAAGCTTTTCCTACAATGAAGCATGCCAAAAGGAGAGTGATAGCATATATTCAAGGGTTTGAAAACAATACTGGTTTAAAAGTAATATTCATGATTAGTTAACTAAATTGTATATTATCACATTTTTTAATGAGATTTCTTACTTGATAATATTGATTCTTAACAGTTCACCTGTGCTATTATACTGCCCACTATAATACTGTTTTTGTGGGTTTTTTGAGTCAATTCTTTGCATCCATAATTTTTTTTGTTTCAGTTAACTGAAATATGATACAACAGTTGTAATCTGGACCTCATGACCAATATCTTTTGTTTGGTGCACATACATATAAAAATTGATGAAGTTAAACAAATTTTGTTTTGTTACATGTTTGGGAACTGGTCTAGATAGGCTTATCTATATCTAATTTAAAACAAAATTTTAAACATTTTTTGGTATTTTTGGTATTTTATCATAATGCTTGAATCTGTTCCCTTTTATAATCCATATTCTTCATATTTCATCATTCAATATGCCAGGTATACTTTAATTTTGTGTACAATCACTTATCACCAACTTTTTATAAGCCTTAGTTCTTTAGCCATTACAATATCAATAAAAAAAAATAAAGGTTTGTTATAACATTGGGACTGTACAAGAATATATTGTCCTTCAAAGTTGCCTTATCACACAAACACATGTCCTTGAAAGGGAATTTAAACTTTCTCTTTACTTTTCACAACATCACTGATTCTCCTTCTAAATTTTTGAAAAAAGCTGGCTAGGTTCTTAGTTAAGGCAGATATATTCTCTTAACAGGTAAACTGACTTATGGACTGAGTTGCCATTGTCAGTAATAGGAGATGGCACTTTACACAGATTCAGAAGGGTAATTTCTGTTATACTATGAAGAAACAAATCAGTGCATGTATAATTCTTAAGAAATATAACTTTTTCTTTAAAAACAGTTTAAGACTTTTTATTGTTGGTTATATATAAAAACACTTCCTTTGCAAGTTTCCCACCTTCTTCAGGTATAGAGCTTTGTATGCATATTTTAAATTCTTCCTAATAGAAATTAATAATGTTACCTCAATAAAACTGAATACAGTAGCATAAATGACTTAACAAGTCTAATACAAAAAAAAAAGCTCATTTATTCCTCAAAACTATATTCAGATACACAATTCCCAAAACTTATCTTTTACTTTTAAAAGACAGTCAAGTTCATAGAAGTGTAGTTTTCACTGACATAAAATACATTACTGCCTTTCTAAGTTTCATACTCGTGTTCCTGGTCTCATCACTAAGTATAGGAAAAGATGATGCATCAACATTATCACGTCCCTTTACAATCTTGAACACCTCAATCAAATTCTATCTAGTTCTTTTTTCAAGAGAAAATTTGCTTCCATTTTATATGTAATAAAACACAAAAACACCCATGAAAGCTGTATTGACCCAATAAATTTCCATATCAAATTTGGTGAAGATCCATCTACAGGGAGCAAAATAGAGGTAAAAAAAAAGGGCAAAAATGAAAATCTGTATGCATCTCCCTGAAAATCCAACAAACCTTCATATCAATTTGGTGAATAATCATCTAAATGGGGGAAAATAGTGGTAAAAAGAACATAAAACTGAAAATTTGTATTACATCCTACACTGACCTAATGAATCTCCATTCCAATTTTGATGAAGATCCATCCACACCCTGCAGAATAGTTACATGCATACAACAATACTATTAAATAGATATATTGCAACTATTAAACTTATCCTTAGAAATACTTCATTCTCATTTCCTATGCTAAACATTTCTCTACATCTTGTTTGTTTTGCATTTAGTTTTTCCTGGCCCTCATCAGTTTAAAACTTCCCTTACAGCTGTGTTGATTGCCCTTGCAAACAAGTCAGCCCCTACCCTATTTAAATGTAAACTATCCATTCAAAAAAAAAAAACTCCTTTCTCCCACTGAACTGATCCCACCAGTCCAACCAGCCAATCTGCTTATCCTTACAAATTAAATTAAGCCTAGCATTCAGCCCTAGTGACCTACTTAAATTTTATTCCCACCATTAATTCTTTGCAGTATTCCTGACACAATTAAGTTAAAACTTTTCTTTAAATGACTTTATCAACCTCTTGTATCAATTAGTTTTCTTGACTTACCCTTCCCTACTATTCATCGGAAGAAAGAACAGTGAACACTGAAAAGAGCTTGGATCTCGTTTGAAAACTATTACAACTTTTGTATGTAATCCCGTTTGTTAACTTTTAATCAGAATTAATCCAAGTTTAATTAGGATAGTCCCCAACCTGCAAGCTCTACAAATTCATCATTTTCACTGTTAGCTTCCTTAAAAGTTAAAAGTTTATATCATTCCAGAATTGTTTTTAAAAAACCACCGATTTATCCCATCATATCTAACAGACTGTAAACGCTTGTCTTATCCACTGATTGTATTTATTGCCAGGGAATAAATATTCAAAACTAAATTACTAGTAGCCTGTTGACAACACTCTTAAACCCGACGTTTAGAATCAAATATATTATTATTACAGCATTTTATTACTACTCAACTTCTCATCAAAATAATTAAGTAGTTGCACTACTACTTTTAAAAGTTTAAGTTCCTATTATTAGGAACACTGTCTACAAAACACTGCCATTTACAAACAAATGATCAATGATTGGAAAACAGCTGTTTCGCTTTCTTAATTTTAATTTTTCAACTTAAGTTACATCAACCCTTTTAACTTTATGTTAAAAACAGCCTTATACTCTACAATTCTAACAATAACACTAAGTAACAGCAACAAAACATTTATGTTTAGAATTTTTTCATCTGCATCTATAATAAAACAAATCGTAATGTTTATAATTTCTAAGCTCAGTTGTCACCTCTGAAATTGCCTTGGGCTTTGATACCGTTGATTAGCCAGAAAGCCCTCACTCGCCTACAAGCTGTTCTGGCGAACTTCAGTTTTCCAGAAATAGAACAGCGGTAGCCATCACTACTACTAGTCGTAGTACAAGTTCATATAATGCACCCGAACAGAAATCAGAAGCTCCCCCTAATGCCGCGCGACTAGCGCGTCACTTTGTTGACGTTACCCAGAACCAAGCAGATAATCAGTTGTATTTTGTATACTGTTTTGATATCAGTTCAAAATTGTACATGTTGCTAATGTTTCTTACAACAAGAATAGAGCTAAGCTAAAAAGAATATTCCTACATGACATTTCAAACTTCCCTACATGTTGCAATTCACTGTATTCCTTGAAATTGAACTTGCCAGACGCCTAGTTTGATTCCTTGATGCGTTCGTCAGTTGATTGGCTAAAGGTGTTGTCACGTGACTGACGCAGTGCAAAAATAATAGATTTTTCAGAAAACAGAGCCCTCTATATCTGAGGTGAAAATAGGCGTTATTTTTGTCTCGTTTTCAGCGAACTATGAACGTTTATACTAAACTGCGTTTTAACTTGAAGTTGCTTTTTTGTTTTCAGTTAACTAAACATTTGAGAAAAATATTTAATTTCCAAGCCAGCATATGAAATTACATACTCTTGTAACTTGTTTTTAAAAATATCTAAACCAATGATAAATGCATCACCAAGATTTCTAAGTATTTAAATATACATATGCGTCTTACGTGGAAATATCGTGACATATAATTTTAATATTTTTCATGCCCTTATAAAACAGCAACTATCGCTGAATGGATTAAATGACGTTTTAGTTGTTTGTTGTTGAACACATAACTACACAATAAGTTATCTGTGCTCTGCCTACTACATGTATCGAAACTTGATGCGTAGCATTATAAACCGTGAGAGTTACCACTGTATCACCAGGGTCTTTAAATAAAGTATTTCGCACAGCAAGACTAAATGGCATTGGTACAAACACAATCTGAAAAGATCGTATTTATTGCAAGGTGACCATAATACAGCATTGAAACTTCATACGAGTATTGGTTCGTTTGATTTGAAACACTGTAATGCAATTAGTTTAACTTGATTAAACTGGTATTTCAATAACGAAACTTAAAGAGGGCATAAAATAGTGTTTGATCTTACTGATAATAATACCTTATTAGTACAAAATAAACCCTAAATACTCAATAGACACATAACAATTAACTTTTAAATAGAATTTAGATTACTTCTGAGCTTGTTTGTTTGTTTTAAGACAAAACCACATTGAGTTATCGGGTGTGTACACTGCGGAGAGTTGAACGCGCCCGACATGACCAAGCGTGTTAAGGCGTGCGACTCGTAATCTGAGGGTCGCGGGTTTGCATCCCGGTCGCACCAAACATGCTCGCCCTTTTAGCCGTGGGGATGTTATAATGTGACGGTCAATCCCACTATTCGTTGGTAAAAGAGTTGGCGGTGGGTGGTGATGACTAGCTGCCTTCCCTCTAATCTTACACTGCTAAATTAGGGACGGCTAGCACAGATAGCCCTCGAGTAGTTTTGTGCGAAATTTAAAAACAAAAAAACAAAAACAAAAAAGAGTTGAACGCAGGTTTAGCGTCGTCCGTAGAATTAATACTATCCCACCAAGGGACATACTGGAAAATGAGAAACATGATTCTTTCTTTATTAATTCAGCTTATGCATGTGAGTGAATTCCTTGTTTGATTCACAATTTCACACTAATTTGTCATTCTTCCTAGAAAATTCCTACAACCACTTATGTTTGGAAAGTAATAACCTTCTAAAAACAACCTTTCTAGTTCTTAATCGTTTTGGTATTTTTAACGTTAGCAACACCATAAAAACATAGGCGAAATGCCCGGTTCAGAGGCTCAAACATTCAGGCATAGCCTCGTGTACGTGTATGTGAGGGGAACAATAAGCGACACCTTACCCATACGGTTATTCTTAACTCAGTATCAAATATAGCCATAACTTTTATAATGAGCACACATCTGAAATGCGGAATGTGTAAAATCAAGAGCACATCAGATTATTTTGATATCTAGACTTGCAGTCCAGCACACCAACAACAAGGCCACACCGGACCATTTTAAAATTCATAACGAATCTTTTGTTTTCCTGAGGTATCGAATGCCAAATGACAGAGATTTTTAATTGGAAGAATGCAAACTTTTGTTTAACATATAACTAACGGTATTACGTGCTATTGTTCTTAGTTACGTTTCGATATTTTCTGAAAATTGTATTTTGTCTTGTTTTGAATTTCTCGCAAAGCTACACGAAGGCTATCTGCGCTAGCCGTCCCTAATTTAACAGTGTAAGACTAGGGGAAGGCACCTAGTCATAACTACCCACCGCCAACTCTTAAGCTACTCTTTTACCAACGAATAGTGGGATTGACCGTAACATTATAACGCCCCCACGGCTGAAAGGGCGAGCATGTTTGGTGCGATGGAGATTCGAACCCACGACCCTTAGATTACGAGTCGAACACCTTAACCCACTTGGCCATGCCGAGCCAATTGTGAGTAAATTACGAATAATAATAATAGGCAGTCATTATTAATCCAGAGTGTATGATTTTGTTCTTGGAGTCTTAACAGCGCTCACATTTTACACAATATGCTTACGTTATTATTCATGCTATGTGTCAATAAAACTATGAATGTTTCAAGATCGGACAGCGGTAAGTCTACTCAATCACAATGCTAAAATATAGACTTTGATTCCCCTCGTTGGACAAATCATAACGCCCGATGAGGCTTTGCTCAGCAACGAACGAACAAAACGAAGTATTTGTAGAAGCTAGATATATATTAGACTAATGTTTTTTTACATTCACAATGTTCGATGTTAATGCTTTTTGAAATCCTCAGAAAATATTCTGAATAAAATGAAAATAAAATGATTTTTCACCAGCAATGCTATAGTAACAGAAAGATACTACGATGATAAAATAGTAAACTAATTATAATGCATTTTTGTTAAGATATGTCAGTAGATAACATTTGGAACACCGTAATGTGTCCAAAATTTGTATAATACAGATTTTTAATTATTTAAAATGTCACCCCCAAAGGCTAACCGGTAAGTCAGTGGGCTCTTATATTAAAATATTTTTCGATTCCCTATTATTTGCACAGCACAGATTGTGCATTATGTAAATTTGCTCTTAATAAAGAACAAAACTGAAAAGTCAGAGCAGTGATGTCCTTTTGATAACCAATCACATTGTTAAACAGCTACCAAAGTTTTGAGTAGCCCGTTAATTATTTACCAGCTCTACATCTTAAATGTTTAGATTTTGTTCTTGTTCTGGTTGAATCAGTTCAAGAACTGTTAACTGTCAAACTTCAGACACATTGTACAAGATATTTATTTGGTTCTCTTGTATTGCAAGGTTTTTTTGAAAAAGTATGATATTTTTTCTAAAGAAACAATGCCGAAATAAATGTTATATTTATTAGTGGCATGAATAGATGTCACCCACTTACCACTACTGAAAGTGATGCTCCGTCAGTTAAGGTGCACTATATTCTAAAATGGATGAGTCAGACCGTAGAAAGCAGTAAAGCCAATCGGGTATCTTTAGGTACACCTTACGTATTAAAATTTCCATATTTTAATTCAATACTTTATATTGTGTGTATGCAGAATTTTGTAGTTAATAGGGCTTGAGATTCAACCTCATAGCACTAAAGTTTCGAATAATTACTGTGGGGATCATGCCCCCAGACCCCTCTAGAAATGGCATGCTTAGCATACATCGTATGTTATATTGCTTAGCTGTGGAAATGGCATGACCATTCAAAGATTGCTTCCTACAGTGCAAGTGTATGTGTTAAAGATCATTTAAGATGCTGTAGTGTTATGCAGCATGGTAGAATAGAAGGACTAATATATCACTGAAACATCGTAATATAATAATCAAACATGGCAGTTATCAAAACAAAAACGGAAATACATCAAATCAATTAATTAATAAAAATAAAGCTCTGCATTATTCGTTTTATCTAAATATACATATACATACATATAGATAATTCAGAACTTTATATTAAAACGATTTTGGAGTTTCATCATCTCGTTACAGTCCACGTCCGGCCGTATTCTACGTGACGACCGTGTCCTTGGCAATAACCCTCCAACGCAGTTTTCAATTTGAAATAATCTGCTGAAAGGTTTTTCCTGTCAAAAGCACACTACTCCTTCCTTATTTTAATAATCCATCTAGAATTAAATGAGCGATGATTTCTCAGCGTCCATTTCAATAGTTCAATTTTATAGAAATCCCTAAACGCTATCTCCGAAGTTAACTGTTATATCTTCGCAGAGAAGAGGACGAATATTTGCTTCAGCATTAAACTGTTTGAGACATGCGACAGTTAACAAATATGTTGTGAAGTAATATATGTACACGTGACTTGATTACGTTGCGTAGTTGCTAATGGCATGCTAATGATTTCTGCTGCTGAGCAATGACTTCGTAGATTCTCACCTGTTACAAAACGTCCCACTTTACATAACATACCTAAGATAAAACTTTTTACAGATCTATTTTTGGATGGTTCTGGTGTCTCAGGTTTATCCATATTCGTCCTTTTCCAATGTTATTAAGTCTTCCGAATCATCGACCTTAATGCATCTGAGTGTATGAATGTTTTGTTACATACCTTACCCTGTATAGTAACTGTTATCAGGCAGTTAAATAAAATCGCTTTTTTTTCTTTGTAGTTCCGGGAGGAAATACACAAAGTTTGAACGAAAATGGAAATGTTATTCAAAAAGGTTGATTAATTGTTTCAAGACAAGCATAAAGCGGGCTATCTGTGCTCTGCCTCTAAGGACTATCAAAACCTGGATTCTAGCAGTTTAAGTCTGCAGACATTCCTTTGTGCCCCTGGTGGGGGAAGCATTTAAAATGAAATAAGTTGTATTTAGAACAGAACCGAATTAAAATAGTGTCGAAAATAATCAAAACAATCCCCAATCAAAATACTTCAATATTTATAAATATGTTTTTAATCACATCGTGTGATAACGGAGTGATAGTCGCAGAAGACGAACGAATATGCCGATATTAGTTCCTCTAATATTAAGACTTCCAACAATTTGCTTCATTCACTAACTGCCACGGACCGTATTGTGTTCTTTTACTACCGTAAAATATTCCACGCACGTTAGCTCGTGGGTGCGTTTTAAGAGTGGCAGTCAATTCTTTAACTCAATGGTGGGTGGCAGGGTGTGACATAGCTAGCTACCTTCCTTCTGGTTGGTAGTTCAGAAATGATAGTCTTACCATTAACACAAAATGCCGATACAACAACTGACTTTGATTTGTTGACAGTTTACGTTTTATTCTGGTTTGGTTTGTTTTGAATTTCGCGCAAAGCTACACGAGGGCTATCTGCGCTAGCCGTCCCTAATTTAGCAGTGTAAGACTAGAGGGAAGACAGCTAGTCTTCACTACCCACCGCCAACTCTTGGGCTACTCTTTTACCAACGAATAGTTGGATTGACCGTCATATTATAACGCCCCCACAGCTGAAAGGGCGAGCATGTTTGGCGCAACGGGGATGCGAACCCGCGACCCTCAGATTACGAGTCGCACGCCTTAACACGCTTGGCCATGCCAAGCCTCGAGTTATCTGCTAAGTCCACGAATTTTAGTACTGTGAACCCGTAGACTTGTGGCTATCACATCGCGGGACAAAAAAATAAAAATAAAAAAGAACACCATTCAAAGTTCCTGTGGAATAAAAAATCAATGGTTCTGTCAAAGCTACAGTTGTTATTCTTTTTCATTTTATTTTTATAAAATGCAAAGCATAATTCACCCTTACTAACCTTAGAACAGCTAAGAGAGTCAAAGCTGTATCATAAACGTTGTAACATGGTAAGTTCTAATGGTTTCTCTCTATTTTTCTCTGTTTTCTCATATAATTATTAAATCTGTATTAATGACGGTGTGTGTGTGTTTTTTTCTTATAGCAAAGCCACTTCGGGCTCTCTGTCGTGTTTACCGAGGGGAATCGAACCCCTGATTTTAGTGTTGTAAATCCCCACACTTACCGCTGTGCTTGCGGAAGACTTAATAACCCTACCTTATATCTGCAGGCATAGAATGTAACTGTGTTTTAATTTTATTAGGTATTAAACGTACCTGTCGTCTTTAATGAAATAATAATAATTATTATAATATATTTTATGGTATACTCAAGTTTAGAAAATTATTTTTGTCGTATAATACATCACGTTATGGTTGGGCCTATACAGTTTGTTATTTTTATACTCCAAGACAGTGTATACGTTACTAAGGGGGGTTGTGATGTCACTTATGACGTAACGTATCGTTTGGCTAATATGTTACTCCAGATGTTAAAACAGAGCTTACAATGGCGGATGCGATAAAAAAAGAAAGAACGAAAAAATTCAACAACTGCTGATGATATAGTTTTGAGGACCATGATTCGAAGATTATAGATATACAGATACCTCGAAAAAATAAACATATAGATAAGTTACTTCGAGTTAGGCAATGTTTAGTGTCATCATACCAAAGATATGGTATCATGCGTCGATATTCTTGTCACTTCATTTAGGTTTAACATACAAAGTGCTCACTTCCTTCGTAAAATATCCAACAGTTTAGGGATGAAAATAACTTTTCTCTAAATTAGGGCACGGCATGGTTAGGTGGGTTAATGCGTTCGACTCGTAATATGGGGTTCGCGAGTTCGAATCCCCCTCTCACCAAACATGCTCGTCCTTTCAGCCGTGGAGGCGTTATAATGTGACGGTCAATCTCACTATTCGTTGGTAAAAGAGAAGTCCAAGAGTTGGCGGTGGGTGGTGATGACTAGCTTCCTTCCCTCTAGTCTTACACTGCTAAATTGGGGACGGCTAGCGAAGATAGCCCTCGTGTAGCTTTGCGCGAAATTAAAAAAAAAAACAACAATAATTCTATATTAGCGCTTCTCAAACTAGTTAGCAAATCATGTCCAAAATTGAATAAAATTATTTTTCATAAAACAAAATTTGTATGGATTAAAACGTTATATTTTGGAATACAACTTTTCATATTCCCGAAAACGTTTTCTTTAAGACACAAAACATCGCTAGGTTTAGGAGGCCGCTATAAATTTAAATTAAAAATGGTTCTCGCTGCTCCAGAAAAAAAAAGCATTTAAGTTAAGCCACAAACCGTACATATTCCGAGTTAACAAAAGTGAAAAAACGTATATGTGTATATAATATTTAAAATTATATCCATAGTCTTATTACATTTTTTTTTAGTTCAGCGAAACAAACTCAGAGTTTCTGAGATATTACTAATGCTATTGTATATTCGCTTTTTTGTTACATGTTTGTTTTTTAAACTTCCTGAAATCAAAGAAAAAGTAAATTAACATGTAAAAGCATAATTGGTGTGATATCAATGCAGACTTAGGCTTAACAGGTAACGATTTTATGGAAGCAAGAGATAACTAAAGTTGTTCACGTTTCTGCCGTTGTTAGATCAAAAAAAATATTATACATATATTTTTATTTAACTGAGTAAGGTTCTAAACATTAACATGGACATAAAAAAATATACAGACATAGACTCGAGAAAATTTATATGCAAAAACGGCTCGTTTGGGCTGAGAAAACACTTTTACATAGAAGGTCGAAACGTTGTTCGCTCTTCTATGTAAAAGTGTTTTCTCAGCCCAAACGAGCCGTTTTTGCATATAAAAATTTTCTCAACAAGTGGGTTTCTCGTCATCACTGATTAGACATAGACTCGACTCAGTTTGGGATTCACATTTGAATAAACGTATATATATATATGTATATACACACACACGACACAATTTGGGATTCACAACTGAACGCGCACACACATACACAACCTAATTTGATAGTCACAGTTGAACAGACTTGTTGGTAAATAAATTCGATTTATTGGAGGCGACAATTCATTCATTTCTCCTCCGGTGGGCTCAGCAGTAAGGTTACGGACTTACAACGATTTCTGCGGTGGACACAAAGCACGTGTCCCATTGTAGAGCTTTGCGCTTAAATAAAACAGTTACTTCCTATAGTTCAACTTGCAGAAATAGCACATTTTTGCACGTAACAAATATTTCACATTAGAATGACCACGAATTAAAATAGTGAAAACTTTCATCCTCAAAAAGTGAAATAAAACAAAGAATAATTTCGCTTAAGTTACGAATAACATCATTTTTTAAAAACTGATCACCGTCAAATCTGATGCACGAATTATTTCTGTATTTTTGTAGCCAACACAGATTCTTCTTCTTTGTAAATTTGTGTAACATTCGTTCCAGAAAAAGGACCGGCATTGTCAAGTGAATAATACACTCGACTCGTAATGCGAGGGTCACGGGTTCGAGTCCCCGTAACACCAGATATGCTCGCCCTTTCAGGCGTAAAAGTGTTATAATGTGACGGTCAATCCAAGTATTCGTTGGTAAAGGAGTAGCTCAAGAGTTGGCGGTGGGTGGTGATGATTAGCTGCCTTCCCTCTAGTCTTACACTGCTAAATTAGGGACGGCTATCGAAGATAGCTCGCGTGTAGCTTTGCACGGAATTAAAAAAAAAACAAACTTTCCAGAAGAACCACGAATTAATAATATTTCTGTAAAATCAAAATAAAGACTGAATAAATACACACACATCAACGTTGCTCTTTATTAATAATTTCAAATCAGGAGTGACAGTGTAAAAACGACATGTGAGATTTAGTTTTTTAGTTTGTCGCTTTGTTAACTCGAAGTGTTTACGACAACAATGTTATTACCGTTATTATTTTACACTGTACAGCGCATTCAAATGACATAATCGGATAAACTTTTCAACCGAAGTCCAGACCAGCTGACGCTTTCTCATATAAAGCAAAATGCCTCCTGTTCATTGGTTTGTGGCAAATGCATGGACTTTTTAAATTGAAATCTCTCATGGACTTATCAGAAATAAAATTTATCAATCGCTATTATATCTGTCTCTATAGTGAAGCCTAATTTTTACAAATTACCATGAAGAAGTTGAAAGACCCTATGCTTATATATATGTACATATCTTTAAAAATACTTGTATTAGAGAAACAAGCCTTCCCTAGACACACCTGAAGTTTTATTTCAGAAAGTTTGGAATTTTGATATCTAAATCACTTTTCTTACTTTTATTTAATTTCTCTTCCTTCTCTTTCTCTCTCTTTTCCAAGAATGCGAGACTAGAGGTTTGAATAAAGTGCGTGACAGTCTGCAGAAAGCACTACGAAAATCGGTGAACATTGTCCAGAACAGATGATGGTTGGAATAGCTTCATTTTGAGATAGAGTTTGTGTACTGATGGAGAGTGATAGAAAGCATAACGAACATCCTCTGTGACAAATTTTGAAACGCATTTTACCTTCCTCATATGCCGTGCCGAATTAAACTTATAAATCTTAGTGTACCCCTGATGAAATTTAGTTCCCCTTGAAGAAACTGTTTGTAAAATACACTACTCCAAATGTTACTAGTGATCACTACGTCGCAGTACTAGCAAATACCCAATACTGATTTATTCCCCAAACCTATGAAGTGTACGGTAACCAGTATGTTTTAGTTTGAAGCGAGAAGTAACCATTTTTTATCGCTTACGGATTCTTCCAGTACGGAGATATTTTGTTAAATGAACTGCTATATGCTCGTAGTTTTTATGTTCGAATTTCTACCATCATGTGGAAAAGTACGGGAGTTGTAATATCTGCTTCGTGTGCTAAAACAATAATAATAAATTAAATGGTTGCTATTGCTGTCTCGGTCGTGAGCTAAAGTGTTGTTTCTTACGCTGGCAATTAGTTCAGAATCTATTGAAATCCACCCTATAGAGCTGAGACAGATGTGAAGAAACAGATCCAAGACAAGAGCGTTTCCTGATCATATGGACTCGTCTTTATTTTAGAGAACACAGATGCTGCATTGTGACTTTCAAGATGGACCCGAAGCTCTTGTGTGGACACAAACGGTCAGTATAGCTACAAAGATTGGTTTAGGGACCTATTGATTTGGTGTCAAAGATTAGTATCAACATCACTTGGTTTAGACTGTCCAAGACTGAACGCCATCCATTCCTTGTCATGGATGGGTCCAAGATTCGTCTTTACTTCACAAACCATCATGGAAGCACTACCACAATGATGACATAAGTGAACACGATAGTACAGACTGTGAGTCCATCATGATCTAGTACGATATCAGCTTCAATGGCAAGACTGGATATTATATACATTGTATTCGATATTTGATAGCTTCACAGTACAGGGATTAAATCTTATCCATTTATGTGATATTGTATACTAGTGCCTCTGTAGTTAACTTTGCATTTACAGAAAGCAATGTTTCCCAGACGGTCATCTTGTGAAAAAGGAGTTATTTCAGAAAGAGACTAGTGTCCATATTGGATGACCACTTTGTATTCAAATATTAATCGAATCGAGCATATCTGGAACTCTTTCGAGCATGTCGTTTCGGCTCATGTCGTTCAATACGTTTTCTCATCTTCAAGACTGCGTTTAACCAAATAGAAAACGTATTAGCAAACCGACGGTTGCAGGGTAAGGTATAAGCAATATTGAACGAGGGCTTATTTGTTTGTTGTATGTGTGGTTCCTAGAGAACATGGTCTCAAAGAATGTTCAAGATGATGACCAATATTAAGTTTAGTTAGATTATTGGAATGAACTAGTAATACCAATTAATGTATTTACTCTTACAAAAGGAAGACAGTTTAGGCATCACATCATTATAATGTTTAAAGATATATTTTCCTGGTCACATAGCCATAATGTTTAGAGATATTTGTTCCTGGTCACTTTTTACTTAAAAAAGTAAATACTCAATAACAGAAACAATCCTGTTATTTAGTGCACTAATTTATTTTACTCAGCCTTGCATACATTTTGTCATTTGGTTGGTTGTTTTTGAATATCACGAAAAGCTACACGAGGACTATCTGCGCTAGCCGTCCCTAATGTAGCAGTGTAAGACTAGAGGGAAGGCTGCTAGTCATCACCACCCACGCCAACTCTTGGGCTACTCTTTTACCAACGAATAATGAGACTAACCGTCACAGGATAACGCCCCCACGGCTGAAAGGACGAGCATGTTTGGTGTGACAGGGATTCGAACCCGCTACCCTCAGATTACGAGTCGAATGCCTTAACCACCTAGCTATGCAAGACCTATTTAGCAGTGAAAGACTAGAAGAAAGGCAGATAGCTAGCGATCACCACCCATCGCCAACTCATGTGCTACTCTTTTACCAACGAATAGTGGGATTGACCGTCACTTTGCCATGCCTCCATGGCTGAAAGGGCGGGCGTCTTTGGTGGCAGGGGGATTCGAACCCGCGATCCTCAGCTTACAAGTCAAGCACCCTAACCACCTGGCCAAGGCAGGCTTTTATTACCTGTAACTCGTAAATTTACTAAAGCTGCAGCACTGGGAAATAAACTACATTTGAGGTCAAAATACAAAAGGTCAAACTAGGTATTATTTGAAAGTGCAAGGCGTGGTTCTACGCTTCCTAAGTCCACAGCATTCGCGTCACTAGCGTCGCTCTAATATTCCTATGTCAGTATGTATCTACCACTTGTCTGGCATATTCTGTACACATACGTTAACATTGGAAACATCAGAATGATGTTATAGAGCTGAATGACTGAATGTTGTGGCTAATGTCCTATGGTAGAAGCCGTCCTGAATGAAATAGCTTTAATATCCCATCCTTAAGAAACAAAGAAACAATATATATATATTGTTTCTTGAAGATTATCCAAAGTTAAAGTTGTTCTTTAAATAAAAATACATGTTTTTTATTATTTTTAAATAAAATTTATAAAAAGGATCTCAAGTAGTAATATGACGAAAACATTATTTTTAACGTGTTTTCTCGAACTAAAACTCAGCAGTAAGTTTGAAGATTTATTACGCTAAAATACAGGGTTCGATTACTGCGGGCCCGGTATGGCCAGGTGGGTTAAGGCGTTCGACTCGTAATCCGAGGGTCGCGAGTTCGAGTCCTCGTCGCAACAAATATGCTCGCCCTTTCAGCTTGAGGGCGTTATAATGTTACGGTTAATCCCACTTTTTGTTGGTAAAAGAATAACCCAAGAGTTGGCGGTGGGTGGTGATGGCTAGCTGCCTTCCCTCTAGTCTTACACTTCTAAATTTGGGACGGCTAGTGCAGATAGCCCTCGTGTAGCTTTGCGCGAAATTCAAAAACAAAACAAATCGATTACTGTGATAGACCCAGCAGATAACTTAATGTGGCTTTGCTATACAACAAACAAACGAAAACAACAACACGTTTTTACAGCACAAATAAGCGATATTGTTCATACATAATAACAAAATATTTTTATAGGCCTCGTTCTCAGACTGGTAAATCTGTATCACAAATTTTGTCTACATCCTCTCCTATTTTTGTTTCTGACTGTTACGGATAGAAGTTTTAATACATTCGTTTGGTCATAGCATTAACTACTACTTAGTTATTTCTACCTTCTAGCGATAAGTTTAAAAAAAATCTAACTCTAAAACATGGAGTTCGATTCCCCAAGGTGAACAGAGCGCCAATTGTATAGTTTTATGCTATTTATTTTCAAATGTTCATTTTACTTCATTTAAAAAAAATCTTACCTTTTAAATGTGTATAAATCAGGTATATTTCTTTCAAAAAAGTGCAATTTTTTCATGTACTGAAACACCAAAGGGTTTGTTTGTTTGTTGAATTTCGCACATATCTATATAAAGGTCATTTGTGTTAGCCATCCATAATTTTGAAGCTATCTTCCTTCTGATATACTCTTTTACCAACGAAGGGTAGGACTGACTATAGCATATAACGCCCTCACAGCTAAAAAAGCCACAACGTTCGGTGACAGTATTCGAAGTTGCGAGTCGACTGCCCCGAACCACAAGGCTATTTCAAGCCTGACACCAAAATGCTTTCATAAGATTACATAAATTCACCACTAATATGATCCAGCAAAGTTTAGTTAACCGTCAGCAAGAATGGTAATATAGATCTCTTTAGACTTACAACGTTAGAAACTGGGTTTCAATACCTCTGGTGGGCAGAGTATAGATAGCCCTTTGTGTAGCTTTGTGCTTAATTCTAAACAAATAATACAGATCAGCGCTCATCAGCACTGTTCAACTTTGTCAAGGAATTCACTTAACGTTCTACTTACTTAGCAGCCTTTGTTGTTAGAGAAATGATAAGCCAGTTACGTAAATGTTGCTAGCAAAACTATATATGAATAATATCTTCGTAATAACAAAATTTCACTTGAACATATTTACCTTTTCTAGATCTTCTAAGACTTGTGTTGTCCTATTCAGTTTGTGGCCGTGATTATTGATTCCAAATCATTATACAATGAAGAAGGGGAAAAAAGAGAGAGAGTCATCAATTCCTGTATAGACAACAAGGACGAGACGTTTTATTAGGCCCACATTAGTGTGTGTGTGTGTACCAGTGTTCTACAAAGAAATTCTGTGTATATTTCTATCCATCTGCTTGTATGATTGCTATAGCAACTATAGCACTGAAAGACAGAGGTAAGTTTACCACGCCCATCTGTTGTTAAAGTACGCACGGCACGTCTGCTTTTATGTTATTATGTTAACCATGATGCAGCTCGGCTAGGCTGCACAGTGAGGGAAAAGGGGGCTGTATGAGACGTGTGCGCGCGCGAAGCAGGCTTCAATAATTTAATCTTCACGATGTAAAAATACGATTCAAGTCTCATGTTGTGGGAATATTCTACCGTTAAGAAAGCTCTGGAACTTGTCTTCAGACATTATGTTTTATTCCTAAAAGCGTCAGACTCGTGCCTAGAGCCATTGACGGACATGACGTTAGTGAATACCAGTCGTAAGCTCTATCAAATTCCCCAGAATGGAGCTGAAACATTGCACAAGTGAAGTAATTATTCATTTGCAAAAAAAATAAATGAAACTTTAAAAATATGTATTGAATTATATCAACCTTTCGGGTTTTGTCAAAAACCCGAAATCACGCCCTCTATATTAAACTTTCTTTTTTCTTTAGTCATTCCAATTATAGACATGACAGCTGCTTTAGAATTTATGTTTATGTTACTTGTAACCCAAGAAGAAAAAGATTTGTTTGTTTGTTTTTGAATTTTGCGCAAAGATACTCGAGGGCTATCTGCGCTAGCCATCTTTAATTTAGCAGTGTAAGACTAGAGGGAAGGCAGGTAGTCATCACCACCCACCGCCAACTCTTTTATCAACGAATAGTGGGATTGACAGCCACATTATAACACCCTCACGGCTGAAAGGGCAAGCATGTTTGGTGCGACCGGGATTCGATCCTGCGACCCTTGGATTACGAGTCGAACGCCTTAACACACTTGGCCGAAGACAAAGGACTTTAATTTGTGGAAATAAATGTAACAGTAATATTCTGTTATCAGTACTTCTAATGAAACCGGTCTGGACTTGTTCTTCATGATAATGTTAGGGTAATTACTTGCTGAGATAATACTGATAAATATACAACAATTTTAATGAATACATAATTTTGAATTAATCATATATGTTAGTTACGAAAATACGTCTCAGGAGAAAAACACATTTATTTGAATCCAGTTGCCTATTGACAAACTGACTGGTTAAATATTCGTAAATTTGACATCTTTATTTTCCCTCAGTGCATATTTATTAAATCAAATAAAAAAAGTTTTTGGTAAAATATATAATATAGCAGTATATTCGATACCTTTCATATTAAGTATTAAGAAGTTTGTTTTGTTTGTTTGTTTGTTGTTTTTTTTTGAAATTCGCGCAAAGCTACTCGAGGGCTATCTGCGCTAGCCATCCCTAATTTTGCAGTGTAAGACTAGAGGGAAGGCAGCTAGTCATCACCACCCACCGCCAACTCTTGGGCTAGTCTTTTATCAACGAATAGTGGGATTGACCGTCACATTATAACGCCCCCACGACTGAAAGGGCGAGCATGTTTTTCCGCGACGGGGATGCGAACCCGCGACCCTCAGATTATGAGTCGCACGCCTTAACCCACCTGGCCATGCCGGGCCCAGTTACACGTTACACGTGGATATGACTTCAACAACAGTGATATCGTACATGAAACATGATTTTGCAGGTTACTGAGAACCAGTGATATGCATCGTAATGCTAATGAGATCATCTAGCGAAACGTGACTGATTTCTGAAATACTTTATTCTGAAGATACCAGATTCACAGCGAGGATGAAACGGGGTAAAAACAAATTATCCTTGAATCAAGGCACTATATTAAACCAACTGTTTAAGTCAAAATAAGCAGCGATATGTAAGTGTCCTGAATACATGGTAAAAGTACATAGTTTCATGCTCATGTAAATGTTTCAACACCAGCTGCTATTTCAACACACACCTCCACATATAATTATATAATATCGTTATCAAGTTTTTACAGTTTTAGTCTGGTTTCTTTAGACATTACGTTTAGAAAAACTGAACAAACACGTTTTCTCTAATCAGTTAGCTGCTAGCTGCACCGAATTGCTAAAATGTATAAGTCGTACTCATTAAATCAACAGATTCTGTTAAACATCCGACATTTTTTCTTCTTTCTCTGGTGTGTCGTAGTTATATTGTCTCAGTCGTGAACTACAAAGCTGCACGTGCCCTCGGAATATTTTCATTATAAAATAAATTTATAGACACGTATTGTGCTTCGAGAGATGTGGTTGTTTGTAAACAATGCTTCAAGTGATGAGAACTCAGTTGATTGTGTCTGTTTCTCTGGGCGATTCTGTGACATGCTTCATATTGAACTATGATTTCTTGCTTGAGTAAGCGACTAGTTCGATCAAAGAAATGGTTGTTTTCTGTTTATTCAGCGCAAAGTTACACAATGGGCTATCTGTTCTTTGCCCACAACGGATAATAAAACTCGAACTTTAGCATAACAATCCCTCGTACTTACTGTTTAAGCCCTTTGGGGGGTAGCAAGGACTAGTCAAACCATGTGTCATAGTCTAAAAGTGTCGCCTGTGTAGAAATGACCGTGTTAAAATAAAGCACGACCAGACCGAAACGACGTTTCATGAAAGTATGCTGAATTTTTATTACTTGTTTGATTGAATTCTATCCAATGGTGAATATTTCGCCAGTAAATAATGTGAGTTGAATATGGTAGCACATGTGTCAGGTATTATGGTCTCATAATTTATGCAAAATATTAAAAAAAACAAATGATTATACAGAAGGAGAGTTAGCGTTTTAAATGTAACTAAACCAAACGATAAGCAAAAACCATAACTAAATAAAAACAGAGTTTGTTATTTCACAAATGGACTATCTGTACTCTGTCCACCATGAGGATTCGAATCCCAGATGCTAGTTTTGTAAATGTGTAAAATTTCCGCTGATCCACTGAGGGGTAGCACCCCACTAACTTTTATATGAGTAAGATTAATTATTTGGCAGTATACTTTTACCCTTTTTTAACGTTTCTTACACTATATTTTTGTTCATACGTTCTATTACAGACAATAGCAAAAGTTACTGGTAAGACCAGAAGTATTATCATGTTTATTGCAGTATTATCTCCTATTAGTATCAAGTAATAAAAATAATATCTTCAATTAGTATCAAGTAATAAAAGAATATCTTCCATTAGTACCAAGTAATAAAAGAATATCTTCCATAAGTACCACGTAATAAACATAATATCTTCCATTAGTACCAAGTAATAAAAAGAGTATCTTCTATTTGTATCAAGTAAGAAGAAAGAAACTTTCGGATACTTTTTAAAATTTAGTAACGGTTTGTTTTGAATGTCGGTAAACACAATATGCTATCTGTACTCTGCCCACCCCACCACTGGAGGGGGATATATTTCAGTAAACTGAAGGCATGGGGTTGATTTTAGTCTGCCCACAGTGGTATCGAAATCCGGTTTTTAGTGACGTGAGTCCGCAGACATACCGCTGTACCACTAGCGGGTAGCATGAAGTTTTTCTAAGTATTTACAATAACTAAAATTAACAGCCCGAAACGGTCACATCTGAAATAATCTATTGGTTGGTGTGAGATCAAAGACCGTTCAACAGTTTTGAATAAATGTTTCTGAAAAAATATGGTTTTTTACCCTTTGCAACACAAACATAAATATAATTAAAATATGATTTTGCTTCCCTCTCAAAGTAGAAATGTGGATATAAAATATAATAACAACAACAGTAACTGTTCCTTAATCTCTTATAGTCATTTAATAAGATATTTCTAAGATCCGGTAATTGTTTTATAATTGTAGGGAGCGAAGGTGCCTCTAAGGTTGATGGAGAGGCACATTTTGTGGAACTTTCCATTAGTGCAGAAAATAGAGTCCCAAACTAAACATTAAGGTTTGAAAAATGGAGAAGAATTGCATACTGTCACTTATTTTATGCATTCGAGTACAGTGTAGGTTTCTGACAATCTAGGCCAAGTGGATTGCTAATTGCTACTATTTCGACCTTTTTAGAGTTGTTTGAAAGACGTTAAGGATACTATAACGTATAAGTATATCTTTCAAGAGCTTATGAAAAGCTTCTTTTGTCGCCCAGTCCTGTGTTACCATCGCTATATGATCATCAGAAGTTGGGGACGCGACTATAACATACTTCGCCTTTGTGGCACCAAGTTTCTTCCAGTAATAATATTCGTTAGTTTACTCAACATTTTGTTTTTCATTCTATTGGCAGCTAGGATTGAAAGCTTTTACATATTAATTATTTTATCAAAAAATATATCTTTTTTGCTGGCTACAGTCTCTGTAGTTCTCGGCACGTGGTGTGACACAAATGTAGGAAAATATGTAATTCTCGATTCGAATTCGGACCCGTTTTAGCCATAGTCATCCTTTTCTCAAGTTTTACACTGCTAAATTAGGGACGGCTAGCGCAGATAGCCCTCGTGTAGTTTGCACGAAATTCAGAAACAAACAAACTGACAGGACAATATGATTTTGATACCAATCCTCAATAATGTACCCCGGTGAGACAACTGTAAGTTTACGGATTTTACAATACTAAAGTTAGGGGTTCGATTCCCCGCGGTAAATACAGCTATTAGTCCTCTGTGACTTTGTTCAAAAAAGAAACCCATGTAGCACGATTTGTTTTGTATAATTATAAAAATTATCCAACCATCGTTCAAATTACAACACAAGTTATCACAAAAACGTATATACGAATAATAGAGTGTTAACGAAATTAAAAACAACACAATATTACCTTGTTCAAAACAGGTTTAAAATCGTTAAAAACAAAACAGATAGGTAAAACAACAGTACGAAAGTAAATCTACTAACTTATAAATTTGAGTCGGTTTTGTTGTGACTTTAATTTTTACAAAATAACTTCATACAATTAATCAAACGGAATATGTTACTTGGAAAAAATAACTGTAATTTAAACCCACATAGAAGCTTCAATGCATAAACTCTGAAGGAAAATGCACGTATTAAGAAATTGTTTGTTTGTTTGTTTTGGAATTTCGCACAAAGCTACTCGAGGGCTATCTGTGCTAGCCGTCCCTAATTTAGCAGTGTAAGACTAGAGGGAAAGCAGCTAGTCATCACCACCCACCGCCAACTCTTGAGCTACTCTTTTACCAACGAATAGTGGGATTGACCATCACATTATAACGCCCCTACGGCTGGAAGGGCGAGCATGTTTGGCGCAACCGGGATGCGAACCCGCGATCCTCAGATTACGAGTCGCACGCCTTAACACGCTTGGCCATGCCGGGCCCATTAAGAAATTGAATAATGTTACATCTCTCGCTGTATAAAATATGATAGAAGTCACTTGTTGACGCAGTGTCATATAGTTGTGGAAAAAAAAAGTTTCAATAATAAACCCTTTGTGTTCATTGCTGGTGATAGCTACTGTGTAATATAACGCTTTTTCAGTTTTGGTTAAAACGAAAAAATCCCGAACTTAAAAAATGCTGCATAAACGACAACTACGTCTACATTTCTTTGATATGTTATTTTATGCGTTTTCCTCAGCGTTGCTTCAAAACGATTCGAAGCCTTTCACGTTTCGAGTATGAATGTTAAAGCATTCTGATGACGTGTAACCAGACATTAAACTCATTTCTTTGCACCCTTGATTAAAGCTTCATTAAACTTTTTTACCCTCACTATGGTTTATCGGGTTTTATAAAAATACACCAGACATTCGGTCCTAAAGACATGTAGTGAATGCACTAGTGTATGTAGTGTGTCACGGTTTTGTATTTTTAAAGGAGTACACTAGAAGATAGATCTCGAGATATAAAAACAGGTATCCTGGTAGTCTTATTTAGTTTGTTGATTTATCGTTAGGAAATATTTTGTTGTTAAGCGCAAACTACACAATACGCTATCTATGCAAGGACCACCGTACTTTGATATTAATGTTTAGTGATTTTCTTAGCTTTGTACGTATACCAAGTTTAATGAATATGTCGTTAATAATTCTCAAACTACTTAAAATCACCAAATTCTATTTTGTTATTTTAACAATACCTTTCCGAAATGATTAATTACACAGTGGCTATCTGTGCTGTTCCAGTCATAGATATCGAAGTATTTATTTTACGAGTTATAAATTTTCATTCAAACTTACCACTACTGGAAGACATTTGTTTTAACCAATGTTTAATTTTTTACTTCCTTTTTTACAATTACAAGTTGTTTGTTGTTGTTGTTTTTTTCAAGAAAGCTACTTTACGGTTTTATTATTTATATCTTCTGATGGGTTTGGTTTGTTTTGAATTTCGCGCAAAGTTACTCGAGGGCTATCTGCGCTAGCCGTCCCTAATTTAGTAGTGTAAAACTAAAGGGAAGGCAGCTAGTCATCGCCACCAACCGCCTACTCTTGGACTACTCTTTTACCACCGAATAGTGGGATTGACTGTTACATTATGCAACGGGAACCCGTGACCCTCAGATTACGAGTCGAACGCCTTAACTCACCCGGCCATGCAGGGTCAAAGTTAGAATGCGCCAGTGTCCTGTCAGACCAAGAATATAAAATATTGACTCTTATAATTAATTACATTAAATCGGTTTTTAAAATAATAAATTAATTTAATTTTGAGGTAAAGTTGCATTATTCATGAGCTAACGTCTGTTTTTTTCTTTTACACGTGCAAGTACGTTTGCTGTGTAAGGAGCTTACAGATTCATCCAACAGGTGGCTTGTAAAAAAAATAATCGAGTAACATCTGGAAATATTTCCACCATCGCTCTACCCTAACAGTATAAGAATATCGTAAAGCTAATACCCAAGCAGACAAATGTAGTATTGTTAGTAAAGCAAAGAACGGGCAAGATCAAGCGATTCAGTAGAATCTGACACGTGCAATCATTAGGTCGTCTTTGAAGAAAGAAAATCGAGTTTCTCCATTTCTTTTTGTTTCGTGCAGTGTTACTTGAGGACTATCTGCGCTAGCCATTCTTCGTTTGGAAGTGATAAGACACGGGGTAAAGAAGCAGTTAACTCCACACACCGCACTCGTGGGCTACTCTTTTACCAATGTCATATTATAATGTCCTCCACAGTCGAAAGGACAAGAATGTTTTGTGCGACAGGGATTCGAATCCATGACCCTGCGTTGCTTGTAAAACGCCCTAACTACAGGTCCATGCCAGGCCAGTATAAGATGTAAACCAAGGAATATTTTGTTTGCGTGTGTTTAAATTAAGAATTTTTTGCTATGTAATCCTTTGAAGTGCTAGATTAAAACATGTCTGTAATCCTTGTTGCGAGAGAAGTTTTGTAAATTAAGATTAGCTTGTTACTGAGCTAGATACAGATTTTAAATAAATCTCTCACTAATAATTGTTTCTGTTAGCGAATATTGTACCCATATTCAACTTGCACAGTGGTGATATGTATCTGTAATTATTACTTAGACTTCTCTTAAGGTTATGAACGTTGTGCAAAAAGTATATTTTCATAAAATTCTTAAAACACCTAAAATGTAGCAGAATAGGTTCAAGTAATTCATAAAGACTGCACTGGCGTGAATTTCAAATGGCAACTTTTTACTTATGCCAGGAAAACGCTCGTTAAAAGGCTGTGGATTTTAAACACAAAGTTTTCAAACAGTTTACCGTAAATGATATAAAAAGAACTCTAACAAAAGCTATAATTGTACCAAATACAAGGAATTTTGTACCAAGTTGTGTAATAATTGAACTCTTTCTTTCTTTCATAAAGGTCAAATTTTATTTCACAAACATATCAGCGGGTTGTATTTTGAACCCAAGAAAACTTTATGAATGCCTTCTATTCAAACGATACTTTTATCTGTCTAAAATAAACAAAGCCAACAAATACTCACTTTAAAAAAAAGAAAAAAAGAAAAGCAAATCAATAGCGAAAGATCTCGAGACACGAGACGAAACCGAGAGCCAGACAGTAGCGTGGACAATGCAAGAAGAAAATCCTTTTTTACTGGATGCTGGAGAAAGTCGCATTAAGCAACACACAGAAGTAGTGTATACTGTTTTGAAAAGAGAGTGAGAAGTGAGGCGAGAGATATTGCTATATTTCCTATTTGTTTGATTTTTGTCAAACCGTATAAAGGTCTGCAAAAAGAAATATTTATCTAAGGAGTTCAAATTTTTTAAATGAATGAATAAACAAAAACAGATTTTGCGAATAGATGATTGAATATTATAAAAAAAACAACAGAAGTTTTTTTAGACATAAAGAAAGTTGAAAAGTAGAACATATCCCCCACCTCAAAAGTTATTGAAAAGTAGACAAGAAAAATATTGAAAAATTAAATTTCCAGCATAATAAATTCTAGTCTTGGTCAGCTCTTGACGATAAATATATTTGATTTTAGCTTTAGAGCGATTCGTGTTCTTCAGGACTAAAAACGTATTTAAAACGGCAAATAAAAGTGGTTACAAATATGTAACTTGCAACGAACTTAAATTAATGTTGTAAGATTTATATGAAAAGTTTTCATTAGGGAAGATATACATACATATATATATAAATGCACAAAAGAGATTAATCAAACTCTAAAAAATCTATAAGTATACTTATCACCAGACGATCACGTGATCATATTTGCCACGCATTGATGCGCAGCAATGAAAATGTTAACAGAGACTTATGACAGGCGGAAGATTTAACGTGTAAACTTAAAAGTAATGACGTTGAAGAAAGAAAAGATGCGCAGATGCTTTTCATGAAAATAATCTTTGTTAGTACTTTAGGCCTGACTTCTAAAAGATGTATTATAGAAAGATAAAAATGCAGAAGAACTGGATGTTGTTGACTCGACAACGTAAAACTTGAAGTGAAGTTAATAAGATATGACATAACTGGACTGTGGATGTGCAATAGAAAAATTATTACAGAGGACATTGATCTGAAGAAGGCATTAAGATAGAACAGAAATCTTGTTTCACGTTGGAGAAGTCCAAAAATCTGCTGCAGGGCGTCTCCCCGGTCATCTTTATGCTTTGAGAATGAGTCTATAGCTGAATAGCGTCGTTTTTAGCAGTAGACCAATCATGGTAAGGAAAATACAGTTTGCGACAGCTTTATTTTTCGACGTGTCGGTAATCCCAAAAGGCCAGGTTAGTGATAACTAGCATTCATGGATCGTTGAAGATAGTCTAAACTGAAAACAACTATAACAGTGACAAACTCCTGGCTTTATTTAGGAAAACTGAAACAAAAAAGGGGTAACTTGAAAAGTACTGAATTTTTAAATTGTGTGAATATTTATATATACATAAATAGCGAAATTAAATAAATGTATTTAAATGAAGTTAAATAAGTAAACAAAATCATGAGGAAGGATTGCGTTAGAAACAGCTAATCCCAACCTCTGATTAATTATATTATAACCATAATTTTTCAAGCCAAAATAAAGCACATTAAAATTAAACAAATTACGCTGCATTTCTTTTAAAAAAAGATCCTAGAGTACAAGCTCATTTTAAAAAATGCAGCTTATTTTGTTTTGTCTTAAAAATATGGTTTTAATATATATATATATATATATATATAGTTATCTGTTGCATTGATATATAATGCGTACAGACATAAGAACAGTCATCGGATTTGTTTTATAAATTGCCTGATACCTTCTAGAAAAATTAACTCAAAATATATTTCTTTTTTCATATTTGGCCTGGCATGGGCAGGTGGTTAAGTCACTCGACGTATATATAATCTAATGGTCGCGGGTTCGAATCCCTGTCACACTAAACATGCTCGCCATTTCAGCCGTTTAGGCGTTATAATGTTACGTTTCTACTATTCGTTGGTAAAAGAGAAGTTCAAGTGTTGGCGGTGGGTGGTGATGACTAGCTGCCTTTCCTCTAGTCTTACACTGCTAAATTAGGGCTGGCTAGCGCAGATAGTCCTCGCGTAGCTTTGCGCGAAATTCAAAAAACAAAACAAACTATTATTTATTAAGTGTGTGTGTAACGAATCTCAAGAGAAGACTCCATGGTTAACTAGATAATTTGCAAATACAGCTTGTTTTCTCCAAGAGAAGAGTTTTATTGATTTTAAATGTGTTGGAAAGATTAAAATTCTGGTTCGAACAGTACCAAAAACAACGTGGTAAAATGCTTTTTAATAAGTATAGTTCACAACTAAAAATTAATTAATATAACAGTGATTGTATTAAAAGAGAAATGTTTAAGAATAAATTATTAACCGTTAAATTGTATTAATTCAGGCTACAGTGTGAAGAATTGAATTTGCTATAAAATCTATTACACAATACATGTAGAAAATAAATCAACTGATTTAACTGAAAAATATCGTTCGTAATCACGAATATAAAGGTTTGATTAAATGCAAAAGTTCATAATGTTCCTATTAACTTCTTTTTTATATATGAACCAACATAGTTAATTTCACTGATAATTCGATAGATTTCTTATTTGTTTTTATTCAGGCCCGGCATGGCCAAGTGTGTTAAAGCGTTCGAATCCCGGTCGCGCCAAACGTGTTCGCCCTTTCAGCCTTGGGGGCGTTATAAAGTGACGGTCAATCCCACTATTTTTTGGTAAAATAGTAGCCCAACAGGTGGCGGTAGGTAGTGACGACTAACTGCCCTCCCTCTAGTCTTACACTGCTAAATTAGGGACGGCTAGCGCAGATAGCCCTCGAGTAGCTTTGCGCAAAATTCAAAAGAAACTGCTTTTATTTTTTGTGTTCTGAAATTAAAACATATAGTTGTGTAGACATCATTTCATAAAGTTTAATTTTAGGTTTTGATATGTTATTTAAATAAAAATGTGATTTGTTTATTGTTTAAGGCAAAGTCCCACAACGAGCTATCTGTGTCTACTACGATTATCGAAACCCTGTTTTTTCCTTTGTAAGTCCGCACACATGCCGCTGAGACAGTGGTAGGGAAGGTGCATTAAATACTGAGCATCTGATGTGTTGTTAGTGTGTAACTAATATCTATAGGTGGCACTAGTTGAGAACTACGTAGAAAAATATTTAAAGCTAAGAAAGTCGTAACCAACAATAATACATCAACTGAAGTCCAATCGCACAAGATGCAAGCATTTTCTTGAAGGACGAACGAGTCTAATAGAGAAAAAAACACACCTAATAAATGTAATAAAACATTATAAAAATGGATTATTTCTGGAGAAATAACAATAAAATCGTAAAAATATATCATAAATGCAGTTTTCAATTCATTCTGCAAAACCAAACAGTCGTTCGAAGCGCAAATATATATTATGGTTGAGCATTAACTTCTAGTTTCTTTGTGGAAGTATAAAAATCAATCCTGTTTTAGAGAGTTCGTTGTTTCTCTTTCTCGCAATGAATGGTTTAAATGAATGGTTTAATTCGTTTTATTTGTTTTCTGATAGCAAACCCACATTGGGCCATCTGCTCAGTTTAATTCGTTACTCTATAGAACAAGCTTTATTACACTCTCATTTTATGTTAACTGTCCGTTTCTATGCTTGTTATACTCATAGTTAACCCTTAAGCAATATATACATTTTACAGTTCTATAGTTTATCAAGTTTGTGCGCACATATGCGAACACACCTGCACGTCAAAACTCGCTTTTTTAATTTTCACGTGTACGTCGTAAAAAATTATTTGATAGAAATGAGATAACAAAGCACTTAAGTGGCCCTTAACTCTGAGCAAAACTGCACTTTTTCGATAATATAGTAAATCTCAGAGACGTAAAAATTTTGAAAATCATCACACGAAACAATATAAGGTAAAAAACATTGGATTGTATAACAGTGCATGCTGCTAAAATAGGTTCTTAGCAATACATGAAAAAAACAGTATTTGATGAACTTTTGTCCTTTAATTTGAAACTTAAATTAGACCACTGTTAATTATATTTTAATTTCAGTGTATAGTTTGAAAGGTAAAAAAAACTGCCCATGCATCATTTTATCTTTATAAAATTTTAAAACTAACGTCTGGTCAGCTACTAAAATTAACGTGGTTACCACATATTAAAAATATACTGATACGAATCTGGAAAAGAGCAAACTATGCAAGAAGTCTTTCAGGTAAAATCCAAGGAACATCGCCAGACAACATACTTAAAATCTACAAAACGTACATTAGACCAACAATAGAATATGCATCACCTGCCTGGATTAACATAGCACCCACACATGTACAGAAACTTCAACGTATACAAAATTCAGTACTAACTTCAGCATATAAAGTACCACGCAGCACCTCAACCACATTCATGCACAAGTATGTAAACATAGACACAATATCTGAAAGACTCTTGCATAATTCTCTAAAATATTTCAATAAGAATTGGCATAAAAATGACTTAATGTGTGATCTCGACAGATATCACGTACATGATGTAAATAGTCCTAAATACCTCTCCTCTTTTAACATATATTTAAGAAATGTAACACAAGCTGCCACTATGCACTAGACACTTAGTCCTTGTTTCTTTTTTTTATTATTATAATTATTATTTTTCTTTTTTTTAATCATTATTACTTTTTTTTTCTCTCTTATTGAATTATTATTCAAGTATTGAATAATAATTATTATTACTTTCTTTTTTCTTTTTTTCTGTGTGTGTGTTACTACAAGTAGTAGTAGCATTCTCTCTGTGGAGAAAAAGGAGAAAAATAAACAAAAAAATATATATATATATGAAAATACAAAAAAAATTAAAAATGAAGAAAAAAAACACGAGAGAAATAATAAAAGGAAAAAAACAAAAAAAACTTTTGTTCGTCCATGCATGGACTGTGCCCTGAAATGGGCCTGAGTATGATGTTATACTTTTACTCTGGCCCAAAGCTAAAAAAAAAAAAAAACCCTAAAGACAGACGCTATAATCGTTCGGGAGGGAGGAAGAGGTCAAATGTACCTGACCCTCCTGGGTATTTAACATCAATACCCAAATACCGACACAGTGAAACTAAGATTGTTTGCCGTCACCCCTAATCGTGAACTACTAGCTAGGAGTACAACCAGTCACATGCAAAGCACTCAGAGCTTAAAGTGACAGAAATAGTTCGTGATATCTCAATGATTCTTATCCAATTTGCCAGCTCAGGACCCGTACTACATCACCACTTCACGCCCTCTAGCGTCTAATAGTTAAAACTGAAAAGTCATATTATACGTTTATTTAAAAAAAACAAAAAAGCATACACGCTGCTTAAGTCCCCCGAGGTCAGTTGTGAATTTCCACACTAATATCTGGTGTTTGTTACCCCGCGATATACAAACGTAGGTAGCTCATTATTGTATAGCTTTGCGTTTTAAAGAGGACAGCAACAGACTGTTGGATTTTTTATTCATATGTATGTTATAAACAGTGAAAATGAGCCATCTATACAGAATATTTTGTGCTTATTATTTCTGTTAAGCGCATACCTATTACGAAGTGGTGATTGTACACATAGTTTTAATGTAAACATCCTTAGTTTGAAAGATAGCTCAAAGTCGCTCTAAACAGTGCATTATCAACCAATTTCGTTTACGCTACGCACGTAGATGACTGTACAAAAACACATACAAAATGTAATGAAAATCTCTCAGCGTACGTTTTCAGTAACGTTGTAGGGAACCTTCTAGTCAACCATAGTTCTAGAAAGGCAATTTAGAATATTTACAATTGTTTTAACATAAGTCAGACAACGCGGAAAAACAGGCCTATACGTTTGGTATTGCTAATAGTGATGAGTGTGGTTGGTCTTGTAAAATTTGATGTTTCACAGTTTCTAAATAGCTGACTTTTAATTTAAAAGCTGAGTCCCGATATTTTGCGCTCTCTATTTTTCCACACGTATTTAATTAATTTATTTGACATACATACCTGGTGGTATCGAGTATCTGCATCCTTCTAGTTGACCTTTGATAACCGTCTCAATCTATTCCTGGACATTAATATGTTGTTTATACTTATGAATCACATGTTTAATTTCAAAATCTAAATAAAATATAAAACAAACACGTTTCTATTTTACGTTTATTACTGATGTCCAATGATAGGTTTCGTACCACATAAATATTTAAACTTTGTTTGTTTTGGAATTTCGCACAAAGCTATTCGAGGGCTATCTGTGCTAGCCGTCCCTAATTTAGCAGTGTAAGACTAGAGGGAAGGCAGTCTAGTCATCACCACCCACCGCCAACTGTTGGGCTACTTTTTTACCAACGAATAGTGGAATTGACCGTCACATTATAACACCCCACGGCTGAAAGGGCGAACATGTTTAGCGCGACGCGGGCGCGAACCCGCGGATTACGAGTCGCACGCCTTACGCGTTTGGCCATACCAGGCCTTTAAACTTTGTTGTTATTATTATTCTTAGCATGCCACACGTTTCATTACTCCAAGGTGAGCCTAAGAACATTTAAACTTTGTTGTTATTTATTATTCTTAGTATGCCACACTTTTCATTACTCCAAGGTGAGCCTAAGAAGATTTAAACTTTGTTGTTATTTATTATTCTTAGTATGCCACACTTTTCTTTACTCAAAGGTGAGTCTAGGAACATTTAAACTTTGTTATTATTATTCTTAGCATGCCACACTTTTCTTTACTCGAAGGTGAGTCTAGGAACATTTAAACTTTGTTATTATTATTGTTAGCATGCTACACTTTTCTTTACTCGAAGGTGAGTCTAGGAACATTTAAACTTTGTTATTATTATTGTTAGCAGGCTACAGTTTTCCTCATTCCAAGGTGAGTATGCAGACCTATGACAATGAAAATCGGGTTTTGATACCCTCTCTGGGCAAAGGTCAAATTTCTCATCGAGTGTCTCCGCGTTTAACGACAACTTAGCCATTGGTTCACTGCTGACAGGAGTATGAATTTAATGAAGTCAGCAAGATTTCGTGTATGTTTTATCCAGTAATAGAACTGAGGTAAATCTGTTTACTCATTTTCTTTGACTTGTTCCTTGAACCATAAACAACTAAGTGTCTAGGTGCATAAGAGCAACAAAGCAAGTAGTTTGCATTCTTATTTGACAGTTTTATGGCGAAACATAAATTGAAACTTTTTAGGGCCTGACACGAATAAAGAAATATTTAGCATAAAAACTCAATTCGTACCTTATGAGTGTTAAACCACGCATACAATCACCCGAAGCAGTTGCTTGTGTTTCCATTCAGCTGTTAGGTGTTTATCAATGTCATAGCCAAGTGTCATGTCATTACATATAATCATGTTATATCCTTTTGGACTTTAAACAGCCAAATTAGCTTTGTGTTAAAAACTTGTGTTCTCATATAATGGGTCTCCATGTCTATGGTGTTTTGTGGACTCGAGAACGTGAAATGACACGAAAAATAGATGTTTGACATCATGAGGAAAATAACGTGGTCTCGAGCGACGTTAATCATCTGTGTGAGAAATAGCATCACTATTTTTTCCTCAACGTTCAAACGTGTGGGAACATAGCCTGAACTGTATGTATAACGCTAAACCTAACACACATGTAATTAATGACAAAAGTGCTTAGCATTCTTATCAATAACTTGCAGCATTTTCTTTTTTTTTTTACAAATACTACCGAAAATATTTTAATAACACTATTTCATGCCAGTAGTTGTTTTTTTTTACATTTAGGCTTAGAAAACCAAGGAAGAAAATAAAGTACAACATGAGAAATTTCAGCAGTTCGGATTCTTTAAACAGCAAGGAATTTAGGTTTCGATACCCGTAGTGAGCAAGGCACAGATAGCTCATTAAGTAGGTTTGTATTTAATTCCAAACAATCAGTTCATAAATCAATACAACAAGGATTAATTATATGTACGTGTCATAAATCAGGTCTCTCAGTGGCATGTTTGCGTGCTTAGGCTACTACAACTCGGATTTTGATGCCTGTGGTGGGTATAACAGAGATGGCCCGTTGTGTAACAATAAGCTTAAAATCAAACAAACTCTTATAGTTCAGCTATCCTGTGTTTTGTATGCAACGTCACTGGTTTTTTAAATGTTAGGTGAATTAATTGTTTTCTGATACGTAATATTTTAAATCACACTTAATGTTTTTTCTGATTCATGCATTTAACTGAAATTAGTAAATGTGATAAACATACGTTTTTGTTTATAGTTAGGAACAAAGCTACACTATGACCACCACGGGTATCGAAGCCAGGTCTCTAGCGTCATAAGTCAACATTCTTACTGCTATGCTACTAGGGTGGGGTGGGGGGCACGCACAAACGAATTTCGTTTGAGCGAGTGGTAGTTTTTGTAAAATTAAATCCACTCTTTTCCGAACAGAAATATGTTTTGTTTATTTATTTTGATAACAATACTGCTCCGTATTACGTTAATTTTAATGTTGTTAATTTTTATTAGGTAACACACACATCGCAGTAAATGGCAACACAATGCAGTTAATATTGTTGTACAATCAATTTAATAATATCTAATAATTACGGAACTCTATTTACCTCTACAGCTCCGACTATTTTCTCTTTTCAGAAGAGTGCCAGCGTTTATATTTACCGCAGAAAAGATATACAACTACATATAACGCGCTTGCTTCAACTACCGCGTACTGTACTTGATATATAAATCTGCCTATTCATTGCTCAAATACAGCGTTAAATGGACTATTTGTTACTAATGCATGGTTTCCACTTCACGTCTAACATTCCTCCTGTTCTGATAAGTCCGCCTATAGTTACTCTTCGAACAATGACTTTACCAATAACACAAAACAAATGATGCTATTTCAAACGATAAGTTATATTGTTATTAGTACAGACCTTGCAAAGTGTGTGTGTGATAAATTCAAGCTTTCAGTTTGCTGTTGCAACTATAATAACTTCTTGAAGTCATTTTATTTCGAACAGTTTCACTTCGTCTTCAAAAGCCTAGCGTCGTCTTCTTTAATGACAACAGAGAGTCCGTGTTATGAACATTTTCCTCATTAGTGATTTGATTTCTTTCTAAATCTTCAGAGAGCATAATAAACAGATTTTATTTATTACAAAATACATATTGTAAGTTCGTATCTCTAATATACAAGACAGCCAAAGATTTAGTTTAGGTATAAACGTGGGATAATCCTATAATCTATAGCTTTGCAAGCTGACATAGGCGTCTAAAAACAAACTGTGGAAGAAAAAACAGGCCAATGGTGACGTTTAGGATGATTTTGCCACACATATATATACGTGCGTGTGTGCATTTGTATATTCATTGCTGTAATCTGTTTGTTTTGTTTTGCTGAATTTTTCGCAAAGTTAAACGAAAGGCTATCTGCGCTAGCTGTTCCTAATTTTGAAGTGCTAGACTAAAGAAAAGGCAGCTCGTCAACACCACCCACCCCGAACTTTTGAGTTACTCTTTACTAACAAAAAGTGGGATCGACTGTACATTATAACTATCTCCACAGCTAAAAGGGTACATCAATTCGATGATGGGATTCCACTCCGCGATTTGCTGATTGTGAGTCGAGCACCTTCAGTATAAATAAGCCACGACAGAGTTCGCTGTAATAACAGAGTGCCGATTAATTGAATATCAGTAACTATCAGATTTATGAAATTTGCCAACAATTTTTATACACACAATTTTCTTTCTTAACACAAATGTACTTTAATATGCAAAAACACAACACAACTTATAATAATAGTGTGTGTGTTTTTCTTACAGCAAAGCCACATTGGGCTATAACAATGGTTATTGCAAATATTGGTTTACGTACATGAATTTTACAAACTATACTGGGACTTCTATCTGGTCTTAAACTGAATCTTTTATCGACGGTTCACAATGAGCGAAGTAATTTTATGTTGATACACAGATACACTTTACTTGGCGGAAATGCCAGTCAGCTCTATTTTGACTGGTCTCACGCGGTTTACAAACTGACTTTCACCGAAGAAGATATTTGATGTCCTCTTAGAAATACTTACGTTCGAAGTTGATTCTCTGAAGTCGAACGATTTGTAATATTCGAAATATATAAACGTTCCTGATAGAATATTTATAGTTTTCCGATTAATAAGCGTTCATCACAATTATAACTTCCTAGGTTTATGGTATATTGACTGTAACAAACCAACAATATAGAACTGTCTTTCCGTGCTGAGTTGGTTACATTTTATAAGCTTTAAGACAAGGTTATCGAAAGTTCAATTGGCAACAATAACGGCAATCACTGGTATTACATACACATATAGTACATTGTTGAATCTCAAACTCGAGAATCTTCCACATATTTAGAGAACAGCCGAAACTTTCGCAATACACATTTAACAGTATAAGTTACACGCATTCCTAAATGTATATTTAACTTAAACAAACATAGATATTAAAATAAATACATAATAATAAATGCTGTATAACATATGATACAGACATTAGTTTTGGCTTCTATGACTGATTTGTTCAGATTACGGGAAAGAGACTTTCTTTACAATTGTAAGCTAATAAAACAATTACTTCAGATAATTCAAAGTGAATCTACATATAATATTTAATGGAGCATGGATAAGAAACATTACAACTGCAAACTCGACAAGCCATAATTTATTAACGTTTTTTAAAAAAAATAAGTAAAATATAATTGACGGTTCTGAAGAATTTTCGCTACTTTTAGTTTCATAAATCATCAGTTTTCTTTCATTAGTTTTCAGTCTTTACTTGAAATAAAAAATCCCACTAATAACGTGATCGTTTCTGTTCCATTGTACTTAGTCTTTGCCTATTTCGAGATTATTGTAATAAATTAGACCCTTTGGAATTTGAACTTCAAAATGTGTCACTGATATTTATTTCTCCTTATAAGAGTACAATATAACACCATAAAATGGAGGGCGCTAAAAGTGTCTTCTTAAAATTTACCTACTATCCGGATCGGCAAGGCCAGGTGGGTTAAGGCGTTCGATTCGTAATCTGAAGGTCGCGGGTTTGAATCCCCGTCATACCAAAAATGTTCGCCCTTTCAGCCGTGGGGGCGTTATAATGTGACAGTCAATCCCATTATTCATTGGTAAAAGAGTAGCTCAAGAGTTAGCGGTGGGTGGTGACGACTAGCTGCCTTCCCTCTAGTCTTACACTGCTAAATTAGGGCCGGCTAGCGCAGATAGTCCTCGCGTAGCTTTGCGCGAAATTAAAAAAACAAACAAAACAAAACAAACCTACTATCGACTTTTCTTTCTCGTTTGTGCATGTGTGTGCTTAATACCCAATTTTATGAATTTCACACTCATTCTCGCATCGGGAAACAGTTCTTATTTTAGCAAACGTTAATAAATCAAAATTATATTTACATAAATTGAGTATTTTTAATCAGTGGACTAGGATATACCATTATTCCTAAGTTTGTAAGATTGTAAGTTGTTTTTCTTTTGTCTTTATATTGAATGATCATAGCACAAACTCGGTGGGTCTGAAGAAAGTTAACTAGAATCCGGGGTTTGATTTCTTGCTGTGGACAGAGCATATATAGCCCCATACATAGCTATCCGTTAAACACAAGTAGAATAAGCGATATATTAAGATTAACCATACGGGTCTAGAATGGATCATAGCTTAAGAGAAGCTTAAACAGCTTATCATAATCGTAGTTAGAAAATAGGTATTAGCAGACAATGGCCCAGCATGCTCAGGTGGGTTAATGCGTTCAACTCGTAATCCGAGGGTCGCGGGTTCGAATCCCCGTCACACCAAACATTCTCGTTCTTTCAGCTGTGGGGGCGTTATAATGTGACGGTCAATCCCACTATTCATTGGTAAAAGAGTAGCCCAAGAGTAGGCGGTGGGTGGTGATAACTAGCTGCCTACCCTCTAGTCTTACACTTCTAAATTAGGGACGGCTAGCGCAGATAGTCCTCGTGTAGCTTTGTGCGAAATTCAAAACAAAACAAACAAATTAGCAGACAACTAAAAGTAAGAGGTCGACGAAACCCGACCCTTCTGGGTATATAAACATCAATACCCAAACACTTATAAGAGAGAGAGAGACAACTAAAATACAAGTAGGACGTACATGGTGGGTGGATGAGTAGTCAGGTACAGATACCCTACCATCATCAACGTGCTAAACCATGTAATTCTGTGAATTGGAGCCCATCATAAGAAACACTTGTAACTTTTTGAAAGCAAAATTCACAAGGATATAAACAATGTGCTCATTTTACTCCTCACAGACTCTTCTCGTGAGATAAATACATTATTCGGTTTGTCGAGAAGGTGATTACACAGGCGTTTAGCGATTTAAGTGCTAATACCTAAAATAGGTATTAGAGGTGTAAAGCATAACTAGATTGCTTTCGTTTGTTAATAGCGTTACAACGTATAACACAAAAGTGTCTTCTGATTCAAAGCGAACGGTGGTCTTATTCAACTGCAGTCTCAAACAACAGTTTAATTTTTTTGACTCCTTTCAACGCCTGTATTATCGTATACAGTAGTCCATTATACATAGCCATTGAACAAACAAAACACAGTTGTCCATCAGAATGATAACTGTTTTCGAGATATTTTCAACAAACATATCGTAGTTAAAAATGTATTCCAGTTGCGAAATACTCTACACGTGATGAATGGCTCATTTAACATGTATAGTATTTGTTCAAATTCTTGGGAAATGCTTTTAGTGTAAAACAAGTTCTTCGTTAGGAGCTTTATCCTACGAACAACATTTTCCAACAGGCCTTCCTTCCTTCCTTTCACAGGTGGTATCAGAATCTCTCTCTCTCTTTCTCTGTACTTTTAACATTGAAACCTAAAACTGTGTAAGTAAGTAAACAGCTATGGAAGCTAAAAAATGTTTTAGCGGTAGCCAGCTTCGGGATATTTACTGTGACAGACCAAAACTTTAAACAGTTGTAATGACAGCTATAACGTTGTCATCTTTCACACCATCTAGAAGTGAACAAACTTTGAACACAGAGGTTCAGTAGAATGGCAATGCTTTATATCTATATAATTTGCAGAATAATGTTCTCGTACTACGCTTTTATTAAGAGAAACTTAAACACTAGAAACATAGCAAAATATTGTAGACGAAATAGGTCTCCAAACTGGAAACTTGGTTCCTTCTTAGTGGTTACTAATTTTACTTGAAATGTCGTAACCGTTTGCCTTAGATCTATAGCTAGCACATTTTATTTCATACAATTTGATTTAACTTAATAAATAACGGTTTATAAGGAATTCTTAATGGTGTAATTTAATTATTATTTTTGTTTGTTGAATTTCGCACAAAGTTACTCGAGGGATATATGCGCTATCCGTCATTAATGTAGCAGTGATAGACTAAACAGAAGATAACAGCACCCTTTTACCAACAAATAGTGCGATTGACCGTAACATTTCAACGCCCTAACGGCTGAAAGAGATATCATTTTTAGTGAAGGGATTCGAACTCTATACGGGCAGGTTGTGAGTTAAACGTCCTTAACACCCGATCATGCCAGGCTTAAATATATTATTAGTTTGACTGCGTTAATAGCATATTGATGTGAAAACTAACAGGCTTAAATATATTATTAGTTTGACTGTGTTATTAGCATTGAGATATGAAAACTAACGCATATTAATAGAAGCTATAACTTAAAGTAAGCTTCCCAATAGCTCAGCGGTACGTTTGAAGTCTTATACCACAGATATATATCTGTGGGGCACGTACACACATAGTCCATTGTGAAAATTTGTGCTTAAGAACAAAGAACTACGACTATACGTAAAACAAATACCATATTATATATCAAATAGTGTGTTGTTAAATCGAGTATCGGAAAAGAATACTACACAATAATTTGCTTGCACTTTTTATGTTAAGCACAAAGCTATCAAATGGATTATCTGTGCTGTGCCCAATTCAAATGATCGAAACCCGATTTTCAGTGTTATAAATCCATAGACTTATCGCTGAGCCACTGAAGGGTTTACACAGAGGAAAACAGAAGGAAACAACTTATATCTGTCTCTGTGTAAAAATTATCTTTAGATATGCGTATACACTCGCACTTTAAAATTTCTCGAAGATACACAGATTATTCATTACAAGTATCATTTTGTTAGCATCTGCTGTCTTGCTTTTACTACAACTACGACCACTATAAACATTCTCTTGGTTAGAGATGTTGATTGGCAAATATCCTATTCTTCGTGATGTACCCCGTTGGTACAGCGGTAAGTCTACGGACTTACAACGCTAAAATCAAGGGGTTCGATTCCCCTCGGTGGACTCGGCAGATATCCCGATATGGCTTTGCTATAAGAAAACACAAACTTTTCATGATTTTTTTCCACAAATAAATTGCAGCAATTTGTACTACAACTTATTCTTAATCCTAGTTTAAACATGTTAAACTGTTGACCAAGAAACCTTCGTTTCACTTGTGAAAAACTACACTTAAGGTTATTTGTGTTCTGCCCACCGCGTGTATGAAAACTCAACTTTTAGCGCAATAAGCTCTCGGAACTAACCACTGAGTGTAATCTGGAAGCTACAGAGAAGAATTAGTTGTTAAAGATAATTTGTTTAGGAGGTTTGTTTTATTTAAATTTCGGGCATAGTTGCTGGAGATTCACCTGGACAAAACGTCCCTAATTTTGTAGTCATAAACTAGCGGGAAAGCAATTTTACCGCTCTTGGACTTTTATAACTGAATATATTTTCTTGAGATTTCATATCACAATTTACTTTTGTTTTGAGCCAATAGCATCGGAAGTATGCAATACTTATGATCACTTTATATGATAGTTTCCAGTTAGTTATACGTAGATGTTCCACTTTATAAAAACTCTAACGCAGTCCAAATTTCGTTTGTATATTATATCTTAGGCCTAATCCTTTCTTCTCAGAATTGGTGTTTCTAGAGCTAGTTATAAGACTAGTTATATCGTCAACAAGAGAAGTCAAGAGCCGCACTTGCTCCCCCTCTGAAAAATGAGGAACTTGATTCTTTCAACATTCTTTCACCTTATGTAGGGCCCAGCATAGCCAAGCGTGTTAAGGCGTGCGACTCGTAATCTGAGGGTCACAGGTTCGAATCCCTGTCGCACCAAACATGCTCGCCCTTTCAGCAGTGGGGGCGTTATAACGTGATAGTCAATCCCATTATTCGTTGTCAAAAGAGTAGCCCAAGAGTTGGCGGTGGGTGGTGATGACTAGCTGCCTTCTTTCTAGTCTTACACTGCTAAACTAGGGACGGCTAGCACAGATAGCCTTCGAGTAGCTTTGTGCGAAATTCAAAAACAAACAAACAAACAATCACCTTTGTATGTGAGTGTTTCTTTCAATTTACAAATTCACAAAATTTTTCCCTTCCCTGAAAAGCGTGTGTTTCTCACCTGATTTGAAAGGAGTGGAATAAGTTAAATGTATGTTGTGATTGGTTAAGCGAAAAAATAATAATATTATAAGTTGTAGTTAGCACATTCTAAGAACAAAAGTAATTGTTTGATAATTATCTTAAAAAGTATGGCTATTTCTTCAAGCATATAAACTTATAGTCCGTTTGCGAATCTATTTGTTGATGAATCTCCTGTCTCAAGTGCATTTACCTTAGCCTGCTGTACTGTGCTTTATTGGAGTCTGAAAAAATGCAACAGTGGCTAAGCTATCGAACAGAATCATGAATTATTGCAAGAAAGAAAAAGTAAATGTAAAAAATTGATTAACTGCCACTTGAACGCTGAGGTATTAAGGTTTAAACTACCAAGTCATCGCCTCTATGTTCAAGTGAGTAAAGTGCTAGGCCGTTTGCACCCAATCTCGCAAACTACTATAAAAAGTGAAGATGAGAAACCAATGAGGCAATACTAGGAAGATAGTGGCAGTCAGTCACCTTTGTGAGCAGTCAAAGAACGTTTCTTGAAGACGAAACCGAGCCCAATTCTATGACTAACTACTATTAAATGTAAATACAGCTATTTCATATGTCCGACGCAGTCGGACTCTAAGCAAAAAGGTCAAAGCTAGGAGGAAGACTGAAGCCAAGACTATAATAATGAAGATCGCTAAGCCTATTCCCAACATGAATTCTGTGATTGTTGCACCCCTGATCTCTTAAGATGGCTGAAAATCCTTTGTAGAGTTATTTAAAGTTGCTATTTGAACAAAAAGCTTTCCCTTTACAGCAGTGGTGCACAAAGTCGGGCCCTCGGACCAAATTTGGCCTGCGACGAGTGGCCGAGTGGCCCGAGATGTCCAACGGGAAAGTAAAACATAGAGAGTGCGCGAAGATTAAGCTCTATAGAAGAATATGCATTAGATTAGATACTGGATGGTTCCATATTTGTGTCGAGCAATAATGAAAATTTAATAAGCAAATCTTGTTAATGCATTTAATCATTGGCGCAATGACGTAATATTTCCGTAATTACGAAATTTCACGCGTTCCAATTGTTTTTCGAGATTTACTTATGAGCCCTATTTTGATATTGTTTCGTAACAAAAATGGCAGCTAATCGTAAAAAAAAAGTTGACGACGAAAACCGGCAGTTTCATGATGATTGGACTGCGCAATACTGTTTTATTCAACAACAGAAGAACGTGATTTGTTTGCTGTGTCATTCGACAGTAGCAGTGGCGAAGGTATCCAATATAAAGCGTTATTATGAGTCGAAGCATAAAGATTTCCACAACGTTGTCGGTGATGAACGAACAGCTTGAACTGAAACTCTGCGATGGTCGCTGAATCACCAGCAGAACGTTTTCTCAAAGCAGTCAGCGGATTTAGGTGCAGCATGTGAGGTCAGTTACGATATGTCGTTGATAATAGCAATATCTGGCCAACCGTTCACTGATGGTGATTTTGTCAAGCAATGTATGATTACTGCATCGGAAAAGTTGTGTCCGGAAGCAGTTCGCAAGCTACAAACGGTGGCTTTGAATCGAATGACAGTTCAACGAAGAATTTCATACCTCTCAGCAGACGTGACAAGGCAGCTTACAAATAAAGTAACCAACTTTGTCTACTTCTCTTTGGCAGCAGACGAGTCGACTGACATCAGTTCAACAGCACAGCTACTAGTTTTTGTTCGTGGTGTGGCGTTATTGTTTGATATCACAGAGGAACTAATCGGCATGGGTTTCATGAAGGGTCAGACAACTGAGTCTGCTCCATTCGAGGAGACAGTACGACTGTGTAGTAGTGTTTCATTGGATTTCACGAAACTGGTAAGTGTGACAACTGATGGAGCACCAGCCATGACCGCAGAAAGTTGCGGGCTGGTAGCACTGTTGATGAAGCATCGAGGAAAGCAGAACAGACAGTTGGTGAAGTTGTACTGTCTTATTCACCAACAGAACCTGTGCAGTAAAAAACTTGGTTTTCAGGCACTGACGGCATTAGTGACGAAAATCATTAATTTCATCAAATCACGAGGGCTCAATCACCGTCAGTTTCGAAGTCTTCTTGAAGAAATTGATTCAGACTATGGTGACCTTGTGTATCACTGTGAAGTACGCTGGCTGAGTCGGGGGAAGATGCTCAGAAGATTCTGGAAGTTGATTGATGAGGTGATAAAATTCCTCAGAAGCAAGAACAAAGACACAGAAGTGATTTCTATGACTGATCCAGCATGGCAAGCTGATTTGACCTTTCTGGTCGACATGACACAACATTTGAATGATCTGAACTTGAAGTTGCAAGGCAAAAATCAGCTTGTCTGTCAGCTTGCAAATCACGTCTCAGCTTTCAGGACAAAGTTGCAGTTGTTCCGGCAGCAAGCAGCATCAGGCAACTTCGTGCACTTTCCCACTTTTCAGTCACAGCTACAGAAGAATCAGGACACTGACACACAAGTTTATATTTGGAAGCTAGATACCTTGATTCAATCCTTAAACTCACGGTTTCATGACTTTGACCAATGCAGATTGTTGATGAAACTTTTTGCTGATCCGTTCAGTGTGTCAGTGGATAACTTGTCAGCAGAATATCAGCTCGAATTTACTGATCTCCAGGCATCTGATGAACTGCGTGCTATTTACCGAGAAAACAGTTTGCTTGACTACTACAAAATGTTGCCTGATACATTTGCTAATCTGAAAGAGAACGCATTGCTGCGAACAGGCTTTCTCGCATATGAAACTAAACAAAAACAACACTCGCAATCAGCTGACTGATGATCATCTGGAAGCAGTCTTACATTTTTCAACGTCAAACATCAAGCCGGACATTTCTAAGCTAGTAGATGACATGCAGCACCATCCATCGCACTGACTTTGTGACAGTTGACGTATCATAACATTTCTTAGAATGATGTGCAAACTCTTTGATGTAATCGTTATTTGTGTGTTCTTAAATGTGATGTCCATCTTGTGTGAAACAACTGTGGGAAAATTTTAAGCTTCACTTTTTTGTGGCCCCCAACGGTTCCAAGAAGTCTGTTTGCGGCCCCTGACGCAAAAAGATTGTGCACCACTGCTTTACAGCGTCTTTTACATACATAACTGGAAGTCGTTCAGTAAAAATATACGACATACTGAACCGAACAGCTACATCTGTTAAGTGAATAATAATTTTCACTTTTCTTAAGATGAGAACCTGGAAAATGGTAACATAGAAAAGGCAATAGTAAAATCTCATAGATTTAAACCCGATCAGGAGCTGTATTGTAGCTAACAAAAAATTAAAAGGAAAACATTGATAAGAATTATCAAATGAGAACGAAGTAAATCAAAATAGTGACACAAAATGACACTATAGAGTTTTAAATTTCGCGTAAAGCTGCACGTGGGCTATATGTACTAACAGTTCATAACTTAGTAGTGTAAGACTAGAAGGAAGGCAACTAATCGTCACCACCCACCGCCAACTCTTGGGGTACTCTTTTACCAACGAATAGTGGGATTGGCCGTAACAAGACAACGCCCCCACAGCTGAAAGTGCGAGCATGTTTGATGTAACAGGGATTCGAACCCACGACCCCCAGATTACGAGTCGATCACCCTAACCATCCGGTCAAGCCAAGCCTGACACTACAGAGAGAGATAATGAGTAGAGAGAGATTCACTGATTGGTGGACAGCGGATGTCAGTGGCTTGAGCCATTTACATTTGACACTTATCGAAATACTACAAAGTACAATGAAAAAGCTAAAGAGAGTGCTCTGGACAAAAAGAAAATAAACAGTACTATTATAATTATTTTTACGTCTACAGTTTATGTAAAAAAAATAGAGATTTTGAATAAATAAGTGACCAGTAATAAATGGGCATCTAATAGGAACAATAAACATCGTAAGCAATAATTTTGTATGTTGAGTTAAAAAGTGCTCAGTGTGAGTTCGGATTTCAAAAGAAAGAACTGTGGAAGATTGTACGCTAAATTAACATTTCTATACTTATGGTTACTTCAGTTCTTGATTCGATCCAATCTACACTGTAATCTATGTGCACAAGTTGAAATAATTTAACTCCTAAATTTCCTGTACGAATTGGATAAAAAACACAAAAAACGACAATGATAATTACCGTAAAACTTCGGGTTCTTTAGTTGTAAATATAACTTATAGTAAGATCTTGATAAATTTGACTTTTAACCTTTCGGAAAACTTACACCGAAGCAAGAGCTCTTTTAAAAGCGTTGCATCACATTATTTTGATACATTCACATCTGTATAAAGTTACAAATCTAGAAATCGGGACAGATATTGTTATAGTTTATACTCTAGTTATGTCGTATTGAACACATGATATTTATGCAAGGTATTCTCCAAGACCTGCTAGATTTCTATGAAGCATCAGGCTTACATTTTTGCATAACCGAAACTAAAAACTGATCATAAAAAAACATGGTCAGAGTACAAAGAACAAATAAACAATTAATTTTTTAAAAAGAGAGAAAAATCCTGTTCAGGCGTGAGTTGTAGGTCTTTTTTATATTTTTCCAGAGTTTATTGGAGTTGTTTTCACTCAAAACAAACTCTTTCTCTTATTTTTCTTTTACTTTAGAACTCCATTACTTATTAATAATGCTCGTCGATCTAACTTTGTTTTTGTATGGTTAAATATTCTGAGTTCTTTGGAGTATAGATGATACTTATAACAAATGGCAACCAAAAATAAATCGACCAGGAGAAGTGAGCTCATGTGGTTACACACCAGGAAAGTTCAGCAGACTGGTATAAACAATTAAGAACGCAATCATGTGATGGTAGGTATCACAAAAGCAATAAAAAGGTAGTTCGAACGTGAATTCCGCTTGGCTGTGTTAATAACAGTATAAAACATCCTAGTTACATTAGGTACCAAAACCTATACCGTGGCAATGAAGAAAACAAATATTAGGTCTACCTATAAAAGCTAGAGAATGTTGAATGCTTTTCTGGGAGAAATAGAGATAAAAAGAAGGAGAAGTGAAGAATAATAAAAACCTATGCTAAATTTATTTCTATTCCACAAACCGCAACAGGCGACAGTTTTTAAAACAAGTTACGAGAAATTTAATCTGTCAACAAAATAACTACGATTGGAACCTTTAATTAAACACAAGTCTCTTGTATACAACCATGTACGTCTCTAAATGTCAACTAATGTCTAATGACATGCGAGTTGAGTTAAAAAATAAATAAACATTCACACTGTTCGCGTGTAAAACCTTTCAACCAAAGTAACAGACGTTCACGATAAGACGAAACCTCGATCTTTACCACATGCTCGTGAAAGCACGTAACTTGCGTCACGTGATTCCATCCGTACATCTTTCTCTTTCTACAAGGCAATAAACTGATGAAAGTAACATTTCACTAAGAAAAAAATGTAACGGGAAGAAAAACGAAACAAAAGTTGTTTGTGTGTGCCTTTAGATGGATTAAAAAGAAACGTCCACAATATTCCACCTTTCATTTATGTACTTGATATGCATATAAAAACAACAATTATTTTCTTCAATTGTTTTCACATAAGTAAAATATGTTCGCAGAATGAAAAGAGATGTAGGAAAAGTTTTAAAAAAATCTGTTTATCGCTTTTTATGTTCAGAAAACCTCCTGAGGGCCCTAATTCAGCTATAAGCAAGTGTTCGGAAAGCTTCTAACAGGTAAGTTAATCTTGCTAATAGCAGGAAATTCGAGAATTTAATTGACAAGCAGTGTAGTGATTAGGAAGCAAACGTAGACGTTGTTAATGTAGCTGGACAGTGTGGAAGGAAGTGTTGAACCATCTAACAATAAGAGACAAATGCCTAAGATCATATACCAACATACGATCACTTGTTTTCTATTACGTGTTTCACTCTGACACATTATTAATAATACAACGACAAAAATTATTTAGATACTACGACAAGATTGAAGAACAGCGCGATATTTTCTAAAAGTGTTCGAGATTTCGTCGTTTTGGTAGACAAATTAAAATCTCGAACTGAACTGTACAAATACTGAAATTGACCTGAGAACCATACGGGATCCTTCAACGCTGTGCCCCAAAACACATTAAAGACATTGCAAAATGACCATTCTGTATTCCTATAAGAGGTTGAAGTTGTTTATGAACAAATAACACAATGAGAAAACGGAAACAGGCTGCAACTGGTGAATGCCATAATCGTGAAGAGTGACTAGGGGCTGAAAGTGGGTTTATACAAAAGCTTATGGTCTGGAAATATAAATACTTAATTTTAACAGTAGTAGAAATAAAGTTATAAAAGGATGAGTCTTACTGTTCCAATTATCACACAGTCAACATTTTCTTAACTCAAAACAAACAAATTATCTAAAGTAACAAGAAACCAAATTAAATTTAGCAAATATTAACAAAACTGACAACGGGCTATCCGTGCTCTGCCCACCACGGGTATCGAAACCCGGTTTTTAGTGGTATAGATCTGCAGGCATACCACTGTGCCACTAGGGGGCTAATTTAGACAAAATGACATTAATTAAAATCCTTCAAGGAACCACCGAGAGAGAAGTTTTGTTTGTTTGTTTTTAAATACATAGCTTTAGGATGAGCAATTTGAGCTGTGCCCCCCACGAGCATCGAAAGTAGTTTTCAGTGGTATTATAAGCCTTCAAACTTAGTGCTGAGGCACTGGGGGATGTCAAGAAGAGAAAAAGATCAATATAGGATGTAGTTAAGTCTCCTTTTTACGGTGGGGGACATTTTAAATAATTCGTCCTTAGGGGTTATTTTTGTCAAATAATGAAGAAAATAAATCTCCGAAAGACCAACATAGCGGTTGAATGTTCAAATGTAATATATGCTTTATTTGTTACGTTCATATATTTGTTTCATCCAGAGGTGTCGTCAGGCGCTGGTACACGGTGCTCGAGTCCCGATTTTTTTAACAGTGTCACGAATTTCCAGTTGTTGTCTTGAAAACTTAGAACAGAAAACCACGATTGATATCGCACTGAAACGCCGAAAATTCCCGTGTCCATGAGCCTGATCCCTGAACCTTTCAAATACCTAGCGACGCATCTGAGTACGTCCGTTATAAAGAACTGTACAGAATGCTTTAAACGCTACGCAGATGATCTGTTGAGAGTGAAAGGAACGTCACGCTCCCTATCCAGTTAAAACCTCAACATTTCTCAGAAGATTATTCGGGAAAACATTTAACAGTAATATCGATTGGTGAGTGCCCCCCAGTGGCACAGCGAAATGTCTGCGGCTTTACAAAGCTAAAAACTAAGTTTCGATACCCGTGGTGGGCAGAGCCCTTTGCGTAGCTTTATGCTTAATTCAAATGAACAACGATTAGTGAGATCATTTTCGAGATAGAAAACAAAAATAGGACAACTGAAATGAAAAATAAATTCATTTAGTTTGTAGAGATTAAAAAAAAAAGAGAGAGAAAACATATTTGGGCAGATGTTTTCAATAAATATGTTTAGGTTCATTTACTTTCAAAACGATAAATTAGGTAAGATATGCATTTTTAGCAATTTGAGAAGGAAAACAAACTTAGTATCATTCAATTTAAATATAATCAAAACATATTTAAAATTCAAATCAAAGCTGTCAACGCTGCATGAAATTTCTTTTCTATTGGAATGTGTGAAATTGAATTTTTTTTTATAATCTATATAAATAATACGCTTGCGTTAGTCTGTCCAGAACCTATCTCGATCAAACGCAGCAAATCTCATATCGTTAAGTAGACCTTTGTCCAAGGAGTCCTGATTTCATATTGGCTTTTCCATTTAGAACCATTTTATCTGTTTATTTTATGCTCAGTCAAACTTTTTAATACAACAGAAATGATATATGGAGGCACAACTAATCGTTGTAATAACTTGACGACTGTCTTCGATTTTAACTTCAGTTTTTTATTTGCAAAGTACTTCAAACAAATAACCCTTACTCCACATGTAATTTCCTAAAAATATTAAAATTACACGAAAGAAAATTTTTTTCTTTCTAAATATAGGGGTTTCTGGACTTAGTTAGGTCTAAAATATGCTGGTGCAGTTTTTCCAAACCATGTGTTTATTACTTTGCGAACACGCACTCAGACGTTTCTGCATAATTAGCTAAGTTTGTCTTCACTGCAACTTTACATTTACTTTGCTTTGCAATAATTTAGCTTCGGCGCTCTACACAGATTCCTATAAGTAGTATTTTGCAACATCTATTTTATTAGGGGTTTTATATGTCATTTTTGTTTCAAGTCGTAAAACCTGTCATACTTTGAAAGCTCATAATTGTTTCTTACACTGTATTTTATTATAAATACCATTACTTTATTATTTACTTTACGTGTAGTCTTATTAAATAAAGTACGTCTGCGTGAATCTATTTGTCTGATCCTGTAAATTTTTTTTCAAATAGACCAAAATTTATTGATGTTACACAAATAGACCAGATTTTACCAATCTAACGCAAACAGACCAGAATTTAACGATCTAACAAAATATGCCTGCAAGACAAGCGTAACATAAATTTTGTGAGATGAAAGTGATTGGTTTAGTTTGAATTTCGCGCAAAGCTACACGAGAGCTATCTGCGCTCACAGCCTCTAATTTAGCAGTGTAAAACTAGAGGGAAGGCAGCTAGTCATCATCAGTTACTCTTTACCAACGAATGGTGGAATTGACCGTAACATTATAACGACTACACACCTGAAAGGGTGAGCATGTTGGGTGCCACGGGAATTCGAACCCGCGACTATCAGGTTACGAATCGAGTGTCTTAACCACTTGGTTATCCCGGGCCACGTAAAAATAATAAAATAAGAAACATGAAAACTACCGCAAATATTTTGTGAGTCGCGGCTCGTAGTAAATAAAACATTAGTCTAATTTTTGGTAATACGATCCTTTTAATGATGCTAAGTTAGGTGTGAACAGTTGCTAATACTTCGTGATACTGTATGTATTTAACATGTAGGTTTACAATAACCTTTCGTCTACTCATAAGAGCCGTATCCGACATTTGATTGAGAATTAACTTTAGTAAGGAGATTTACTGACCTTTTAACGACTACGTGAACCGGAAGTTTATGTGAAAGTTTTATCTACAACTTTCAATGTGAACATAGTATCCGGATCTTTGAATAACGGTTCAGTGCATGAACATTTATTAATCAACACAAAGGAATGGAACTCAAAAATTTCGTGATGACGAGAAACCCACTTGATGTAAAAATGTATTCTCAAGGTGGCTGGTATGGGTACTAACACTTTAATTAAAATAAAGTACTAATACCCATACCAGCCGTCTTGAGAATACAAAATCCCAAACGCTTCTGATTACTCTACCTTAATCTGTCTACATTAGCAGTCAGAAGCACTTAGGTGTCATTATACCGTTTTTGTTTGATTCACAACTAAACAAAAATACAATCAGTCGAACACAAACGTTCACTACCACGTTTCGAGAACAATAAATACTGTCATTACTACCTGACTGAATAACTAAGTAATCCCTTAAATAGTATAATATATTTGAGAGCTTGTAACTGTAACTAAAACTTATATCCATAATGCAGATATTTATTATAGTTTAATCCTTCACGAAAAGTACAATTACTCCAGTTTTAATCGCCTCTGAGACACCTCCTTCGTTCTCCACAAAACCTGGCTGGAGTTTCACTAATTCCAGAATATCGCCACAGGAATCTTTGATACGTCAACCACTCCCTCAAAGGCCGACGTCGTGTTCTCTTACTCTGTCTCGACAATTGTCAGTGGCTAATGACTTATGTCACCATGTGGTCTAGGTTGTAACGTGCTTCCAACTGTAGAGTTCACGTTAAAATACCCGCCTTAATTATTTCCGGGAAGTACATTTTTATATATATATCTAAACTTTATGCATAAAGCACTTCCTAACTCGCAAACAACTAATTCTGTTCTCATAAAACGTATGATTACATAGAAACCTCAAAATCCAAAGGATAACCTGACTTTGACAATACTGGATAAATCTGAAACTCAAGTGATTATTACTAGCTGAACCTAGAAATTAATCTGTCTTCAATAGTATTACTTTATTGGGTAAATGTCAAAGACAACGTGACTCTGATGGCACTAAATAAATGTGAAAGATAATATATAAACACTATGTCAGTTACGAAAGGTAAAAAACACTGAAAACTGCATATATAAGAATATCATAGAATTAGGTGTCAATTATCTCTCTTGAAGATCATTATTTTTTTTAATGTGAAAAGTCATAAGGTTTGTGATTGTTTGTTGTTAATCCCAAAGCTATGCAATAGGCTATCTGTACTCTTCCCACCAGGGGTATCGAAACCAAATTTCTAGGGTTAAGGTCCGCAGACATGCCGCTGTGCCAGTGGGGGCATATTTGTGTGTTTGTTTGAAATTAAGCACAAAACTTTATAATAGGCTTTCCGTGCTCTGCCTACCACGGGTATGGAAACACGGTATCCAGTGGTGTGAGTCCATAGATATACCACTGTACCACTTGGAGGTAATACGTGACACGGGGCAACTTTGAACTCATAAACATCCGACAACGAATCCAAAGCGCGAGGCTACTGAGCCATGCTATCCATTGATGTTTGTGTATAATATCATTTTCCTTCTATGAAAAAAAACCAAATATGAAGTAATTTTGAAAAAGAAAAGGGTAAGCTGCTTAAAAATACATTTTACTCTAATACTATAATAGTAAGTTTTAATAACAATTGTTTTTACTTTTACTGATCTCACAAATCGTTGGACTATCAAATAAGAGGGGGAGGGAAACTATTGATTTTAAATATTTTTTGTGGGAAGGTTTTCTACTGCAATCACTATAGGTTTAGTCAGAGGTAGCTAGAGAAATATAAAATAATGTTACAGCATGGTGAACTTCAACTGATCATCAAGAACCACACACCCACACGCTACCAGTAGAGTAAGGTTTGGGAACGGTGGAAGAAAGCGGCTTTGAACTCTCATTCTAACGTTCGAAACTAGATCAATACCTACATCCGTCTAGAATACAGCCTTCTATCTTGTTTTTATTTTCATTCTCGTTTATTCGTTTCTTAAAATTTGACTGTTATTAGCTACAAATATATTGAAATTCAGAAAGTCGTAATATGTTCTGACATTTATGGGCATTGCTTTGGATTTTAAGATTAGTTTCTGCTTTTACTATAAAAGAATATGTCTTTTACAAATGGAAAAGTAAATGTTGTTTCGTCTTATCTATTTACTACATCAGATGAAAATGTTTAAGATAAATAAAAGTCAATTTCAAACAACAATACTTGAAGGTTCTCCATGGATCTAAATCTTTAGTTTTCTGTTATATTAACTAATCTTGTCAATGTTGTTATACTTTATTTTATACAGACTTTGAGCATCTTGTTATTTTTGTTGCTCATCGAAACATAATAAAGAAAATAAAGGGAGAAAAACGCTATATGAATTTCATCACCTTGCGACTCGCGTTTAATTTACATACTTTAAAACAGATGAATTTGTAATTTTGTTTTACTTCAAGTGTATTAAAATAAATGCATGTTTTTTTTTAAATAATGGAATAAATATCCTTCTTTGTTCTTTTAACCGCTAGGTTTTGTGTTTTTTTTTTTTTTGGAATTTCGCGCAAAACTTCTCGAGGGCTATCTGTGCTAGCCGTCCCTAATTTAGCAGTGTAAGACTAGAGACAAGGCAGCTAGTCATCACCACCCACCTCCAACTCTTGGGTTACTCTTTTACCAACGAATAGTGGGATTGACCGTAACATTATAACGCTCCCACGGCTGAAATGGCGAGCATGTTTGGTTTCGCAACATGGGATTCGAACCCGCGACCCTCGGATTACGAGTCGAACGCCTTAACCCACCTGGCCATGCCGGGCCTAGGTTTTGTGATGGAACTTCCTAATTGTCTGCCTTGGAAGAATTTGGAAATGTGAAAATTCTAGTAAATGTAGTTGAATGATGATACATTTCAATACGTTAATACACGAATACCGAAATGCAGTTGAGGCCTAACATCATTTCTTGCAGATTGAGTTTGAATCATAAGCTCACTTTATGTATAAATATGTTTCACTTATTTCCGAGACACAGTTTATCATTGACGAAGTTGAAGCCTAACAAATGTTACTCACCGTCTTTGTAATTGAGTTTGAATCATAAGATCACTTCGATTGTTTATTTCTTTCGTTTGTTCCCAGTTTATCGTTGCACCGGAAACTAATTTTCAGTATAAATTTTCCATTTATAGTCTTAAGAACGATCTTGATCTTTGGTATCAATTAACTGGTGGACTTTGTTTGAAGGAATATAACAAACAATGTGATATATTATAACAAACAATGTGATATATTCAGCCAGACGTGAAAAGTAGTCTTTTAAAAGGAATACTATTAATGTTCGTCGTGGCTCATTTTTGAGCAAAAAAAGAGAAAAGTTGTTTTTATCCTAAACTAACTTTAAAACGAATTGCTCATTTAATTAAAAAAAAACACATTTTTAGGACCATCTTTATATTAAAGTGGATGAAAGAGCTTGCCAACAATCTCGAGCAATGCTTTGTTAAGAAAAGATTACTTTCACAAAGTTCTGGTTTGAAAATTAGGTAAAGTAAAATAAATTGATGGCACGAATATCACTAAACAACTTGAAGCATCGCACTTGTACAATGATGTTTGAAACTTTCACAAACATGAAACGTTTTCAAGAAAAACAAGTCGAAATTAGAAAATATTAAAAAGGACAGTCGACTAACGAGGTTCAGGGAAATTTTTGGAAAACACGAGAACTGTACAGTGCTATAAACATAGAAATGTTAACTTCTAATTACATTAACCTACATTCCAAAAAACAATAATGTAACGTAATGGGCCCGGCATAATCAGGTGATTAGGGCGCTTGGCTCACAATCTGAGAGTCGCAGGTTTGAATTCCCGTCACAACAAACATACTCGCCCTGTCATCCGTGAGAGTGTTATAAGGTGACAGTCAGTCACACTATTCATTGGTGAAAGAGTAGCTCAAGAGTTGGCGGTGGGTGATGATATCTAGATGCCTTTCCTCTAGTTTTACACTGCTAAATTACAAACAAACAATAACGCAATACAACAGTTACTTTAACAACAGGTATAAAAACCATAACCTTCAGCAATTTGATTCCCCCTAATAACACAGGGATATGTTTGCGAACTTATAACAGTAGAAACCAAGTTTCGATACCCGTGGTGGGCAGAGCACAGATAGTCCATTGTGTATTTCTGTGCTTAATTGCAAACAAAACAAAAACAGTTTAATGGTAGAAATATCTTAATTTTAATAAGGTATTTGTTCAGTTATTCTAGGAAAAAAGTATAGGGTATTCTTTAACTATTTTCATTTCTTAAATTCATGGTTTTTAAAATAATTTTACACACGCACAAACACACAGATATATATATATGGTGTCTATAAGTTATATATTTGATTTGAAAAGTGTTAGAAAAGAACGTTACTATATGACAGCGAAGCTTCGACTTTTCATAAGGATATTTCCTAAAGTTTAAATCCAGCTTAGCTCCTAGCGATATATGAACACTGCGTGTGTTGCAAAATATCTGGAATTATGGTGTTCTCCTAATCTGGAACTATGGTGTTCTCCTAGCGCTTTCTGAGATCATTGAATGAGTAGTGGAATATTTACACAGCCATCATGTGGCATCTAAAGAACCTTCTTGAAAACGTTTTTAGTGAATCTGACAAACAAGAATAAAGCACTTGTGTCTACAACAGTGGTCACTGATACCTCCCATAGGTTTTAGTAGCCAATGAGGAGAGAGACTAACATAATTACATGCTTCAGTAGATGATTTTTTTAACTCAACGTTTTTGGATCTTACAATTTATAAGCGTCGTGTTCAATGCTGCGTATGGTCGTAATTTGAAATTTTAGTTATAGTAGCATATATTGCGTTAAGACCTGTAACGTAGTCATTTTGTTAGTGTATAACATTGTTGATAAATTCTATGGCACGCACTTTTCCTTAGATGGGGTTTAAGGCAGAGGATTAAATTCATTGGCACTCATAAATTTTTTGCACTAAAATATAGTAGCTTGTGTCTCAGAGAGAAAGCCTGTTGTTGTTTTTTTTACGCTCCGTACGTATAGATCATGTGTTACTCTTGCTGATAGAAAAGATTAGAGGGCGAATATTGCGTCTATTTGTAACAGAGAAATTGTGGAAAATTGAAAAATACTAGAAGTCTATGAAGAAATAATAATATCCTGGTTTATTAGATATCCCGTTTAACAAAAGTTACGATTATAAGGTTCTCGAACTTAAAAACAAGAACATCTTTGGTAAAAATCTGGGAAGCAAATAAAAGGTATAATTTATCAAATAATCAAGAGAGAATCTTAAATAGCTGGGGCACTTGAAATTATTTTAGACAAAATGAGAGTATATTAATGGAAGAGAACTCCCCCTCCTCTTTTTTATTAGCTACTAGCTGGAGTAACCTTCATTTGGACGGGGGTGAAATAAAAACTCGTTTTGAACGTTTCTTAACATAACTAAAAAAAATAAATACTATTTTTAAGAATTCTGTCAATATCAAATTAGATGGGGGGTTCAACCTTCCTTATATCATTATGTATCACTGTGTGATGTTAAGCGCTGATTGATCAAGAAATGTGGATATGTATAAAAAACAGATACACACACATATAGATGTTTATTTGTTTAGAAGATGGGGGTTCAATCTTCTTTATTTCATCATGTCTCACCATGTCGAATTGTGCTGATTTGATAATCCTTTCCGAAATTACATATTAAATTCGGTGGGGAGTCCAAACTCCCCTCCTGACCTTCCTCGTGCCATCCTGTATTACTGTATAAATTTGGGTTCTGATTAATTAAGAAGTGTGGAAGAAACAGATAGCTGAAAAGTGCGAACAAACAAATACAAACTTAGCTTTATATATATTATATATTTTTGTGGGGCACCCATACCAAGCGTAGAGCTGACGTACACCCGATTCGATTTTATTACTCATCAGGACCTCTACCAGGGTAGGCTCAATAGATCTCAAATTGGTCAACAATTGACGGAGTTATGTTGTTGTTGTTTTGAAGTAAGCACAAAGCTACTCAAAGGGCTATCTGTTCTCTGCCCACCACGGGTATCAAAACCCGGATTTTAGCGTTGTAAGTCTGCAGATATACCGCTGAGCCACTGGGGGGGGGCAGGAGTTATGAGCTAAAGTTTTGTAATTAAAAAAAAAAGAGAGACTGGGAACCATTCTATGAGACACTTTGCCGCGGCTAAGAAGTATAAGATTCTGAAATGCGTAAAGAGTGTCATACAACCAACCGTTTACACAAAATATAACAATTTCTTTAATTGAAGAAACTATTCAAATACAAGAAAAAAAAGATGAAATAACTGAAGCACGTGACTCGTAAATATGAAAGTCTTATAATACTAACAATGTCTGTATTACAAAAATATATTTTGTTGGGAAAATTGTGATCTTATCTGAGAATTATGTAATAAAAATTAGTAATAACAAACATGAATGATAAAGTAACATAACGTTTTGAAATCTAAATATTAATGTTAAGTTGTTTTGACTGATGTCAGATTTTTGACATCTCTAACTTTAGATGTAAGTGTGGGTAAGTTTGCATTTGTTTTTTCAATGTAAAATTCTTTATTCTAACATAAGTTACTATGACTTAATCAAATCCAATGTTAATACAGTAATACCGCTATACCAAAAAGTGATAAGTTAAAAGTAGATATAATTCCATTTTACTTAACTAAATCTAGAAAAGACACAAATTGAAGATTCGTGGTTTACTCTCTGTTGTTGCAAGAACGTGCTCTACACTTTGGAGCTGTGGGTGCGTTATAAAAGTGACAGTGCAATCCTACTATTCAGTCGAATAAGAGTAGCTCGAGAGTTGGCAGTGGGTGTATTGATTGACTGTCTTCTTACTGGTCTATCAACTCAGAATTGTGGATGACTAATCGCATATAACCATTGTGTAGTTTTGCGCTAAACTTCTAAAATAAAATAAAAGAGGATACATATATCTGTTAGCATGTTAAGAAATTAATATCACAGTCATTCTAGTGTTTAGTTAATTAAAACCTTTAATGCTATTATAGTGAAACATTATTTGCAAGTTTTTAATTAAATCTAGCACTACCCCTGGTGGCACAGCGGTGAGTCTAAGGGTATAAAACCCCAAAATTGAGTTCTTATACCCGTAGTTGACATAACATATAGTCCATTAGGTAGCTTCGTCATTACCAACTACAACAAAGAAAGTCCTCACACACGTTTCTTTGGTTTAGCAATGAAACAGAAAAAATTGATTTATTCGATAATATAGGATATTAAAGAAGTACCGAAAGCATTGGAATGTCACATTTTTCCTTAAAATTCAATTAAGTAAATTATTAAAATATGCCACAGTGTGTATATATATATATATTGAAAGTAAAAGGTCTAAACGTACTTCTGGAGTTTCGACTGGAATAAAAAATGCTATTAAAACTTTTAAAGCTTGCTCTTCATTACGTAAGAGGACGCTTTTTATACTGAGGACTTCTCTCGGTTATAATTCATCATTTTTATGATTTCTGCGTTCATATCTTCATTCACATTTTTAAAACAACGCTGTTTTTTTTTTTATAAATAAACTAAGTTAAAGTAACGAACTATGTGACATGCTATGAAGTAAACAAATACTAACAAATATAAATGCATATAATGATCAATACATCTTTAAATGAACAAAAATGTTGATTAATTGTTTGGAATTAAGCATAAAGCTACGCGATGGGCTGTCTGTACTCTGCCCACCACGAATATCAAAACCCAGTTTATAGCGGTGAGACTCCACAGACATACTAATTTGCATGAAAAAAAAAAACTATATCAAATATCTGCCTAATCTACAACTCTGAATTACTAGTTTTTGGCATAGAAACCACAAGTTGTTAGGCTTTTTTTTTTTTTACCTACTAATTATAACAGGCTAACAATGCGTTTTAATTACCACAATATCATAATAGTTGTGATACGTGCTTTACAATTATTTTGTTGAACAATCTGTATTATTGAAACGCTCCCATTGAAAAGCCATTCATAATTTAGAAGGAAAACTGTTTGGCATCTTACTTTAAATGTCACCTTAACTTGATATATTACCTAAATCGATGTTAAGAATCACGTAATGAAATGCTCGAATGTTCTCTGCACAAGGAGATTTTGAGTTACGGTTTGTAGGCTTGATTACATTTGCATATATAACTTATTAACATCAAAATTCTTGTTAATCTTCCAATCTCGTGAATAGCATTGGGGTTACGTCAACAAAATTCGTTTTAAATACGATTACCCGTGGCTATAAAAATATTTAAACTTGTAATGGGTTGTAGGTTTGAGCGCATACTATACATGTTTTAAGACAATGCTTAATTATTATTTTAATTATAATAATTGAATAAATCACACTTAATTATGACTGATTCTACTGGTAGCACTATTTGAAGGAAAGGTTTGCTATTGTTTGTTTAATTATTGAATAGCAGGCTTTTTCATTATTACAATATCCTTCCCATATAAAGAACGGATAACGGTTTAGTGAACGGACAAACGATTTGCCTAATTACATATATGTGTACTAAATAGAATCGTTTGTACATCGTGCTTGATATGGTGGTAGGCATGAAGAAGATATAAAAGTTACAACTAAAAAAAGCGGCGGTACCCCCAAAAATACTTTGTGTGAAAAGGGGGACCGTTAAATATAAAGTAGTAGCGATTGTGCTAAAATATACAGTCACGACAGAAAGTGTTCGTACCCCTGCGTCCCGAGTAGTTTTTTGCTCATAACTTAAAAAGTATCACGATTAGGCTAATAGACGTATAGTATATTTTAAATATTACACTAACACACATCTACATGAATATTTATGTAAATTAATCGACAAATAAACTGTTTATAAACAAATATCCAAAAATAGAAGGAGCAGAAAGTGTTTGTACATTTCAGAACGTGTGAAAAAATTGATATTCCCGTAAAAATTTTGGTTAGTTTGGCGAATAAACTACATTATACCATTCCAGAACTAGACACTGAGTTCATAATTATTGGAATTTAGCTAGCAAAAAATGTACTTCCGGCAATTTAGAGCTGTCTCTGTCATTATCTACTTGGTCATCATGGCGAACAGGAAACAACTGTCCAGTGATTTAAAAAAACAAATTATTGTAAAATACAAGTCTCGTGTGTCTCTTTCCGGTATTGCTACACAACTTAATGTGCCAAAATCTACTGTTCAAAGCATAATTGCCAAGTTTAAGCTTACATGATCAACTGCTAACCTCCCTCGTTTCGGACGCCCCACCAAAATTCCAGAGAGAACCAAGAGGAAGGCTCTCAGAAAAGTTAGTAGGAACCCTCGTTTAACACGCAATGACATACAGAAACTGGTAAGGAAAACTGGGGTTGAAGTAAGCACCTCTACAATTACGAACATGTTACGCTCTTCTGGGTTCAAAGCATGCCGTCCTCGTAGAACTCCATATTTAAAGCCTGTTCATTTAGAAGCACGATTGAGATATGCAAGAAAGCATGTAAATAAACCCTTTACCTGTTGAAAGAGTATTCTTTGGTCAGACGAGACTAAAATCGAGCTTTTCGGCCAAAATGATGTTCGTTATATTTTCCGTAAGAAGGGGGAATGAAATCTTCCAAAGAACACCGTCTCTACAGTTAAACATGGAGATGACTCGATCATGCTATGGGGTTCCTTCAGCTCTTCTGGTGTAGGCAGCCATCACCGCGTCAACGGAATTATGAAAAAAGAAGAGTACGTTGATATATTAGACACTTATATCAAGAATGATGCTCGGAACTTGAGGCTTGGGCGTCGTTGGATCTTCCAGCACGACAATGTCCCTAAGCAGACATCGAAATATGTGAAATCCTGGTTGCAGAGAAACCATATAAGCGTTCTGGAGTGGCCATTGCAGTCACCCGATCTCAACCCAATTGAAAACGTTTGGAATGAGTTGAAGACCAGGGTTTATCAGCGTCATCCGAAAAACTTGCAAGAGTTTTGAGATCTTCTGTGAAGAAAAATGAAAGAAAATACCAGTCGAGTACTGTCAAACGATCATGGAGGGCTATGAGGAGAGATTGAGCTGAGTAATTCACCTAAAAGGCTACACAACTGACCATTAAAGTAGACGCACGAACACTTTCTACCAGTCCTATGTTTGGTTATTTGTTTATAAACAGTTTATTTGTCGTTTAATTTGCATAGACATTTATGTAGATGTGTATTAGTATAATAATTATATTACATTCTACTTTCGTTATCCTAATCGTGATACTTTTTAAGTTATGAGGAAAAAACTACATACGACGCAGAGGTACGAACACTTTCTGTCGTAACTGCAACACTCGCAAATTTAAAACTGAAAGCGGGGGGTGCTCAAAAAATAGAATTCCGGTCAAAATACTTCCACAGTGGCTATGGTGGTAAATATTTATGACCGCAAAATGGGCGCTTATGTGTACATATTTCTGGTTATGATGATTAGTCCCAGTACTCGAATCTACGGAATAAAAAAGTGTCGGTAAAACAAGTGCCGGCTCCTTCCTTGTACAATTCATGATTTTGACGATAATTACTGGTTTTACAAACCAGTTTTATAGTGATAATGGAATCTCCTGACTTAATTTAACAAAACATTAGGCTTTCAGGCAAGACCGTTACAAAACAAAACACTGTAAAGTATAAAGAAGGAAATTACAAAACTGACATCTGATAATACTTTGATCTCATCATTATCATGGGCAGAATTCTGATCGGCTAATTACAGGCTAACCAAAGCCAACGGCAGTGTTTTTTAACCTTTTGTGTTGTTGTTGTTAAACATCTGAGAGATTTACGCGTGATTCTACTGCATGGCCGAAGCCGGGATTAAAATTCTACAAGAGACTAATCAAAATTAAAAACTAGAAGTTACATCTAGAAGGTGAAATATGGTTTTGCTCGATGACACTTATCCCAACATGTCATGTGGGATTATGCATTATCGTAATTACAGATGAGTAACACGATGCATTTTTTTCTTTGTGTTCCTGTGCTAAATTTAGAAGGGTTCAAATTGTTCTAAATCATGTTCAGTCTTCAAAGGTGTAGCGCAAGTTGTTTAAAAAAACAACACATAAAACAATGAATCCTAGTTATTCTAACATGGAAGTAGACCGTGTCAACTGTCACAGAAAGGTATGGAAATTAACCTATGTTGGATAACGAAACATTGAGTGGCAATGTATGAAACACTAAATTATCTAATTCAAACTTTCAAATATTCGAACTGTTTTAAAATTTTCTATAAAAGCGCTATAAGTTTTCTTTAACTACTAAGCCACTAGAATTTCTTTAATAATCAAGATATTCTTGTGTACGTTGGTTCTTGGTTTTCTTTGCAGGTTGGCAGTTTATCTTCGAGTACGTTTTTTTACAGAACAAAATTTGTAACAGTAATACAAAAATACATAGTAAGTACTAACGTAATAAAATAAACCAACGTCCTTTAAAAACATCACTCAAGTTATTAGCATAAATTTATTTTAAATATCTTAAAATATTATGTTGTTTACATCTACTTGCGTTTTGTTTTACACTAAATGGTTAGCGCTTGGAAAATGTGAAATATTAGAGCACTTACTTTGAGATAACTTGTTTTGATAAAGCTTATAGCTAAATAACAAGGTTTCTCTGCTTTGGCCATCACGGCTATATAAAGTCGGTTTCTAGCAGTGTAAATAAGCAGACATACCACTGGGGGCCATATATGAAAGATTAAATAGTGTTTCGATAACATGCTTATAATTTATATAAACTTTAATCTATGAAAATATACTGAAATTATACTTTAATAAAAATTTGCATAATTTATTGAATTCAACAACACGTGGTTCATACGAACTTTCTTCGTGCTATCTTCTTCTTCCAGGTCACTAGAATACACAAATCTTGACAGAGTTTTCTTATGTGATGTGAAACAAATGAGATATGTGTGGTTTGCCTCCAAGGGCATCGAAACCCAGCTTATAGCTTTATAAGTCTTCAGATTTACAGTTGAATCATTTGGACTTTATAATTGGCTAGAAATACACAATTTTCTTACCCAACTCGCTTTTGATATATAGAATCGGAAGTATTGATTACTACGACCAGGCGGTTAAAGCGCTTAAATCGTAATCTGAGGGTCGGGGATTCGAATCCCCGTCATATCAAACATGCTCGCCCTTTCAGCCGCAGGGGCGTTATAATGTGACGGTCAATTTCTACTATTCGTTGGTAAAAGATTAGACCAAGAGTTGGAAGTGGGTGGTGATGACTAGCTGCCTTCCCTCTAGTCTTACACTGCTAAATTAGGGACGGCTAGCGCAGATAGCCCTCTTGTAGCTTTGCGCAAAATTCAAAAACAAACAATAACGAGGGAGGACGAAAAATACCTATTATAGCAAACAATGAAAATAAATCATTGCAATATATATTTTACATTTCTTGCACTATTTCGTTTCTTAATTCAAATATGTCATTTGAACGTTAAGTATGTTTTAATACAACAAGAAATGACGAATATATGCACAAATAACAATTTTCAAATAATTTGTCTGTATAAATAGAGTATTATTTGTACTAAAACTTATCTTATTTTTAACAAAATAAAATACCTTAAAACGTTTTATACACAGTATTACAGTAGAGGGTAAACTGCACTAAGGGATACTTGAAGAAGTTGTATATTCTAATGCAAGTGGGTTTTATTTTAGGCAACAGTTGTGACGTTACAGGTGATGTTTTTAGCGGATTCTCGACTATTCGACAGTGTAACATCGCTACAGTTATTGATGAAGGAGTGTTTCACAGCCTTTACAAGGAAGACCATGATTAAAGTTTAAAGAATTAGAATGTCTGGAACAATTATTAGTAACCTAGTAAATATAAATGGACAGGAGAGACAGAACATCCATTTGAGAATGTGAAACCACTTATTACACTAAATTCTATTACACACTGATTTCCTCTGCCTTTGACAATGTTCATAGACTGGCCATCCAGGATCTTACAATCCTATCCAGATTGTTGACGACTACTGGCTAGTTACATACATCCCACTCAAGATAGTTTAACAGAACGTGGCCTTCTAAAGTACAATAGTGAACAATAGTACTAGTTAACTAATGGTTGCATAGAAAAATTAGTGAAAGAATGATATACCACAGAAAACAGTGTGAAAAATACCTTTCACGTGAGAAATGGAAGTTTGTTGCAGTAGCATTGGACGAGGCCTAACGACTCTGACTGAAAAATAAGTAATGTGTTATTACCACTTCTCGAAACGGTATGTGCTTTCAAACATGGCACACCTGATCTAAAGGAAAGTTTTCTTTTGTATTTGATTCCTTCTGGCACAGTGGTATGTCTGCGGACTAACAATGCTATAAACTGGGTTTCAATACCTGTGGTGAGCAAAACACAGACAGCCTATTCTGTAGCTTTGTGCATAACTACAAACAAACATACCTTTAGGTTTTACGGTTGCCGCATGTTTCTGGTGTAATGAATGAAAAAATAAATAAGCTTCGAGAAAAGCAAAAAATAAACACTAGTTTCATGAGAAACACTTACTGACAATAATTATATGGCACTAATTATACGGCCGAAACACAATTGTATGATAAGGGTCAAACCAAAAATCTAAGACCTCGACAGCATTTCCACAAACCACAAAGATAACCTTGGTGTTTATCCTATCCCCTTAATCAACATAGCTGACTATACACCTGACTACATCTACGAATTTCTCTGCGTTTTGTTTGCTTAAGGGTGGGTGGTTTGTTAGTTTTGGAGCTGACATCGACTTATACGAAAAGGTGTAGAAAAATGTTCTCAAGACGTATTTACCAAGACTGGTTTTACTGTCCTCTGCAAAAGTAGTCATAATTGAAGATGCCAAAACGTAGCCATCAGATCAGGCATGACAAGCAACTGATGCACCTCATACTGCACTTTCTACTACAAAATATAAGTAGTGAAACCAATAAGATACCGGTTTCACAGTGACCCTAAGCTAATACGAATCGAACAATAGACCTCTTCGCTTACGACAGCAACAAACACGATGGCAGGGCAGTGGATAAGTGTAGATCAATATTTAGTTAGGCCTTGGGTGATCTTGGCTCATGCAAAGGCAAACTGACAAAATATTATTCTTGTGAGTTCCCATCTGTCCGTATTTTAGCGTCTGTTCCTCGTTTTAATTTTTTTTTTAGATTTAAGACCCCCAAACAGAGTTTATTGTTTGACATTTAATCTACCGTGTAACCCCCCGTACTTTCATATCCAATGTTAGGCTCAGTAATGATAAGTAATATTAAAAAATGAAAATAAATGCCTCCCTCCCCCAGTTTTTCTAAACCTTCAGGTAAAAGTCGATAATTGTTTTAGTTTGACCTGATACAATCTGGAAACAAGTTTTTAGTTAAACACAGATTATTGTTCGTCAAAATGGGTAAGAACAAAACAATGAAAACTTTATTGTCTATACTGACAGCAGTTATCTGAGGACTTAATGTTGGAAAAACAGTAATGACACTTTATTTCATTTCTAATGGAACAGTCATTCACAAAGGAGGCCGATCGACCCAAGTTACAAGTTCTATGTTCCTACTAATTATGAAGTTTATCGCTCCAAGTAACAAGCATCATCTTCCTGCTAGTCATGAGACTGATCGCCCCTATTAGCGCTTCCCACCTTTCTGATAAACATAAAGCTGATGGACCCAAGTAACAAGTCCCATCTTCCTGCTAACAATGAAGCAGATTGCTTCAAGTAACAAGTCTCACCTTCCCACTAACCATAAGACTGATTGCCCCAAGTAATACGCTCCATCTGCCTACTAATCATGAGCTTTATCACCCCAAGTAACAAGCCCCATCTTTCTTCTCGTCACGAAACTGATCACCCCTACTAGCACTTTCCATTTTCCGGTGAACATAAGTCTGATCGACCCAAGTAACAAGTCACATCTTCCTACTCATTATCGGTTAATACTTCCCGTGAAATTACATCTACAACTAAGTGAGAAACTACCACAGATAAGTGAATAAAAACCGTACAATTTAACATTTTCAGGTACCTTTACTTTTTCGTATTCCGTTTTAACTTACTCTCTCAGTCCAAGAAACAAAAAAAAATATAATTCAATACACAACTTTTGCTTACATTTCCAGTTAACATGTAATTAGAATATGAGTATATGTGACTTTTTATCAGAATTTAAATCCAATAGTAATAACCTTGTATTGGGCTACACTATGGTGGAGTAAAATGTTGTGTTGAACTTGCAAAATAACATCATGTTTATAGATGTTTAAATCGTTAGAAAATAGAAGCGGAAACGAGGTTTTTGTATATCACCAGCAACAATAAACTAAGATTTTCACCGTAAATAGTTAGCTCAGATCAAACGAATAAATTATTTAACTATCTAAGCATGTCAGCCATCATGTCTTAATAACATCTGTGCTATGATAACTTAAACGTTTCCTATACAATATAGTGTAGTGATTCAGCCCTCTTTAACAGTTAAGAGAAAATAAATTCACATTCACTTTACATGAAGCAGCCAAATATTTCTCATTCGGTGACTTACTGCATGGAAACTACATGAAATAGATTACATGCAAAAAAGGTCCATTAATATTTTCTGTATAAATATATTGTGTTTTTTTTTAAATTTTAGCTAATAGCGGCTTTGTAGTTATAATTCATATTTGTGGATTAGATGGTCCAAGATTCGAGAAGCTAAATGTCACTGAACACGCTTTATATTTTCAGTTTATGAAATTTTTATGAAATTCCTGGGTCTACCAGGCTTAGGGTCCTATACCCATTATGATAATTTCAAGCCATAGTTTAGACAACGAAATTCAAAAACAAACAAACTAACTAAATGTGATGTCTTCTGTTCATTGTCTTTATTACTTTTTGTACTTTGGAAAATAAATACTGACTTTTACTTTGTTATACTGCGTTTAGTAGCTTTTCTGTTAAAATCAGTAATAGTCAAAATTCAGATATATTTCCTGAGTAAACTTCCTGTTATCTGTAAAAACTTACCTTAAAGGCAGTGATAACCATTCAAAGTATCTATAAATGAAGGTAAAAGTTTTATTTATTTAATGAAAAAAACTGAAGAATTATAACTGCTATGCTATCTTTAACTAAGATATAATTAATTGTAAAATTAAAAGTAAGGGAAGGAAAACTCAAAAAGTGTGTCACTCTATCTGACTCATTAAAATTCCAGAATCAGATGTTTCAGAATGACAATAAACTTGTGGCTCACCGTCGTGGTCTGACAGATAATTTATTTGGCCTCATCCGAGGCCTTTTCGGTTTGAACCAGATTGATCCTGGTCTTTTTTCATTTTTCTTTCTCCGTGGATGCTAGTGTTCTACATTTCTATCTATTTATTTGCACAGAAACCAAGTTTGGTTCACCTGGTTTCTTGGGCCTGGCTACGTTATTATGCTATTACAAAGCCATGATATGCCTAAGAGTGCAGTGAGAAAGAATACTTGTAGGTACTGTATCAGGAATGCCTTTTCTCAGGATCTTCTGATTGCTGATGGAACTCCAGCTGATGAGATCAATGGTTGCCATTCACACAGTGACAAATTGTAGATGGCATAGGAGCTGGCAGAAAAGATTTGAGTATTATTTCATTTTAGAAATTAGGGAATTTCTTTTCACATCTTAATTTCAGGAAAGTCCTTTCAAGGTGCAGAATGTACCGATTTTGTTAGAAGTGTGTGAAGAGTAGACGCTTCTCTCTCTAAGATACTCAATAAACTCTGAGAATGTTTATGAAGCATTTTCTTTTGGCTTTTGCTGGTTAAAATTTCACAGTTGATGTTTCCATTTCTGACGTCAGTGTCAGTTGGACCAGTTGTGAGGTGAGAATCGTTAGTTTTATTGGCTCACTGGTTGACAAAACAAAAGTCCTGCACACAGCTGATACTTTAGCTGGTGGCTTAGAGGTTGGAAAGACAGTGGAAATCTCAGAGCTAACCCATTTTGGTTTCTCCTAGAGACTACATGACAGGTGACTTTGCAAGCAGCTCTTCTTCGTCCATGGTCTCTGATTTTGCTAGGCTAAACATCAAGTCAGCACTGGAGATCTTTGGGACAACTGGATGGTCTTTCAGGTCACCTAGGTCTCTGTGGACTGTATCGGATAGCTGATCTCTTTTAATGTAAACGTAAAGGGTCAAGAAAGTTATTGTTGCTATTTGTAGTTAAGTACAAAGCTATACAAAAGTCTACCTGTGCTCTGCCCACTACAAATATTGACATTCTATTTCTAGCAATGTACGTCTGGGGACATTCCGTTGTGGCAGTAGGAGGTAGTCAGGCTAATTGAATTGTCAAAATAGGATGGGAATACCCTAGATTCAAGATAAATTATTATTGGTTAGAAGTTGAGCCAGAAATGTAAAGTCAGTGTTGTTTCTGTCTTAAAAGTTGCTTTTAGATAAATAACCTTTATAATTATTGCTCATGTGATGAGTAATTACGTGTATATTGCCTGTAATATATGTATTTCTTCTATTTATGAAATTCCTGGATTTACCAGGCTTAGGGTCCTATACCTGTCAACTACAGTTGTACTGTCCAGTGTTATTGTCGCCGTCCTAACATAGCTGCCCATAACCTACCTGCATTTCTTCCACTACTGTTTGATTTCTATCAGGACAGAACTCGAAAAGTAAGAAAGGTTGAAACTGTAACTGAAGTTTTCTACTCAAGTAACTGTAACAGACTAACTACTTCACAAAGTCCTTTTTCAGTTTGTAATCTATGAACATAAGCATCCCACTTCCACAATATCTCAAGTTTAGCACAGATTTATGTGAGTTCAAAATAATACCATTTGAGTGCTACTTCAGCTTCAGCTCATAATCTGCACTGTCGTCCATTTTAACTACATCTTATGCTTAAACAAATGTTTAAAAACCTTCAGTAAAGCTTTATGTAAACAAGATGTTTCAACCTGCTTGGCTGATCATATCATATAAAGAACCAAGCATGATGTTGAATACCCAAAGTTTACTTTTGATATAACACATGTGGATTTATTATGATAATTTCATTTGCTCGTGAACATTTAGCTCAATTCAATCAAGCATGTTCCTCACACCGTTAATTAAAATATAAAGCAAACACATTTTTTCCTCAAACATTCTACGAGCACCTGCTCTTATGGAACTTTTATTGTTGAAACTGAAATATTCTTTAACCATCATTAACAAACGTTTCACGTCATTATATTTTACAATAATGTTTCATAGGTCGGTACTCGCTGTTTACTTTATAACTATGCCTTAAAATTTATCTCAAATCCTTCATTTTTATGCATATGTTGCCTCGCGGTTAGGTTCTGTGTAATTGATTTATTTGCGTCGTACAACACTCAAGAATGGATTTAACATCAATATACATGGAGAATACTTCTCATTTGTATGTTTTGCGTATGTTATCATAGACAAATATCTCATCCTAACATAACTAGTGGTGTTAGATAGGCAGAATCTAGCTCGTGCACCACTACCATGGAACATGATTGATTACTTAGGTACATCAGCTATATCCTAGTAGTTGTGATGTCATCACATGCTGCCATTTACAAGAGAACGAACACGACTTGGCCTCTTAACTTTAGGAACTAGAAGATCACCATCAGATTTCAGCCAATTACAGAATTTGAGGTAAAATTTCTTCAGTCAAGATTAATATGCATGCTACTCACTACGCTATGCATCATTAGACTTTCAGACCAACATAGGCTGATCACAATATTCTTTAATAAAACATATTAACTTTCAAGGGGGGCTCCAAACACCAGTAGCCAACCTATCGCAGTGATGTAGTGTCACTGGTAAGTTAGTCCATTCGCTAAAACTGGCATCACAGATAAATGAAAACAGGTAAAATACAGTCAAACAAAAATTTTTCACTTTCATGAATAATAACCTGGTTAATGTTCTGTGGTGACTAAAAGCACAATTTATTTTTCCCTGTACGAGTGGATGCCAAAATAATTTATCTTTATAGGTTATGTAAATTTTACATTTACATTCACACACTCGATCAAGTGTTTTTGTTGCTCTATTTTATTTTATTTTTTGCTACAAACGTTCCATGAATGTTTACTAGGAAACCTACCAGACTGTGACATTCTTTCAGCTTTAAAATATATTTGAAATCATAACCCTTATCAGTTGTTCTACCAACTGTAAATATTCTAAACATTATAACAATTACTATCAGCTGTACGAGATTAGTTTTTGTTTTGTTTTTCAAGTATGGAGCGGTCTGCTTCATAGAATTTCTGCTACTATTATAGGCAAGTGACTAACGTGAGACATCACACAAACAGTTCACCATTGAAAATTTCCAATAGCTCAGAAAGTAAAGGTAATGGAACTCTTTCACTTTAGTTTTCAAAGCCTTAGAGATCTTTAGTTGTAGAAACATTTGGTATTGTATCTACCAGCATCAGATGTTCTAAGTGTACATTGATCAAGCAGTTATTATGCAGTATTACACAGAAGCTCTGTTCAATAGCTCAGAAAGTAATGGTTTCAATTATCCATTTAATCAGTCAGTCTTGTAATAAATAAACCATCCTAACATTTTAATAAACACGTGGTTATCATATGATATAGTGCACACTCCTCACTGAAAAACACCGCTTAAAAATGCGACTTTTTCAGTCTTTGACTTTAAAATCAAGTGAATAACCATAATTATAAAGATATCATCAGTGGTATCTCAGCTGATCGGTAGAGATGTCATATATATCTTTCACTAGTGCTTCTCACCTGAAACCTCTTAGATATTTCTCATAACCAGCTGAGTCGATATGATTAAAAAGTCGCTAGTCTTAGTATCATTTGACCTCATGGTTTGTTTCTTGTTTTAGTTAGTTATGAGAGGTTCATAAATGACATAAAATTTTAGCTTGTTTATGGGTTCAATCCATCGATTCGTGTAACTTAAAGTTTGTTGAACCAAGTTATTAGAAAATGTTATAAGGATCTGTTCTGACAGAACCAATCAGCTTCCATTCAGTTACACAATGGGCCATCATGATGTGCTCAACTGTGTTAACTGGATTAACAAACATTGCAAGAGTCCACTTGATAGTTTGTATTACCTATTATGGTAATCCATCAGGTTGAGGTTGCAGTGATAAAGTGCATCTCTATACCACATCCAATCAACCCCACAAATATCTAAGAAAACAGCTGACTGTTTAAAATAACTGTTAATGGACTGTTTCATTTGTATGACTGTCTTCAGCTTAATCAGATTGCCACATTCATTCGTCAGGAAAAGACCATCAACATCTCGGTTTATCCTATGCAATGGAGGACCATCAGTTCCCTGACAGTATTTATTCTGGTAAGTGTAAACCATACAGTATTAACACTACTGATCAACATCTTGTCAATATATAATCTGCTTAATAATTCTCACTAACTGAGAACCATCGCAACAAAAAAGCAGATCTTGCTTTTCTAGTTTATGTACAAGTACCACAGGTTTACAAATATATTTATTAAGTTCCCAATACAAATTACTTGTATTTTGTCTTGTTGTTTAGCAAGAAAATTCAAACTAAACGTGAACCATTCAACTGCTTTTCCCAGAGCTCCTAAAATATTAATATTGGTATCCAACCAATAGCGAAATATCTTGTGGTGCGATAAAGACAAAAAGTTAAATGTGTAAAAGTAATTTATCTTAGAAATCAGCTTCCCTTAAAGTTATAAAAATGAATCCATTTAATGGGTTTTCGTTGGTCACATTCTGTTGTTAGGGAAGGTAGCATAAAGTTGTGTTGTTGTTAAATTGTGCAGCATATATCACATTGATGAAACTATTTGAAACTCACATCTAGTGTTTATGTGACACATTTCTTTAACGACACCTTCATTAACACTATTAATTAGAATGTGTAATATGCAGTTTTATTATTTTAAACTATTTATTGTTATACCTTTTATGATATCGACAATTTGAACTGTTAAATTATTATATGAATTTCAGAGTAACTAAAATCTCTTAAGCTGACAGAACCTCTTGAAATATTATTGAGTTTATGACTGAAAATGCTGTTAACAGCAGTGATAACCAACTGATAATGCAGTATAATCTTTATCAATAAGAATGTAAGAAGAGTATAGTTAATTTGCTTTATTTTATTAGATTATTTTATTTTTGATTAAGCAGTTAGCTAGCTCTGACCTAAATTATTTTTAATTAATCACTGTAATGGTAATAAGTTTCACATAGTTTCTAGACCTGGGCGTTCAATGAACAGATAAGTTCTCGTCATGCAGAAAGACAATCTGTCAGTTGTTTCTTGTGTCAGACACAGATAATGATGAGAAAAAACGTTCTTACAACATTGCCATCTGGCGAATAGTGTGGCTTTTTAACTTCCTGAGCCATTTCAGTGTTACATACCTAGTTCACAGATACGAAGAACTTTATACCATACAAATAGTGACGTTAACACTTCTTTCTTTGGTGCAGTACTTACATTCAGGAGCTGTCAACGTAAGACAAGTGTACGCAATACGTGCGTCAGTGTTCAATAGGAAATGAGAGTGTTGTCACGAATATGTCTTAACTAAGCACACGTCAATAACTGGAATGCTTAATAAGTCCACCTGAAATGCAAATTAACCATAATGAAAGCAGATAATTATGGGACAATCTTGGAGAAAATGACCACAAAATCCCTGATGTTATAACTTCAAGGATATACACCTCTCACTTGGTACCTCTTTGAAGACATCGTCACATAACCGAACGTTTTTCATGGTTTATAAAAAGACCAACAGTTATACTGGAGCAGTTAAATATTATTTTAGGTGGTTTGTGTTGTTGTTGTTATTTTTCACATCTACATAGTCCTCGCGAGTACGATACGGCGCTTAAACTGATGGACTTAAGTGACAATATGTTTACCTTATATCATATTATACGGTGCAAAATAGTTATTAAAAGGAATTTACATTCAAGTAACTTGATACACATAGAAACTATAACAAAGTAATGAGTAGATAGTATACATTTCATATTTCAAAACTACATAAATATTTATTTCGACATAACTTCCTCACTTTTGAGTTATCGTCAAAACGTGTAGTTTTACTTCTACGTAAATATTTTATCTTGTAGCAAAACAGCTCTTGCGCGTGATGTTGACCACCAGTGCCATCTTTAGTCTCACTCAATTTGTCATGGATGGCATAAGCTAGAGTCTGGGTTGGACTATCTTTGGGAAAAAGACGTCTAAACTGCACCTGCTCCTCCTTGGTCATACAATGGACCAAAATATCCACTCAAAATGAATAACGGTCCTTGACAGTGAATATCTGTGAATCCAGCAGAGGCCATTGTATCTTACATCAGATTCTTCGCACCACAAATGATCACACCTTCAATTTAATTTGCATCTTTGTACCGATGGTGAACTTCAGAAGGATAGACGACAGAAATCACTGAGAGAACTCAGGTTATTGCGTGTGCAGCTGGAATGTGATAGGTGATCTCTGTTGCAATAGTGGAGTCTGACATCTAGAAGAAGACTTCTTTGAGACCCAATCATTCTGTAAGAAAACCTGCAGACTCTTGTTCTTGTTTACAAGTCCTTTGAATGGTATAATATGCCATTTTTTACGTATAAATATTTTAAAATATCATCGTCTATGAGTTAAGAAAATAACATTAAATTTACTTCAGGATAAGTGTAGTAACCATAATAACTTAAGGATCGTTGTAAAAGAGCAACACATACTAAATTTTAACTTATCTGATATGATTGAACTTGAGGCAAGAAAAAGATTAAACACAATGGGAGCAGAATGAAAAGTGAGTTATTATTGTTAAAACATAAGTAAAAGCAACAAGCTCTTTTGATAATGGGAAGTGTCATATTTATATGTAGCTTCATAGTGCCATCCCTCAAAGTACACATGCGGTATCCACGTTAATGTTGGTCATTCTTATAGGAAAACAATGTAGTTATTACTGAAATGTATAACTGACCCTGTTGGCCCGGCATGGCCAAGCGCGTTAAGGCGTGTGACTCCTAATGTGAGGGTCGCGGGTTCGCATCCCTGTCGCGCCAAACATGCTTGCCCTTTCAGCCGTGGGGGGCTTTATAATGTGACAGTCAATCCCACTATTCGTTGGTAAAAGAGTAGCCCAAGAGTTGGCGGTGGGTGGTGATGACTAGCTGCCTTCCCTCTAGTCTTACACTGCTAAATTAGGGATGGCTACCACAGATAGTCCTCGAGTAGCTTTGTGCGAAATTCAAAAACAAACAAACAAACTGACCCTCTCCCTCAGTGGCTCAACGAAAAGTACAAAGACATAAAAAACTGGGTTTCAATATCGTAGTGGACACAGAACAAATAGACCATTGTGTAACTTTGTCACCTGAACCCACCGGTGAAAAAGATCACTATTTGCCTTACATAGCACATGTCCTTACATAGAAACTTATATGTGAGATATTTGTATATACTTAATGTAAATGTTAATAAATTCCTTGCCTGTCCTCTAAGTCTATCACTTCTTAATTGGGGAAAGGCTATGTGTGAAGAATTCCTGTGTAGTAATTTAAAAGTACAAAAATATGTATTAAATTCGAGACAAATGAATTAATTCAATTGGCTTTTATTATGATTTGTAGTCCTCTTGGAGTGAAAATATTTCATAGTTAATATATATATTCACTTTTGTTTCTTAGAAACACTTATATGTATCTATCTATTTAAGTACTTCCGCCGAGGGCAAATCTATTTTCAATAAAACTGCTTGACTAATATCAATGTTGTTGTTTGTTATTATGCACAAAACTGCACAATGGGCTATCTGCCCACCACGGGTATCAAAACCCAGTTTTTAGCAGTATAAGTATGCAGATATGCCGCTGTGCCACTAAGGGACGACTAATATCACATTATGTATGTGTGTGTTTGTGTTTTTGGGCGTATGCTCATGTATAACTCCAAAGTTTTACTGCCCCTAGTAACGAAACTCTGTTCTTATATTTTTCGAGAAAGTATTATATAAAATACAGTAGTCCGTATAAATATATATACACGCAATAAAACACTAGAATCCTTCAAACCTTTCATTTTCTCTTTTCCTTGTTTTCTGCTATCGCTTGTGTAGTTTCCAAAGGAAGAGAATAAAATGATAAAGGAATAGACAAGAAGTTATATTTGACAACGATTTTATTTCTTACTATATTTTAATGCATAGAATTTATATAAAAACAGTAATTTATTTTTGTACCTTAAGAAAAACACTCATCTGATTCAGGTTATTCATATTTAGTTAAAAAGCTTTATATGAATGTTTTGATTACAGATTTTCTGTAAAATTATATCCTCAAACCAGTAGAATAAAATAACAAACGAAAGAAAAATTAAAGGTTACAAGTATTGTTTTAGCTTAACATTTGCATCCATGTAAACTTGTATGCGTTTTGATTATACGTGTATTATGTATGCTGACTGATATTTAAACTTTCAGTAGGACGTGTCCACACATAAATATTTGTTCGAAGTTTATATAAATACACTTCTGACAAAAATCTTGAGGCCAATGTACATAAAGAAACTATTTATGCATTTTGCTTGTTAGACTCAACCACTTATTTGAGTAGAGTTTCGAAAAATGAAAATAAAAAACCTTTTAGCATTTAACAGGGAAAATGTGAACACTATGAAATTAGCCAATATACTAGCTGGTCAAAAGTTTAAGACCATACCAAACAGAAGTCCTAAACAGGGTAGGAAATGTTCAACAAGACCTCTCAGTAGTGACTTGCACGGTCGTCATTGCAAATAATTGCAAACATTCGCTTTGGCATGTTCGATATAAGCGTTTGCAGAAGGCTAGCTGTAATGTTATTCCAAGTGGTGAAGATGGCTTCACAAAGATCATGCACTGCTTGGAATTGACGTCCATTTCTATAGACTTTCCTTGCCATCCACCCCCAAACATTTTCAATGGGGTTCAGTTCGGGTGAACATGCTGGATGGTTTAAAAGAATCACGTTATTTGCCATGAAAAAGTTCTTTGTTCTGTAGGCATTGTGGAGTGTAATGTTGTCCTACTGAAAGATCCAGTCATTTCCACACAAGCGAGGGCCTTCAGTCAATAAGGATGCTCTCTCGAACATGCCAGTGTAGCCAGCTGCTGTTTGATGCCCCTGTATAACCTGAAGTTTCATTGTTCCATGGAAGGAGAAAGCACTCCAGATCATTATGGAACCTCTTCCACTGTGTCGTGTAGAAAATGTCTCCGGTGGGATATCCTTATCGTGCCAGTAACGTTGGAAGCTATCAGGACCATCCAGGTTAAATATGTTCTCATCAGAAAACAAAATCTTCGTCCACTTTTCTACGTCCTATCTTTGGTGCTTCTCAACAAAGTTTTACCGAGCTGTTTCGTGGTATGGAAGGAGACGTGGCTTTTGAAGACGTTTACGGTTTTTAAAGCCTTTCTCTCGTAGATGCCGTCTTATTATTCTTGAGCTGCATTCTGAGTCCGTAAGGGCCTCATTCTGGTTCGACGATCTGCTGGTATCTTGCCGGACAACCCGTCGAAACCTCTTGCTCAACGCCGGCGAAATTTTCTTGGGCCGATCACTTGAATTTCTCGTTCCGTATCCCTCAGGGTCTTTTGAAAAATTTGCACCAGTAGATTTACTACGCCCAATCTCACCAGCGATGACACGTTGAGAGAGACCTTGCTTTTGCAACTCGACAATTCTACCAAGTTCAAACTCTGTCAACTTTTTAGCTTTTGTTAAGTTTTTTTTAACCAAATGTAACACAGTGGGAGATCTTGACAACGCTAATGCTCGAACACAAATGACTAAATTTCGTTACGTATTTACCGATGAACTCTTCGTTTCAGTATGGTCTTAAGCTAATTTCATAGTATTCACATTTTCCCTATTAAATGCTAAAAAAGGTTTTTTTATTTTCTCTTTTCTTATTTTCATTTTTCGAAGCTGTACTCAAATAAGTGGTTGAGTTTAATGCATAATTTTTCTTTATGTTCATTGGCCTTAAGATTTTGGCCAGCAGTGTATATATACAAATTCTGGAATTTCGCACAAAGCTACTCGAGGGCTATCTGCGCTAGCCATCCGAAATTTAGCAGCGAAAGGCTGGAGGGAAAGCAGCTAGTCATCACCACCCACCGCCAACCCTTGGGCTACCCTTTAACCTAAGAATAGTGGGATTGACAGTGACATTATAATGCCCCCGCGGTTGAAAAGGCGAACATGTTTGGTGGGACGGCGATTCTAACTCACGACCCTCATACTGCGAGACGAGCGCCTTAACCACCTGAACATACCGGGCCTGAATAATGGGTACAAAGTCTGAATATATTCGAATGGCAACCTGTAGATTAAATGGCAATTGAAAAAAAAATTCTTAAAAACTGTCCGTCATATACTAATCTCGATCGGGAGTCGAGCGCCCTAACTACCTGTCCATGCCAGGCCTGCGGTACGAAGACATTCTACAATATAACGCTTACTTATTAGTTAAATTCAAGAGTTTCTAGTAGAACCAATTTTAGTCGTTATACACGTGTTTCAAATTACATGCATATGAGCGCATGTTACAACAGTTAAGGTCCGGCATGGCCAGATGGTTAAGGCACTCGACTCGTATTCCGAGGGTCGCGGGTTCGAATCCCCGTCACATTAAACATGCTCGCCCTTTCAGCCATGGGGGGTGTTATAATGTTACGATCAATTTCACTATTCTTTGGTAACAGAGTAGCTCAAGAGTTGGCGGTCGGTGGTGATGATTAGCTGCCTTTCCTCTAGTCTTACACTGCTAAATTATGGACGGCTAGCGCAGATAGCCCTCGAGTAGGTTTGCGCAAAATTCAAAATAAACCATACAAAAATTAGACATTTTGTTCCATTTTTTCTGGAGTGCGATATAATGGAATATTTTTATCAAACCAGTTTTCCCCGTACGACAAGTTCACCAAAAGAAATTAGTTCTGAAGCGCCGTAGCGAACTATTTAAAGGCAATTAGCTTTATTGCATCACTACTATAAGGTCGGCCAAAGAAGCAAATTTTTAAGCTCGGAAAATTTCGAGGGTTTCTCTATATAATGTTCATGACGGAATGACTGAATTATGGACAATTTACACTATCAGATATAAATGTAGAAATAACACAAAAATTGTGAAATGAAATCACGTGACTAAATAATTGTTTTAAGGGGCTAAAAATAAATTACTTTTTAATTAACTGATAAAATTGTTTACGATCTCTACTGATGTAAAGAGGTTATATCAATTTACATTTGCCTTGTCGTTCATTATGTTTTTTCATCGCAATTCTAATTAGTCTAGCGTTCGATTTTGAATAATTAAATGTAGTCCTAAGAATATCTCTCTGTGTCACGCCCTAAGTGTGAGATATTCCATCTTAAAACTATATTGGAAAAACATTAAATGTACGGAAGTTACTGGTTTTGGTTTGTTCTGAATTTCGCGCAAAACTACTCGAAGGCTATCTGCGCTAGCCATCCCAAATGTAGCAGTGTAAGACAAGAGGGAAGGCAGCTAGCTGTCACCACCCACCGCCAACTCTTGAGCTACTTTCTTACCAATGATTCTTGGGATTGAACGTTACATTATAACGCCATGACGGCTGATAGGACGAACATTTTTTGATTTGACGGGGATTAGAACCCGTAACCCTCGGATTACGACTCGAGTGCCTTAACCACCTGGACATACTAGACCACTGGTTTTAGAATGCTTTATCTTCGTATCCCAGTGACGTAACCATGTTTTCATTCTTCCTTTTAATTTGTGAAAATCTTTCCTGTTAAATATCTCTACTTTTTTCTCCATGCGTGATAACTGAAACAGTAAAGAAATAACTCAAACAAAATTTTACAGTATCGAAAGACAACAGTTACAGTTAATGTGCCACGAGTGAACTAGTGGTGTCTCGCTATAAATTCATTTTTCTGTAATTGTTTTCAAAAGTAAACAGTTGCAATATAATACGTTAAAACAACAGTATCAGTGTGTTGATCAAGTGAAAAATACGGTTAGGTGATTTCTGTGGGGAAGAAGGTATTCACATTTTGCCATTTTTTAGTAGTTCCTAGGGTGTATTGGTGCTGAGAAGTTTTTAAAGCTTCGGACATACCACATTTTCTTTTTTCTGATGAAGCTAAGACACTACGAATTCACATGTACTGAAACCATCAAAATAAACTAGATCGACAGTCATTTTGTTTAATGGACTGACGCGAGACTGAGTAGTATCATTCGAACCGTTTCTACACGTACATATATATCGTTTGTTGTTGGGCTTTTTGGAGGGCACTTTCATTGTGATTCACCATATTAGAACAGTTACATTACAATTGTGCTCTACTACTTCAAAAAAAAATAATAGCCAATAGTCATTATACTTTTGTAGATATAATGCAGGTGCTGGGCGTGGACTAGTGGTTAGCATCCCATTGTCGCAAAAAAAAAAAAATACCTATGCATTTTTGTTTGGGACAACAGATAGGTGCACAATAAGAGTGACGGTCAACTCCAGTTCTTTGATCACAAAAACAAGTTGCTGACGATTTGAGATTGACTTCTGCTAGCACTAGTCTGTTAGTTCGAGATGAGAAAAGACTATGGCCAGACATTCTGAAACAAACAAGTTATAGTTTAAAGCAACAAAAGCACGTTTTCATTTCTAGCCAAATAGTAAGAAAGATTTTTAATTGTTTTGTACAATAATCGGAAATATTTGTAGTTAAAAAAGAAAAACACATAATTGTTTGTTCTTATTGTAACAGACAAGTTGAATGAAATTACCAGGTATATTACCTTCGTATTCAAATAAGTTGTTTAATCGCGAACTTATTATATTAAATTACTGATTTGTCAGTAATTTTAGCTTCTCTGGAAGAAAACAACAACATTGTGACTTTTTCTTTAAAAGAAAATATAAAGAGTTGAGAGGTATATTATACTTGAGGTACAAAACTCTGTCCATATTGATACCATTGGGAAACACCATTAAAAAATTGAAAAAACGCTAACGAATCTTTTTGACAAGAGAAGGAGCGATATCAGTACATATTGGCATGTTTTGATTGCCTAAGGTAACACAAGTTTGTATGAGTGTGAGTGAATGGTAATCACTGTTATATTTTGAACAGATTGTAATTGCATCTCTATTCATCAGGGGAGAAGAGTGCGGTTGATTCAGGCTATCAGACCAACACACATGCGCAGATTTCGTCTGAAAGACAACCAGCTCTTATTCGTCCATGTGTAAGCCATAAAGAAAACACAAATTAAACGAAACCACCCGAGGGTGAGAATCGTTCCCACTTTCAGTAATTATGCACGAAAGACCCAAAGAATAGGCAAAACAGAGGCCTAATACCTCGTATGTTACGTGACGGTGCTCTCAACAATTCACTTCTATTGCTGACTCATCTTCGAAACTTGAGACTGTTCATTATCTAGCATATTGGCAATTGTGAGAAAAAACACACACATAACAATCAGATATGGTTGACCTGAATTTCTCCAAAGTCACTACTGATCATAAATGGTATAATTGTAAGTTGTTTTCCAATAATGTATAGGGTAATAAATTTCTCTGCCAAAAGCTTCTATATTTGTAAATTGATATAAAACATACACTTTTAAACAACGTTAATGCACAGTGATAATTCTTGTAGATGATAAGAGATTTGAAATTATCAGGCAAAGGTAGTTGACGCTTTGAATGAAATATAAGAAATTGATAACTGGCGGCATCGATAATTGTTTGTTTGTTTTGGAATTTTGCACAAAGCTACTCGAGGGCTATCTGTGGTAGCGGTCCCTAATTTAGCAGTGTAAGACTAGAGGGAAGGCAGCTAGTCATCACCACCCACCGCCAACTCTTGGGCTACTCTTTTACCAACGAACAGTGGGATTGACCGTCACATTATAACGCCCCCACGGCTGGGAGGGCGAGTATGTTTGGTGCGACCGGGATTCGAACCCACGACCCTCAGATTACGAGTCGCACGCCTTAACACGCTTGGCCATGCCGGGCTAGGCATCGATAATAGGTGAGAAGCTGTACATTAATTTTCAATGATTGTTTAAGGCCCAGTATGGTCAGGTGGTTAGGCGTTCGAATCGTAATCTGAAGATTGTGAGTTCGAATCCCCGTCGTACCAAACATGCTCGTTCTTTCAGTTGTGGGGGCGTTATAATGTGACGGTTAATCCCACTATTCGGTGGTAAAAAGAGTGGCCGAAAAGTTAACGGTGGGTGATGATGACTGGCTGCCTTCCCTCTAGTCTTACACTGTTAAATTAGGGAAGGCTAGCGCAGATAGCCCTCGTGTAGCTTTGCGCGAAATTCAAAAACAAACAAACAACGATTGTTTAATTCTAACTATTTACAAGACTATTTGTATAGATACTACTTGTAAAAAAGATATGATTTCTTAAATTATTACAATTAGGATTTGTACTACGTCCTTTTTTTAAACAAGTAATCAATCTCTATTGGTAATATCAGTATTTGTTTTCTCTGTCAAACGTTTAGTTAAGAATTGGAGTTTTCAATCAGAATGTTATCAGGGGCACGGCACGACAGTCCCCTGTTCTGAAATATTAATCAAAGAGATGACAGCTAGCCAGTATCACCTGTCGCTGGTTAACCTGAATAATCGTATTTACTACTACTTTTAAAGCTAGCCTACAGCTGAAAATATGTCTCGAGCCTTTGATCCTTCGGTCCATATGCAGATAATCACTATAGGCCACTTTTAGTCCAACTTGTAATGCTTAGTCATGGATTACACGAGGGGTGTGTCCCACCTTACTGTTGCAAAAATGATGAAATGTGATGGAATGGTTTTACTATACGTCCTGGACAGAGTAATCCTTAGGTCCAGTCTAAGGAAAATTATCCCTTTTTCTTAATCCAAAGCTACGCCACTAGTGTAGTTGTTTGATGAATATTTAATTCAGGATGCATCTTGCGTATCCACAAAACTTCCTTAGTATGTAACAGTTCTTTGCTGTCCGCACTCTCTGAGATGTAGTGTAATTGAATATACACATGTAACAACATTATTGGCGTGGAAGATGAAATGTGAAAATAGAAGTTAATAATGTAACTGTAATAATTATGAAAACGGTTTACCCGAGTCAATGTTTAGCATTTTGTCATTAGAGCTAACTTTCGATCCTTCTTAGGGAATTATTATTACTATTAACATCTGGTTAAAACAACCTACCTACCCTCATGGATGACTTTACACATTCAGTATATAAAGCAGCAACTCCGTAAACAGAAACCTAAGCTTTTCAGGAGTCATCGTGGGTCACATTAACAAAAGGGGGGAAGTATTCCAAATCATATTTGGAATGTAATGCATCATTACAGTGGTTTATTATGGAGCCGGCCAGCATGTAGGATATATTTATTGTTAACCTATGCGTATGGCGAAATTATAAGAATTAAAATATTCAATATCCCTTAAGTAAATTAACTATCATTGGAATACAGATTACTGCAGTGTTTTTACGGAATCCTTTCTTTGTGTCAGTAGCTTTATCGTGGAGTGACGTAAGCCTGTTGTTTTAGGGTACGGTCTTTTGATTACAACGTTACTGAGCAACACAATGTTGGATCAGAACAGCGTGACTAAAGAAGTCAGTGGTCTGTGAATTCAGACGCACCAGCTCGGTACTCGTGACTCAAACTAGTTTATACTGGGGATTACTGTCCCGGCTCGACACGAGACTGGTTTTGTGGTTGAAGAGCATGAAGAAGCCACTATGAATAATTGGTTGTGAACCTAGGAAACTCCTAATTCTCCCCCAGATCCAACCGTTTATTGAGAAAATCCCCTCGATAGTTTTTACAGTACGAACGTCGATACTGCTTTTGATTCGAATGTACCTCGTTGCCATTAACCGGCTGTCAAAATCGATGGCGAGTTCAATCAATAAGAGCGCACTTGAGGGTTTATCGTATTTGAGAACTTCAAGCGAGCAACGAGACGGAAAACAGAAGCCCTATGAATACGACTAGAAAAAGAGTTTACTAGATTTAGTTTATCCAGAATAGACAAAGTTACTTACTTGAGGATAAATGATTCAAAGGATCAGTCTCATAATTCAAACATTAATTAATAGATCAATTAGAAGCTAAGATATTCTGAACAATGTCTTATATGAAAATATTAACATTAATTAAACTGAAACATATAAAATATTAACAAACTGTTTGATTTTTTTGCCGTGTGTTGCATGTTTGTATAGCGTTGGAGAAGTTTTGGTGGATTTTCTTCGTACACAATACGTTAATGGAAATTTCGAAGCATGTCGGTTGTTAGGTTTTATTTCAAGCCTTTTTTTTGTAGTTGTTTTGCTTTTATATACACGAGATTTTGTAGCTCTTAATACGAAATGAATTCTTGCGAAGTTCCAGTAAGGCTTTTACTTATTCAAACAAATTATGATGAAGAAAATTATGTGTGTGGGTTGGTCTCAGTTAATTATTAAATGAAGAAATATATACAAGAAATTCTATAATCTTCAATATCAAATGAATTTTTATAAAACTTTACTATTAAATTAAATTATTCAAAGAAACTATGGTGAAGAAAATTACATGCGTGGGTTTTCTGTATAGAGATCTAAAACATTAATTGGTAATTATAATTTTTTAAAATAAATATGACATCAGCGGAAATGAAACTCTACAAATAGCGAACATAATCATTAGAATGTTTAAGATAACCACTTTATGTGTCTCTTTCTATCCACATGTATGCAAAGATAACATTGTCGTTCTGAAATAAGAAGGCATGTGACCCTGAAAAACAAGACAAAGAAAGAGAGCTTTATAATACAACGACAAATTAGTTGCTCAGCGAATCATTCACAAGATGTTAGTTTAAGAAATCTGTTTTAATGTATTCAGCTCTTTTGTTACTAAATAGACGCCACCTAGTGGTTTGGCGTTAAGTCTGTAGGCTTACAATGCTAATAACTATTAGTTAAATACTCGTGATTGGCAGAGCACACATAGCTCACTGTGCAGGTTTGAGGTTATCCCCCCCAATAGATATGCCGCGTGATTTTTTTTTAACCTATCCCTCAATCAACGTGATGAAAAAATTAAATACAATCTATCTTCTATTAAGACTTATTAAACAAAATAAATTTCGTGGTGGAACCAAGCATACACCTGTACAAACTTTCAAAAAATCTTACTCATAATCACAATCATATAAAAGTAGACACTTACACATATTACACATACAAGACAATGTTTTACAGTATGTAAAGGAATTCAGAATGTCAATAAGAAAGTCACAAACATTTTAACAGTAAATTCAAACAAAGTACGATGTTTGCTTTGAATTTCGCAAAGAGCTACACGAGGGTTAGCTGTGCTAGCCGTTCCTAATTTAGCAGTGAAAAACTAGAAGAGAAAATAGCTAGTCATCGCCACCGACAACTCTTGGGCTACCCTTTTAGAAATAAGTAGTGGGACTAACCGCCATATTATAACGCCCCCGCGACTGATGGGCGAGTATGTTTGGAAGGACGAGAATTCGATCCCACGCCCCTCAGTTTACGAGTCAAGTGCCCTAAAGACATAACCATGTCCTCACATTTAAGGAAATGTCGATTATTGTCTACACAAACACACATTACACATCTCTTGTTGGTAACTTATTTACGATTCAGTAAAGATAACTAAGAAACATTTCCTAATTTTTATAATTATATTTTACATTTATGTATGCGTTAAACGAAACAGTTACAGTAAATCTAACATCTAAAAAAAGAAGGTATTATATGGTATGTTCCTTCTATTGTTGTTAACCATATGGTGAAAATCGTACAATTTATATACTGCTATATAGATTACTCTATAACAGAAGTTTAATGAAAATTCTGATTAATTTTCGAGAAGGAAAAATTTTCTCTGATAAACCTCTACCAAGTTTATTTATAGACTTAGTTTGATTGATTAACATTGTCCGATAAGTTCTAGTTCCAGAAACAACCCATACATTCGAGAAGTTGCTCGTGTTATTTGGTTTACAGTTTCGATTAGTGTATTCAAAAATCACTCAATTTTAATACACTACTAGTATTTACAATTAATCGAAAACATTCCATTACCTCTGATAAAAAATTTATTGAATGCAAAAGATGGATGGAGATTTACATTAATTTGCTGCGATCAAAGTTTTGCAGAGAGGTTTTACAGCTTATATCTAGTCTTAACTTAGTTCTTATCACAATGTGTGTGTGTCTGAAAGATAAAGCTAGTTGGCTAATTGGAACTCCTAGTTGTATCCTAAGAAGTCTGCCCTGAGATAATCTCTAATTTAGTTTGATCAGTCTGTCGACTTGACTAGGATTATTAGTCATTTGTGGCGACAGAGGTTTACATCCTTGTCAGCACTACGGGAAGTGTTCAAGGATTGTTCGCTTTACATACAGAAGGCCAAGAAGTTCTAAATTCCAAGACTTAGAAGAAAGGCCAGCAGTTCACACAATCGTTTTATTCACGACATTTGAGCTACGTATTTTGTTTTAGAATTTCGCACAAAGCTACTCGAGAGCTATCTGTGCTAGCCGTCCCTAGTTCAGCAGTGTAAGACTAGAGGGAAGACAGCTAGTCATCACCACCCACCGCCAACTCTTGGGCTACTCTTTTGCCGTCACATTATAACGCCCCCACGGCTGGGAGGGCGAACATGTTTGGCGCAACTGGGATGCAAACCCGCGACCCTCAGATTACGAGTCGCACGCCTTAACGCGCTTGGCAATGCCGGGCCTTGGGCTACGTAAACCAGTATGACACGGTTATATAAAACATGACTTCATTCTGTAAATCACTTGAAAGAATAAGACTTGCCAATTCCACGTCCAGCTTCATACTTCCATTTATTTCACTAATTCTTTTTATATTGGCTTAAGACACGTATTAAACAATAAGTTCGTTTAATACAGCCTATAACAGCTATTACACGTGACTTTCCAGTGGCGTCTTTAGATCCTACAATGCAACTGTGAGCAAGTTAGTTACTTGAGCTGTTTAACAAGAACAGGTAATTAAATATCCTTTTCTCGAGTTATAAAGATTATAATGAATCATTTTATCAGCTTGGCGTTCTCGCTGATTGAGATATTTTCGGCCGTAAACCGAATAATATCTCACGAAATCCAGATGGCTCAAGATATTTAGTTTAGTCTTAAATGCATATATTAAGCTAACAATGCGAAACAATCTTTATAATTAAAATACGGTAATACAAATTAAAATAAACAAAGCGAAACTAGATATACTAAGTATTCCAACCAACACTGACAACGGAGGTAACAACAAGAAGAGAACTGAGCATTATTGGGCGAAAGGCCATATTTGTACTGACTATGGTAGATATAGTATGGTTGACGTATTACATATTATTCATTGCTTTAATTCATAATAATCTTAAACGTACTACTGTAGATTATTACAGTTGATACTGCAGTTGTTTAGTAATTTACTAAAAGTCTTTCATGACTATAGTGACAAGAAGTAGAACATATACTATTTGTATCGCCTAATATGCAGACATGTAGATGTTCTACATTCATCTTGAACAAGGCAGTATTACATTAATAAACCAAATTTTATTTAGTAGTGAACTTTAACAGAGTGTTTCGTATACAAGTTTAACATGGAAATATAATCTGTTAGTTACGTACAAATGAAATCTCTTTAAGTAATTTAGAACATAATAATACAGAGTTTAAGTACCTTACATTACAATGATAGAGGAGCCTCATGACATTATTAAAGTCCATGTCGCCGTGTCTGGTCATACTCTATCTGATCGCTGTGCATCTTGACAATGGTCTTGAAGCGTAATTTTCATTACAACTAGCAACGTTGTAAGGTTGTCCTATCCAACGTACAACATTCTCCCCTGTATACTTTCAATAACAGATCTAATGTACGAGGATGACGGTTTCGAGCATCTATTTCAAAAGTTTGATCGTACACGAATCCATAAGCACTGTATTCGACAGTATGACTGATGTGACCTCATATGAAATAGTCTGAATACTCACTTCATCATCTACCTTCTTGAGGTATTCAACAATTAGATGGGAAGTATTGGTGAACTCATACTACTGTGTCCTTGTTATCAGAAGGAGATCCTTCTTACTTATTTGCATACTGTTGCGTGGGACATGTAGACAGCTTTTGTATTGTCGCGAATTTTCACCTATTACAAAACACCATGTTTTGCTTACCATGGCTGGGGCACGACGTGTTTCAGGTTTCTTGCTGGTTGGTTTTAGGACTTCAAGTTAACTCCTACTTTTTCTCAATGTCAATGAGTACAAGGGATGTCACCGTCGTGGAAATTTTAAACCCTCAATTTGAACTCGTATTATGATCTGACTGTAGGAATATTTTCCTTAGGAAAGGGCTGTTATATACCATTTGTAAAATATATCAAGTTTCTGTGTGTCATCACACTACCTACAAGATACCAGTCAGTGTCAAAATGTATTTCTGGCACATGCCGTTTCACCACGACATTATATTGTTAAGGTTGTCATGAGACTTGCTTGTTAAAAATTGTTTTGATATAACGTACTTAGCCTTTACTAAAATTAGACTAACATCTCTCGAGTGCAAAAAAAAAAAAAGTTTTTTGTTTGTTTTTTGTGCTCAATAGACATAATTCCAGACTAAGCCTACTCTAAATGTCAAATGTAAACACACGAAATCAAATTTATCCAAGGTAATGTGTTTTTTTCATGTTTGAGAGTTTAAGCGCCCTAAAAACCTGTGTAAGAATATTATAAACCAACGATTTGATTTTAAGACTTTTGAAATTTCTTTTAATAAAACTTCTTTCATGGCGTTTACAGGCTTGCTTTCAGACTAAAATTTTTCGTTTTTTTTTTTTTTAATCTAATGTGATATTTAAGAAACAAAATAGTATTCAGATGCAAGGATTAGTTAACATTATCAGGCCCATGGCCTAGACTATTCTTGACCTGGATATTTGCTGGATGTCTCTAATTTTGAGTTGATAGACCAGATGGAAAGCAGAGATTTAAAAACATCCACCATCAGTTCTTAAGCTACCCTAATCGAATTGTGAGATTTGACTGCTATTCATATAATACAATGAAAGCCTAAAAGTGCGGAGCTACTTTATAAAATTGGAGCACTGTCATTTTTGTTACTAAAAATAAATCGTCTGTAATAAATATATGCTTGTGATGGTTCTTGATATTTCAAGTTACCGTCTAAGTTTGTTTGTTTTAGAATTTCGCGCAAAGCTACTCGAGGGCTATCTGCACTAGCCGTCCCTAATTTAGCAGTGTTAGACTAGAGGGAAAGCAACTAGTCATCACTACCCACCGCCAACTCTTGGGCTACTCTTTTACCAACGAATAGTGGGATTGACCGTCACATTATAACGATCCCACGAATGAAAAGGCGAGCATGCTTGATGCGACCGGCATTCGAACCCGCGACTCTCAGATTACGAGTCGAACGCTGGGCCTACAATGGTTCTTGGTAATAATAGCCTAGGGAATAAAATATATTGTAATATTGTCTGAACACTGTTAAAAATACTTTTTTTGAAATTTGAATATATATATTCTGTGAAAAACCACCAAAAGGTAAAAGGAAAATGTTGCTTTTAAGAATATGGTATGCAGATCTAGTATATGTTTTTTACCCTTGTTCAACACAAAATTTTTCAGACTGTTTAAACATGCAGGTGTAAGGCGTATGTGATTGCAACACAACACATTGGTTATAAAAGTCGCCAATTTCCTTTCGCTCTAGTTATCTGTTGTTATGGGTCATTTATTAGAACTTATGGCAGAGTTGTGATTTTCTTTTCCATTAAGAGGTCAAATGATACCATTAAGAAATGACCAGTAATCAAAGGGCTGGAACACACAAGCTAAAAATATAAGTATTACTCTTTCGTGTATATATAATGATATACTTTTACAATCTTTAATTTTCATAGTAAGACCTTATTCAAGAGATTCTCATAATTTCTTAAACGTTAAAGTAACAAAATATTCGCATCTACACTTAGATATTTTTTTAAAATTAAGCACAAAGCTGTACAATGCGCTAACTGCGCTCTGCCTACCACGGGTATTGAAGCCCGGTTTCTAGCGGTGTGAGTCCATAGACATGCTGTTGAGCCACTGGAAGGCTCGACCCTTAGAAACAATATCTTTCTGTATGTGTGTATCTATTGTATGTATCGGTTGTCAAATAAGGACTTAATGTTCTAGCGTTCGTATAAATATTTGTTTTTAACTTTAAAAACTAACTTATGAAAATAAGCGTGACAGAAAACATAAATAGTCAAAAACAAAAACCGATGCTTAAAAACAGCTGAAAGCTACTAGACTTTGTGCGTATCTAAGTATGTACATTACACACGTGTCGCGTCTGTCGTATATTAATAATCTATTGGAATGAACAGAAGATTTTAGGCTATTTTCGATGAGTGTAATTGATCCAAATACTCCTCGTGGCAACATGTTTGCTTCACGTAACTATTCGTAGTCGCTGACCGTTATCTACGAAAGAGCATTATTCCAACGTCCTCTCCCTATCGACTTGGTTTATAGCTTTTCTAATCAATTCTGTACATGGGCACTGACATCAAACCACGCCCACAAAAGCCATGATTGATCACACTTTGGTATCACTCGAGGGAATGTTTTACTGGAAATGATCACTAGGGGGCGTTATTAAAAAGAATTATACTATGCATACTGAACCCTTTACATAAATCGATGAGGCTTCTAAAGTTTGATGAATATTTGATATTCTAGAACAAGTCCTTCAAGATAACTGCTAAGGTCCTGTTTATGTGCAGAAGGAAAATTACATTTAAGTGAATAGTTTTACGATTTCATCCTCTGACACTAATTCTTATTTCATTACGAAATGGAATGCTGATTTTTTTTTGCAGAGCACTGCAGTATTTAATTCTTCTTAAATAATCGGTCAATATGTTTTAAAAGTGTAAAAAAAGCTTATTTATTATTTGAAAAGCCTCCACTTATCAAGAGAGCTCTGTGCAACAGTCAATTAGTATAAAATTACTGAAAGTTCCGGTGTAGTATTTATTGGAAATTATTATCAGTTGATTATCTGACACTCTCTACTACTAACCAATAGAAATGTTCATAGTGATCATGTGACCGATGTTTAGCCTTACTAGAAAATATTGTGGCAAAACAATATTAAACATTTTATAACTGTTAATCATATTGTTAATATATTATTTAACTTTGTAAATGTATCGAATAAAAACCTTTTCAAAGAGTTTCTAATCCTTTACCCTAAATACTTGAGACTTACATGAAGAAAAAAAGACGACTTAGATAGAACGTCTTTTATTTCCTTCTATTTGTTACTTACTACTTTTATAAGCTGAGCTTCAGAATTCGTGGTGGGCACAACACAGATAGTTCATTGTTTAACTTTATGCTTAACAACAAATTAATCTCCCCTCTTCCCAGCGGCACAGCAATATGACTACGATAGAAACCGGCTTTTGAAACCCTTGTTGTTAATATCAGTGTTAAATCCCATACCTTTCCGCAGGAGATGATTGGGAAGGAATGAATAGCTGGGGGGGGGGAGATGAATTATAATTAAAATTTGTCATAACAGAAAGATGTTGTAATTCAGGGGTGAAATATTTGCACAGGTGGGAAATCCTCCTATACCCCCTTCCCTGAAATTAACAGTGGTTAATTCAGATCTGCATTTCTGTGAATTACGAGAGTAGTTTTATATAAGTCTCTACGACAGTGCCTAACCGGGGGAAATTCATAAGCTTAATGAAAGGATTGTACACTATAATGGTATTCTCTAATATATAAATAAACGGTAAATTTAATCACTTCATTGATCAGTTACTAATTAGAAATTAGATTAAAATTAAGATTTAACACTCACTGCGTAAAACAAACGTCAAGAGCAAACTGAAAATCAACCTATGAGAATCAGTATGATTGTAGTTATTCATACGTGCTTCCTGTGAACCTAAGTTGGTTTGTAAAGTCTCATCCGAGAAATGTTCTCCCATGTGAATTATATTGTTAACAAGGGCAAACTAGTATTTATTTTAACAATGGTAACGGGAGTTTCCTCCCCCTTGTTCTCTCTTCAGTTGAAGCAATAATGTTACAGTATTATGGTCGTATTCTCAGTGGATCTGCGGTGAGTTAACGAACTTAGATCGTTAAAATTCAGAGTTTGATTCCCAATAGTGGACAGAATATATATATATATCCAAGTGCGTAACTTTGCGCTAAAACAACCAAAACCAACAAACAAGTTTATTATAGATAGTAGCATACGTATTAGAATTATTTTCTGATGCAGCTGGATGTGAGATGAAAATATACTTTATTTTGGTCAAACAAAATTTAAAGATATTTATTTAGTTTGATTAATAACTCATACAAAATTCTCACTTAAAAACCTCTCCTGTGAATTTGCTGTTGCTGAATTTCGCGTAAAGCTAAGCGAAGGCCATCTGCACTAGTCATCACCACCCAACTTTAACTCTTGGGGTACTCTTTCACCAACAAATAGTGGGATTAACCGTGACATTATAACGCCCCAAGGCTAAAAGGTCGAGCATGTTTGGTGCGACGGGGATTCCAACCTCAGATTACGCGTCGAACGCTTTAACCCACCTGGCCATGCTGAGCCATTCCGGTGGCTTAATATAATTTGGATATTTTTCAAAAGTGGAAAACTTGCTTCTAGACTTTGCCTGTCTCATACAATTTTTTAGCTTCCCAGAATCAAAGAAGGTATATATCTGGACAGATATGTATAAAAATTAATATCTTTCACTTTAATGTTTTCCAAAAAAATAAAACAAAACAAACATGGCTTTTCACAAAAAACTAAAAGCTTTGTCGTAAAGAATTTCGACTGTTGAATGTGATTCATAAACAATATGAGAAAGACTGGCTCCAACATCCTGCAGTAGGTGACGTTTAAAATATATTTTCTGATCTAGAAACTTTATTTTGTAACAATAATGAATTTCTTTTAAAATTATATGTAAATAAAAAAATAAGAAACTGACATTTGTTCTCACTTAGTCTTAATTAAATATTTCTATACTTTTATTACACTAGCTAAGTTATTGGCAATTATTACATTTATTTTTATAAAATAATGTTTTTAGTGGTAAAGATATGTGAAGCCTAATTTATCATTCGAAAGATTGTTTTAGTCACACAGTGAGCAAAAGACATTTTAAATCATTGTTTATAATACTCAGTTTATATTGTTGTTTGGATACGTTCAAAAATTAAAAATAACTTTTGTCGTGTGAATGCATTTTACAAGCTGATGAAGCAAGATTATAACCATGCTTGTCATAAGACATTAGTGTTAGGCCTAATATGATTTCAAACACTTTTTTTTTTTTTTATCTGGCTACATAGGGATTTTCAAGAATTAGAAGAGTGTATAATAATATCATTTCAACTACACTAATATATATCATAGTGTTTTAACTACTACTGTGTGTGTGTGTGTGTGTGTTTTTTTTAATCCAAGCCGGTCAGAAGAGGAATGAATTGAGAAAAAGAAAATGATTTTCCTTCCTTGAGAAAAATATCTTCCCCTATCTTTTCAAGTAATTACTTTAATATCTGTTGCTAAAAATGCTTTTTTATTTGTTGATGCAATAAGATTACATTTGTTATGGTAGGTACGTCTTTTATAAACCAGTAAAGAAGGATTACAATCGTAAATATTAGATATGTATACATATATTACAGGTTTCCTTTCTTCTCCACTAAAAGTAAAATTGAAAAGAGAATCAGTGACATAGAGGTCTCGTACATTTCTTGATTGGCCGTGAAAACTGAAAAGACTGAAAACCCTCACAAATATTATATAAATATAATAACTCTTCATCGGTTTGTAAAATGTTTACATACTTTAACAATTGTTGTTGTATCAAATAGTTTATATAAATAGTGTTTCGACTACTGCTGTATTTGCTATATCCCAGCTGAACTAAATGTTCTGGATTGAGCCAAACGCATCATCGGCAACAAATATGACAATTATAACTTGGCTTTAATTCTTACAAATTTCTAAGAAACTCGATTAGAAAAGCAGTGTTTACAAAATGCAGTAGGTCTAGTACTAGTGCCTTACAACAGGTGTAATTAATTATAATCATGCTTCACTACCTTGAACAAGGCATCCACACCATAGAAATAAAATAAACCTGTATTTTAATAGATTGTCTGTAACTCCATTGATATAGTGAGACTTGTTTGTTTTTACTTGCATATAGGAAGGTAACTGAAGAAAATATTAAAATTAACCTCTTGCTGTAAATTAACAAACACACAGACACACCACTACTAAATCTCTTTAAAAAAAATCGAACACAAACAGTGAACGTGAGAAACAACTGCTCTCTGTATTTCTAATGGCTATAGTAAACCACCCGTGATACTGAAATCTTATTGTTGTTTTGAATTAAGCACAAAGATACACAATGGGCTATGTGTGCTCTGCCCACCACTGGTATCGAAACCGGGTTTTCAGCGTTGTAAGTCCGTAGATATACCGCTGAGCCACTGGGGAACAACTGAAATCTATTTTAAAGATTCATATTTACTTCAATTCATTTAATATATTTGATATAACAACGAAAAAAAAACCGTTAAGAGTAAATACATTTTTATTTATAAAAGTAAGACTTATTTTGTGATTCCATTTTTCACATTTTTGTTAATATTAATTAACTTCCTCGTCACAAACATGTTCGCCTTTTCAGCCGTGGGGGCGTTATATTGTGAGGGTGAATCCCACTATTCGTTGGTAAAAGAGTACCCCAAGAGCTGGCGGTGGGTGATTATGACTAGCAGCCTTCCTGCTAGTCTTACACTGCTAAATTAGGGACGGCTAGCGCAGATAGCCCTCGTGTAGCTTTGCGCAAAATTCAAAACAAAACAAAAAATTAATTAACTACCCTTTACCTTTTTCATTTTGTTTAATTTTGATATTACTGATGTCATAACGTTGTTATTGCGTAAAGCGAAACCACATTGGGGTATCTACTATCTCTTCTGAGAGGAATCGAACCTCATATTTTAGCGTTTAACGTTCGTAAGTTTACCACTGATACATGCCACTTGTATTACTTACGTTCCTTTGTCGGTTTAAATTTAAATTCGTGTTGTTGTTTTTAAGGCTTTGTATGTTGATCACACGAAGATTCTAGGTGAACCGTGTGAAACATTGTGTATTTATAGATTTCTTACTGTCAATAAACTCAAAGTTTTTAGTCTGAAACTAAGTTTAATACACTGTCACTGCGAGATAAAAGACAGATCTGAAATGCTATTTCTACAGAGATACGGACAATGTCTCACCAAAAAAAAAAATTTAATTGCTCTTTATGGAAGACATTTTGAAAGTTTGTTTGTTTGCAATTTTAGGTTTGTTTGTTTGTTTCAAAATGATGTCAGGAAAATTACTTCGAAAGAGTGTTTGTTTCGAAGTGAGAATCTAATTGGTAGGTAATTTAGTAATTATAGCTTCTATTTTTCAAGATGAGAAATTACACATTGTTGCATAAAACTGGCGTCTTATCAGAAATAAATGGTTCTATTTCAATAAAACAATTGTCAAACACATTTTCCAATCGATTACAAGAAACCAATTTTTTTTTTCAAAAATAAAGAGAAATACAAGATACATAATTATACGAAAATAACAGTTTTGTCTGAACACAAAATAAAAAATATGACGATTCAATTCATGCAAAGAAAAACTTAGAACAATTACCCTCAAATGAAATATCGTTCAAAAACTTCTTGAATATTTATAAAAATAGAGAAATTTTGGTGATCGACTTCATTTGATCACCACATTCATGTGTTATAGTTATTTTTCACAAAGTATGCATCTTGTATTGTATCAAAGCAACGCCAAATTTCTGCAACAAAGGACGAAAGTTTTGCAAAACTTTAATTGTGATTAGGAATGCAACATTAAAAGTTAGTCTGTTTTAAAGCGAGAGTCAGTGCTCATGGAGGTGAGACATTGTCCTGGATCCAAGGTTGCCGAATTTAGTAATTTTTACCAAATTTGGTAAATTTTGCCAATTTACCTGTTGCATGGCCAATAAAAGATTTTCAAATTGATTACCTTCTTTACGTGAAATTTGAACTTGTGATAATGCTTTATAAGGGCGAGTTTTACATCTAAATGTTTTATAATGGCTCATTGCGCAGGCGCAAGATAATTTCAGACAATGATAATCCAACGGTGGCTCTTTTAGGCTTGTTTTCATATATTAGAGCTATTGTCATGGTTTCGTGAGTTATGACTCGTAAGTGTCAGTATTCGTTTACAGTATAATACATTGTTTGATTTTAAGTTTGTCTTTTGCTTATTTTTTATAATTTTATTTAATTTACATTTAACCTGACCCATAGATCATAATGGCTGAAAAAAGGAGCAATAGGGATCATGATTTAGTAGAAGTCTATGCAAAAATGTAAGCCTACATAGGCCTAGTTACGAACAGAAACGTCAGTTGCCACAAAAATGGCTTAATGATCCTTAGTTTAGTTGTTTTAGTCGAAGTTCGAAAAACGTAAATAAGTCATTTTGTAAAATATGCAGTTGTGATTTATCTGGGAGTGTTACAATACTTGAAAAACATATTGACAGTGAAAAACATTTAAAAATTATTAAAGCAAGTGCCCAGACTTCTAAAGTAACTGATTTCTTTCGGCCTTCTACTTCATATAGTATGTCTTAAGTGGCTTCCACCGAACTGAAAATGTGTGCGTGCGTTTGTGGCTAACACAATCTCCCCATTTCAATACTAGATCATCTTCCAGGCTTTCTATCTAATGCATGCTCTGATTCTGAAATTGCTGAGGGAAGTAAACGTAAAAGAACAAAAGGAACAGCTATTTTTCGTAATGTCATAGTGTGAAGAATACTTAGAAATTCGTATAGCACAATTAAAGAAAATTAAATTTTCATTAATTATTGATGAAAGTACAGATGTATCTATTAGAAAGCAACTTGTTCTAATAGCTAGATTTTATTATATCAATATTAAAAAAAACAGTTGACAAGTTTTTAATTCTTGAAAATCAGTTGCTGTACTACCCAAGGTATTTACAATTCTATAGTAATTGTTTTGAAAAACGTGGAATCTCATTTAAAAATCTGATAGGTTAGTCAAGTGTAATAATGGGGTAAAAAAGTGGTGTTCAAAGTCTTCTAAAGCAAAGTGCCATATTTCTTTGTACAAGGTTGTGTATGCCATTCAATTCAGTTATGTGCATCCTGTGCAAGTTCTGAACTTCCAACTTTCTTAGAGGAACTGACTAGAAATATTTATTCATATTTGTCAAACAGCCCAAAGAGATTATCTGAATATGCAGAGTTTCAGGAATTTACCCTGACTGATCCTAAAAAGATTTTACATCATAGCTGTACTTGACGGTTATCACTTCAGCAAGTGGTAGAAAGACTTGGCCAGCACTTGTCTTATTTTTTTACTTCAGCGTCATTAGAGGATGAGATACCTTTAGCATCTACAATACTAGAAGGTTTACAGAATCCAATTGTAAAAATGTACTTTGCATTTCTAACTTTTATTCTGTCATATGTAAATAAAATAAGTTTAGAGTTTCAAGCTGAGAGCTTCAGAATTCATAGGCTACGTGCCTCCATCAACAATACTATGAAAGGTATTCTTGGTAATTTTATTAAAAGAGAAGCACTAAAAGATGCAGATATATCGAATGTTAACATCAATGATCCTTCAATTTATCTTCCCTTAGGTGATATATATTGTGGAGCAAGAACTGAAAGTATCTTTCTAGAATATTCTTCCAAACTCCAAACCAAAGAACTCGAAGAATTTCAGTTTAAGACACTAAATTTTTATGTCTAAGCAATGAAACGTATAAACGGTTTGTATCATCTGGTATGTTCATGTATTTACAGCTATTTGAAGCTTTAAATCCAGAAAATGTGTCTCAAGGACAGACACATTCAATTATCTTATTAGTCATGAAATTTCCTAATATTATTGAGGAAACAGAGTATGAAAATGTCAGAAGATAATGGTGAGAGTTAACTTTGCAAGAGAATGAAATCTCAAAACCAGAGAAATACTGGTATTATATTTCTCAAGAAGAATGTAGAGATACATTTCCTTTCCCAGTTATTTTCAAATTAATGATAAACTAATTATCATTGCTTCATTCTTCAGCTGCAGCAGAAAGGCTGTTCTCTGTGGTAAACAATATAAAGGTAAAAATCGTTCCCGGCTAAGCACGGAAACACTAAATGCCTTATTATATAGTAAAAATCTTTTAGAAAAACACGACATGTAAAGAATGGCAACCGGCTGAAAAATATTGCAAAAATATGAAGAGAACTAAATTGTACACCAATGAACAAGAAAAAACCAAGTTTTTAATAAAATAATGTTAGTTATATGCTTTTTATTTAACTTGGTAAAATCCAAGAAAATTATCTGGCAACCCAGCCTGGATCCCTTTTATCACAGTTGTTACCCATACCGGTTTCCAAAGTTTCAACCGTAATTTGTGCCATTATTATCTCCTAGTCTTTTTTCTAACCTTTTAATAAAATGTGCAACTCCCTCTAGCTTGCATTAAAAATTTTGAAAGATAACAAAAAATAGTTAGATTAACAACTTCCAATATATAAAAAAGCCGATGCCGTTTGATAACGGTATGTTCCAACAATGTCCTTTATGTCATGTTGCTTAGCAACAGAAGTATAACTCAGTATTGTTATTAGTCTTTGTACTGAAATTATAAAATGAAATGTATAGATAACAAAACTGGAAAAATGTTTATTGATTTCTTAACTTAGACTCTCCGTTGATTAAGCAGATTTGTTTTTATTAAAAACTTTAATAATGTAACTGAAAATTCAAAAACGGTTTAAGGTTGAATTATTGTTACTCTCGTAATAAATTTTATGCACTTGGCTCTAAGGTATGTGATGTAATACTACGTCTTTACGTTAGGCTCATTACACCAACACTCACTACACCTATAAGGTTTCACAGCTCTCTTGCATCCCCGTTATTAACATTGCAATAGGCAGACAGTAATCGAACTACTCGATCTGAATGAATAGATTTTGGCTTTCATGCTCTTTCAGTTTCAATAAATCAAGCATAACGTGAACGTGACACACACACTGGCTTTTTATATAAGTTAGATATCAATAATGTTAACACTAATAGCTTATTGTTTCTATGAATAATATAGCTATTTGCATGTAAAACGTATATATTGTTTTCCTCTATAGCACGTTAAGACGTATACTTTAGGTATTGTGTTGAAAAGTTTAATTAGTCGTATCACAGAAACGCTCATATCGGTGTAAATGTTCGCATATACAAAGGAATCAAAAGCTTTCATCCTTAAAGTAAAGCACCAAGTATTTCTTCTTGGTTATTGTATATTTACTAATTATGGCCATATAAATACAGTATTAGCCAAAATGTTTACATGGTGTTCTATATTGATGTTATTGTCTACATGCATGGTGTTGTTATTGAGTAAATATCCGAATATTAGCAGAAAAGGTAGTGTACAATTAGACAAACATATATGGATTGTTATTCTAGTCTTTATAAGTTGTTTTAAACATATGTTCGTCCAAAAACACACACACCTGTCATGTATTTTTTCTTTTTTGAAAACAAATCAACGTTTTGTTCAAATAATTTCTCTATAACTGGTATAGCATTATGACTCATCATGTGTTAGAATTATAAAATGTCAACCTGTTCGATTGTCCAGAAATAGTATGAAGCAAACGGGCATTGCCAGAACAGTAGGGTCCTCCCAGTATACTGTATTAAGAATTGTGAAATGTCATCAGAGTATTTGAGACATTGCACTACGAAAGTCTACTGGTAGACGCCCCAAAACCTACTGCCCAAGATGACCGTCTTTTGATCAGATTAACAAATCAAGGTCGAAAGAAGTCTTGCAACACTTAATGACAGAAATAACACGAACACATTTATTCCAGGATGTCTATAAAAACAGGGAATAAGATACTGAACAAGCAAGGTTATTTTCCATGAAAGGCTATCTGCAAACCAACATTAACCAGAATTCACTGCCGTACCCGTATTACTTGAGCAAAACAACATGTTTAACTTACAATTAGAACACTAGTAACATGTTATCCTTTCAGATGAGCCCTGTTTCTGGTTTGTTAAAGCTGGTGGTAGGACTCGTATTTGTAGTTTGCCTGGAGAACAAATGAAGTAAAACTGTTTTTCCTACAGGAGTGGTGCAGTACATGTTTGGGCAGTTATTCATCACTATGGAAAAACTGCTCTTCATATCGCCCAAAGAAATATAAATGACGCTTCCTACATGCATATGCATCACATGGAAACGATATTTCTGCCATATGCTAGGACAATTTTTGGCGATGATTTTGTATTTCAGGATAACAATGCCACTGCAAATAGCACGAATATTGTACAGGATTATCTCGATTAAGATGACATTACAAGATTACCATGGTCAACAAAGTCTCCAGACTATAAATTCATTAAGAACTGTGAGGCAGAACTGAAATAGAAATTGCTAACGTTCGATCCTAAACCAGTGGATTACATCATTAACCTCATCGGTGGCAAGTGACGTCACTTTGTGGAGGTTATTAGAGTATGATGAAGACTAACCAAATACTGAATGTTTAATACGAAATGACATACGAGGGCTGTTCAAAAAATACGCGCACTGACGTCATAAAACAAAATGTACTTTATTTAGAAGTTACAGGTCTGGGACCCCTTCAAAGTACTCTCCTCCCCAACGCACACACTTATCCCAATGGTGTTTCCACTTGTTGAAACAGTCCTGGTACGCTTCTTTTGTAATGTCCTCCAGCTCCTTTGTCGCATTTGCCTTAATCTCGGGAATCGTCTCAAATCTTCTTCCTTTCAAGGGTCTTTTGAGTTTGGGGAACAAGAAAATATCTCAAGGAGCAAGGTCAATTGAGTAGGGTGGGTGGGAAAGAACAGTGATCGAGTGTTTGGCCAAAAAACTCACGAGTTCTGAGGCACAAATTTCGCAGCAACGCGGTGCATCTTCAATTTTTTGGTCAAAATCCTGTAACAAGATCCAACTGATATCCCACACTCTTCAGCAAGCTCCCTGACAGTCAGACGTCGATTTGCCCGCACCAGGGTGTTGATTTTGTCGACGTGTGGGTCGTCAGTTGACGTGGAAGGACGTCCAGGACGCTCATCATCTTCAATGGACTGTCGACCATCCTTAAAACGTTCATGCCACTTGAAACATGCCGTACGCTTCATAACAACATCACCGTAAGCCGTGTTAAGCATAGCAAAAGTTTCAGTCGCAGATTTTCCAAGTTTAACACAAAATTTTACAGCAAGTTGCTCCTTCAGGTCATTCATTCTGAAATCCGCCAAACGAAAAAATTGCACTTTACTTAAAACTGCGTAGCTAATACACAAATGAAGATATCTGCAATCGGGAAATGGCGTCGTAATCAGCTGATCTGTGCGAACCTAGCGACACCAAGCGGATTCCCCTGGAACCAACTGGAGCCGCGCAATTCAAACAGTCCGCGTATTTTTTTGAACAGCCCTCGTACATATACTAATGTATTTTTAACATGACATGGGTTTCTCAGTTTCTTAGTGCTTCTCCCCAGTACCACAGCGATATTTCTGTGGACTCATACCGCTAGAAACCGGATTACCCGTTGTGGGCAGAGCACGGATAGCCCATCGTGTGGCTTTGTGAATAATTCTAAACAATCAATCAATCAATTCACTGTGCTATGTGTATTTGTATTCCACATTAATAAAAGCGATCTTATTTGTTATAAAATGTGCAAACATTTTGGCAAAGACTTTAAAAACAAACAAACTCCTGCTTCATCTAAAAGAATAATAAATTTCCATTTATCTCCATGTACACGACTTTCGCAAACCTTTTTTCAAACCTGTTCTTTTTCAGATATGTGACGTGGTAGAGATCTGTGCAAGAGATCCTACTGCTTTTATTATAGTTAACCTTGTTTTACAAATTTATATTGATAATAATTCCTGTAAAGAACTATATGCGTCCGCTTTCAAAAAAACTTTTACATTAGAGTATTTCCAGGAGGAGAGAGGTAGCTTTCGAATGGCCATCATGTTACTACTACACATCTAACGTTTATCGTTTTATTTCATTTGCCTTATTATGAAACTGCACGGTTCACAAAGAATGACCTTTCTGTCTGATTAATTTTCGAAATATTACGTTCGAATCACATTTTTTTTCTAAGAAGGAGAAAACAAATTATGTTCATGCTGATTTTTTTTAAAAAGCAGGTCATGATGTAATTATTTAAAAAGCACATTATTAACTCTCGAAGTTATAGTATTGTTTTTTCCTATAGAAATTAAATAATAAATTCAGACTAAACTGCGGAAAAGAACAGGTGTTTATATATTTCATAATTCTGCGCAAAGCTGCACAAAGGGCTATCTTTGAACTGATAGACTACAGGGAAGGCAATTAATCAACAAAACCAACCGCAACCCTTGAACTATTATTTTCTGATTGAATGGTGTGACTTACGGTCACGTCCCCATATTTACAGCGAGAAACCACTGCTGACCCAGAAATAATTAGAAACAAAATATTAGAAATTTCATTATTTTCTAGATATCGTAACTTCCTGTTTTAAAATTGTTTTGAAAAGTTCGCTAAAATATTAATTTGTGTCATTGACTACTGTTACTGTTTTTCTTATCACACTTTACAATATAACACCAATAAATTAGGTTATTACCTTCAGTACAAAAACAATTGTGTCTTTCATGTGAAATTACAGAGAAACTTGGGTTGAATAATGTATCAGCTTATTAATAAAACATTGTTTACTTTGGTTATTTCGTTATTTTTTAAAGGTATGAGAAGACTGTAGGGAATGAACCGACATCCTATGAGCACATGCGCTAAATAAACGTCATAGAAGAGGTCATTGTGTATCAGGTATGGCTGTTTCTGAGTTAAGCTAATGAAAAAAAAAGTAGGTAAGCCAGCCAGCAGTATTACGTGTCACCGCAATGATTTTGTTCAGTTCTTTTAAACTAATAACAAAATGAGTTCTCAATGCTATAACCTTTTCACTCTTTCGGACCATTCGATGTGTAGTCCGAACGTTTTGACAACTGAAATAACTTAGCGTGTTGTAACCTGTTTACTATTATGTATTTATCTTAATGTCGATTTTTATTTTAGTTACATATATATCTAGAAGTGTGTGTAACTTGTACTGTTAAATGTGTATTGAAAAATTCTAACGTATTCCCTAAATTTCTAGAAGATTCTCGAATGTAAGAATCAACTATGTGCTATGTGCGCATGTCAGTATTGTTCCCAACTGAAATTTCAAGAACCTCGCTTAACGGTGATAAAAGATAGCCATCGCAGCACATGGACAGACAGTATAGTGCTGGTTTGCTATAGTTAATATACTATAAAACCTTGGAAATTGTAGCTGTCATAAAAGCTTACTATTCGGGAAACTTTAGATATTTGACCAGGAACGTTTATAGATTTCAATTGTTACAAAACATTCAACTTCAGTGAATTCACACCGGATATAAATATTTTTACGAAACTGTTACGTAACTTCAGCTTGTAAACGGCGTGAGACCAGCGTGGAATATAGAGTGGGGTAGCTAGCTGTTAAGAGAATTGTATCAACGTCAACTCGGAAATAATTCGCTCATCGTGAACCCTTGATAAGAGATCAATGAAGTTTCAAACCAAAAGGTTTGTTTGTTTTTAATTTCGCGCAAAGCTCCACGAAGGCTATTTGCGCTAGCCGTCCCTAATTTAGCAGTATAAGACTAGAAGGAAGGCAACTAGTCATCCCTACCCACCGCCAACTCTTGGACTACTCTTTTACCAACTAATAGTGGGATTGACCGTACATTTATAAGCCCCCACGGCTGAAAGGACGGGTACGTTTGGTGTGACGGGGATTTGAATCCACGTATTTGTTCGTATTTAAATGAAAATTTAAATTAAATTAAAAGTTGTGGAATACGCAATGACGTAACTACAAAAGATTCCTCCTCCCTTTGCACAAAAAGTCATCAAGTCCCCTACATTTACTTTCCAGTTACAATTCTAACTTATTCGGGCCTCCCTTTTAGCTCGGGGACATACTTACGTCACTGACAACAAGCATTGTGTACTTTTCCACCACAGGAAAAACAATTGCGAAATTTCAGCGTTATAAATCCTCAAGATTGTTGCTGAGTTAACTGGGAGCAAAAGGGGAGGGGAGGCCCTGCACCCAGTTACGTGTTGATAATTTGAAAGGTAAAAAAAAAAAAAGGGCGAGCGTGACTATGACACCATGATTTAAAAATAAACAAATAAAGTGATCGTAACTTATCTCTACACAGTCAAGTTCGAGAAATATTCGTAAAACAGTTCTATAATGTTATTCCCATACAGTTCTACCCTCAGTTTTAATCTCCACGATAAAGGGAAAAAAAACCAACAACAACAATACAAAAATAATCTTCAAACAATCTACTACAGTCGACAGAATAAAGAAGATTTTCGATGTTGACTTAACCCGTATTCTGGAGTGACGACATGCTGAATCCATTGGGAAAATATTTAAGAAGCCGAAGAGTGGGCGTCAGAGGAAAATTGATATTATTCTTTGCATTTCGTAACGAAAAAAAGAATGAAGTGTTTCTAATATTTATAGGTTGGTATGGATGTCGCATATTTAAACAACATGTGCTGAGAATATCCAGTTGTTTATGTATTGTAACCGAATAGCTGTGTTTTACTGCACTGCTCAGACAGGTGAAAAATATATAATAAAAATGTGAAGTTCGCGTGTGGTAATTTATTTGAAACTCGGTGCCTTGAAGAGAGCTGCCAGTGTTTCAGTGTAACGGAACAAGGAAACAAACTGGCAAAATAAGTCTTAGTGACAAAAGTATATGAAATGAAACCTAACATTTGTAACCAAGAATTTTAGCTGATGCTAGAAACACCTGAACAGTTTTTTTATTATCTTGTTTGTGTTCAAGCAAATCCACACTGGACTATCTGCTACGTCCACCGCGGGAAGTCGAACTCTGATTCCCAGATTTTAGCGTTATAAGTTCTTAAACCTACCGCTGTTCCACCTAAACATAGGGATGGTCAAGTGATTAGCGTATTGGACAGAAAGAGTTCGTGGTTCAAAAAGCGGTGTTACAAAAAACGCATCGTAACGCAATTTCACTGATGGGCGCGTTATAAGAGTGACAGTAATCTTGTTATTCGGTTAAAAGTTAGTGGTTTGAGTCGGTGGTTGCTGCCAAAAGGGAATCACCCACTTTTAGACCACTATTCAAAATATAGGCTTCGCGCCTGAATCGTTTAAGTAGATTCCTGATCTCTACATTTAGTTTATCATGTGTCGTTTGGATGAACAAAGAAACATTAAGTTGGACAACAATTCTGAGTGGCATGTAGAACGGTATAGTCATATAACAAAAAGTGCCGAAATACCAATAGTATGAACTGAAGTTGTATGGAAGAAATCAACCAAATACAAATTTTAAGTTAATACGAGCAGCGTAACTGGTTCCACTGACAATGAAACATCTTGAACATTCCCAAAACTTATTTACTTACCTCAATACATTATGACTGGTGCCTTAAGTATCTGTGGCTGTGACTTGAAGGCAACTAATTCGTGAAAAAAAAAAAAAGACCAAGGAAAAGTCAATTTGAGAAACAACAACAAAAAAAGAGTGAGAGAGTTACAACACTTCGTCGATTTTATATTCTATTAGTTTTCTTACAGAATATCGTTCAATTTTGGAGTTATTCAATAAACCACTTGCAAGTCGGAACGAGCCTTTGTCTTGAACGTTTCTTTGCTACAAGAGCGTCGTTGAGCATCTGAAGGCCATACAGATATCGATTAGTGCCTTTATTGTAAGCCCAGAAACTGTATATTCTAGTTTTACTTTGATTGGACTAGATCTAATGCAAGGTTTAATTAACGTTGCTACTACAATTAAGAACGACATTCGTGAGAACGAGTGGGAGTCAAATAACAAAATTTGTCTTGGAATTATTGTTATTCACCAGAGCTCTAGTACAGCATGCACTTAAACTTATAAACACCAGCTCTTAAAGCACGTGTTCTTCAATATGAAAATAACTAGCATATGCTGATGGAGTAGGGTGTTGCTGCGCCCCCAAGTCTTGATGCCACTGGCGGAATGTTTCTTGCCTAAATGCTAGGTTTATGATGTATGTTGCCATAGTAAAAGTCAAATACATTTTGGAGAGGAATACTGTTATAGCAGTTAAATAAAGATACTCAAATCCCGACAACAAGGGACAGCTTTACAACAGTATAAAACCACCCACGCTATTAGTTCAACCCCTAGCAAACTTGTCGCTCAGGAATTCCACCCTGCTATAACTGAACGATAAACACCTTGCACATGAGAGATGGAAGTTTCTCCATATACTTGACCGACTGTACCAAGACAGTCACTTTAATACTGACCACTGAACGATAAACAACTTCTAATATGATACAGGCATTCACGGTTGATTTGGGTTTCTCATATAATGGGAATTTTAACTTTTAACCTCACAAAATGGTTTGGTTTGTTTTTAATTTCGCGTAAAGCCACACGACTAGCAGCGAAAGACTAGAGGGGAGAGAGCTAGTCATCATCACCCTCCGCCAACTCTTGGGCTGCTCTTTTACCAACGAATAGTTGTATTGACCATCATTATATAACGCCCTCACCGCTAAAAGGGCGAGCATGTTTGGTGGGACGGGGATTTGAAACAGTGACTCTCAGTTTGTGAATCCGCGCCCAAACCACCTGGCTATGTCAGACCAAAGAAACAATGAGATTGAGAGTAAGTCGGACGTAAATTTCACGTCTTATTTGCTGGTGGTTTAAAACCTCCAACCGATTTTCAAAACATTATGCTATTTTTATATTAGTATTGCTTATAATTTGTATCATGTGACGAATATGGTGACCCGATTGTCAAATGTTTGGCAAGGATCAAAATCCTTTTAGACACCGTTGCTCTATAGTTACTATAGTTACAGAAGAACACGTGGACATCAGTTGTGATCAGGATGCATAACACGTATCAGGATGCCAAGAACATATAAGTCACATGTACAAGTTTACAACAAAGGTTCTGTGAAATAAGGGAGAATAAAAACTGCTGTCCCCTACTCAAACACACCTGAGAAGTTACCTGACTGTTAAACCAAGGACGTCTGTGCTTTTGGTCTTAAAAGCCGACTTCTAGTGTAGTGGGAGGTCTCTGAAACTGTTGCCAAGATGTGTGGTCTGAGACTGACCTCGCCGTTCTTCGCAAGAGCTTGCTACAGCGGGAATTGTTGGGCTACATAACGTAACCACGATCATGAAAATGAACATTATCAACAATGGGAAAGTCATTCCAAGGGCAGAGCGCCCTCAAGTGTCGTTTTATGCAGTACAATTAACCTTTTATGCTAATACTTTCTATTTTAATAAGTTTCCTTTCTTCAACATATATCGCTGATATATCATCAACCGATGTTTATGTTTAACATTTTCCACTTAATAGCAAGTACAGAAGACTACACGGACATAGTTACGAAATTATTGTTGAGAGAAGGGGGGCTAAATTCAAAATAACTATAAACAAGAATGTAAAATGGTAAAAAATCATATAACCCGAGCACTTTCGAAAGGTGGGCCCATGAAGAATAAAAGTTCACCTTTCGAAAGGTGAATTTATGAAGAAGAAAGGCCCACCTTTCGAAAAGTGGACCCACGAAGTCGTAAAGTCCACTTTCAAGAGGTGCACCAATGAAGAAGAAAAGTCCACTTTCGAAAGGTGGACCCATGAAGAAGAAAAATCTACCTTTGAAAGCGCTCGGGTTATATGATTTTTTTTACCATTTTGTATCAATACTTCTTGAACTTACGTTTATCTTATCGTTTGCTTGTTTTAAATTTCGTGCAAAGCTACACGAGGACTATCTGCGCTAGCCGTCCCTAATTTAGCAGTGTAAGACAGGGATTCGAATTACGAGTCGAGCGCCCTAACCACTTGGTTATGCCGGGTAGGTTAAGAATTATATGCACGGTTTATTTTAATTCAAAATTTGTGCTAGGTGTAAATTAAGAATCAAATTAATAAGAAATCATTTTTTGTTCCCTAGAAACATTTTCAAAGGTCTGTTGACTTGTGACTTTTATATCTTTTTTTAAACACTTTATAGAAGGCTACGGAAATAAATTCGAGAAGAATGTTTTTTCCATTATGGTATCGTAATGTCTGGATTTTTTTTTTTTTTTTAAACTGGTATGTTTACTTATTTATTTAACAAAAACAACTGTTAGGGTATTTAGTAGCATGTCTTGGTTTTGGTTTTGGTTATTGTTAAGAAATTACCGTTGTATAACATCGCACCATACAGATATTTTTGGACTAAAAAATTCGAAGTCTGTAGTTTCCCACTGGTACAGTGGTAAGTCTACGGATTTACAACGCTAAAACCACGGGTCTGATTCTCCTCGATGGATTCAGCAGATAGCCCAATGTGACTTTGCTATAAGAAGAAACACAAACTCGAAGTTTGCAATAAATTCCAACTTTTCAAATAAATATTCTATTTGATCACACCAATCGAATAGGAACCTTTTCAAACTATTATTTCCACAAAGCGAGTTATAGATAAATTATAATGGGAAGGAAAATGTTGTAAAAACACGTGGATAATAATATTGATATAGAAAAAACGAGTTAATTAATTAGCATATAAAAAAATTAAAGACTTTGCTTACAAAGTACTTCGTTAAACTTTTATAAAGTAAAATAAATTAATAAAATTTGAATAGAAATAATGATTTTAAAAAATTAAATGTTCCGTTAAACAGATAGAGGAATTATGTTTATCTGTGTGTATTGAGGATTCAGTAATGGAAATGACCCATCACAAGCTTCTCCAACTAAGGAATGGTTTAACTGTGTTAAAATACTTCACTAACAAAAAACGTATAAATATATATTAAAACATGAATTTTCTAATGCAGCTATTACATCGACTTATATCCGCTATGCGATCTTGAAAAACCGAAATAAATTGAATTTTAATTGTAGAAACAAAAATTAAATGTAGAGATAGCAATAACAGTAGTGTGAACTGTAACAATAACTGTAGTGTGAACTGTAACAATAACTGAAGTGTGAACTGTAACAGTAACAGAAGTATGAACTGTAATAATTGAAGTATGAACTGTAACAGTAACAGAAGTATGAACTGTAACAGTAACAGAAGTATGAACTGTAACAATAACTGAAGTATGAACTGTAACAGTAACAGAAGTATGAACTGTAACAGTAACAGAAGTATGAACTGTAACAGTAACAGAAGTATGAGCTGTAACAATAACTAAAGTATGAACTGTAACAATAACTAAAGTATGAACTGTAACAATAACTAAAGTATGAACTGTAACAGTAACAGAAGTATGAACTGTAATAATAACAGAAGTATGAACTGTAACAGTAGTATGAACAATAACTGAAGTATGAACTGTAATAATAACAAAAGTATGAACTGTAACAGTAGTATGAACTATAGCTACATTTTACTGTTGTTAATAAACGAACTACATTGACAATATTACATTTCTCGTGTGATTCTCACGGAGATAAAACTCGAACATTTTCAATTACATCTTACGTCAACAAACCCACACAACTACATGCTGATAAAACCACTACAACCTTTTAGTAACCAACAACTTAACACAACTCAAAAAGGTATAACCATGGAAGAAAAATGTGTAGAAGATGTTATCCTAAACCAACTATTAAACCCAGTACTTTTGTACATATGTTATTGCGACCTACTCAAGTATTGCAAGACAGCATATTTTAGAATTATACAATTACGATAGTTTACTAATAACAAAAAATGCATTTCCCAAACTACCGTTAAGACTAGTTAAATGAGATTAAACAGAAGAGCGTAAGTTTCTAAAAACTCCTGCACAAGCGGAGATACAAAGTTTTGAACGGCGATTGAAAGAAAGCTGTGATTATCAGATTAGTGGACTTAAATGAGCTCCGCTTCAATACTATGTTGAACCTGTCAACAACACACAACGAAGCAATTATAAATTTCACATCAAGAACAATTATTCGAAAACAAGAAGACTCAGGGATGATCTAACAATTAAAATTAAGGGACTCGAAGAATAATAACCAGCGATATTTAGTTTCTTCTTCAGTGCGAAAGTTGTGAATTCCTATCTTAATTTCTGCCACCTATCAGTACGCCCTCTACTACGATATTAGAAAAGTTTCTGATTGATCACGCCATCTTGGTTATCATTCTTCTTGTTGTCAATTAGCCCCCTCATACCAACAATTAATCTCTACTATTATCAATACCCGTACTGATCTTACAGACAGGAAGTTTTATTCTTAACGACGTCATTAAAAATCTATACTGAAATCAGAAGTTTGTTTCCTATTTATTTTTAAACATTTTTTTACATCAGAATTTTGAAAAAAATAATACAATGTTACCTCTTCATTCAAAATGAAATTAACAATTTAGAAAATATTCCTCTTTTGATTTCGTGAGCTACACACAAAAGTTAGAAGTGCTTTGAAACGTCAGAAAGGGAATGAAATGTTTGTTTGTTTGTTTTTGAATTTTGCACAAAGCAACTCGAGGGTTATCTGCACTAGCCGTCCCTAATTTAGTAGTGTAAGACTAGAGGGAAGGCACCTAGTCATCACCACCCAACGCCAACTCTTGGGCTACTCTTTTACCAACGAACAGTGAAATTGACCGTCAAATTATAACGCTCCACACGGCTGAAAAGGCAAGCATGTTTGGTGCGACTGACATTCGAACCCGTGACCCTCGGATTACGGGTCGAACGCTTTAACACGCTTGGCCATGCCGGGCCCGGAATGAAATGAACGAGTTAAAGAACTTGGGACATTTCGAGATGAAACATCACCGTCTCTGGAATCACAGAGTTTTTAATTGGCCGAAACGTGTCCCAAAGTAGCACTGATCATTTATAGCATATTTTCGTGTTTTAAATAGCCAAAACGTTATGGAAATTAGTTTTAAAATCCCTTGCTCCATTCTGTGGAATAAATCTAGAAGCTGCTAGTCTCTTTTTTATACGCTTAATCTAAATTTGAATACCGTAATTCCAAGCATTATTATTAAGCTTTTTATTTCAATCGGTTCAAATGTATCATGTTTAATTAATCAAAGACTCAAGAACTAGGGGTGATGAGGGTGCAGTAGCACCTTCTGGATTGAAGTACAGGGGTGCAGCGCTATGCGTGATTCCTATCATACATAGGGGTTTCGACTTTGTTCAATGGTATTTAGTATTCCATTTCCAAACCTTTTTCTACCTTCACTGTTTGATTTTGTCAATTTTCAACTTCTAAACATTCATATCGTACAAGTTTAATTTTCCATATTTCGAATTTGTTGAAATAAACGTCGAGTCTCTTAACACTTGTTCGCCAGTGACTCAATGGTAAATTTGAAGTTTTATAACATTAAGAACCGGGTTTCGATACCAGCGGTGGGCAGCGTACAGCTTTAACTCAACAAATACTAGAAGGTATACAGAAACAAAGACCGAAAATGAGAAATTGCGGGTTTGCTGAGAAGAAAAAAAAATCTACTAAACATGGTGTATGATATAAGTAACATACATAGAAACAATATAAATTTGCTTTATTCTTAATTGCAATGCGGAATAACGACTTCCACGTGTTAGGTACAAAGATCTACGCACTGTTTGTCTTCACTTCACAGTATTATAGAAAATTGATTACTCCCACCAACACTAAACAAATTGCTATTGTTGTAAGAAGTAAGTTTGCCGCTGAAAGCCTGACAAAATACACGACGTGGAAAACAACAGTAATTAATTTAAAATAATCTATGTGTAATAATCATAGTCTCTTCACTAACAAAATATTTGTACACTAAAGTTTATTAACGAACTGGAAAGTAACAAAATTCTATACTGAAGTTTTGTTACTCAAGTTTAAAAGTAATGCAGCTGTATTTTGAGTCTCGAAATAAATTTTAAAAAAATTAAGAGATTCTATATTTAAGTTTTATTACGTGAGCTTAAAAACTAATGTAATTGTATTTTGAGACTTGAAATAAATTAAAAATTAACACAATTATATATTCGGTTTTTGTTGAATTCCTATAAAAAGTAATAAATACACAAAAAATAATATATTTGTGTTTTGTAATATATATTCAAATACATCAAAGTTATAAACTGCGTTTTGTGATAAATGAAAAGTACTAAAGTCAGAGGCGTTGGAAACAAGGGTTCCATTAGCACTCTACTCTTATATGTTTGACTTATACAGGAACTGTAAATTGTGTTACTGAATTAATTCTTGGAGGAAGGGCATGTCTTAAGACTCCCAGATTGACCTGTCTTTGGCAGCATGGTAACTGCTAATAGCAGCTATTTATAATTTCAATCTGCATGTCTAGTTAAGCATTCTTACTTTGAAATTCATTTTTACACACCTGGAAGTTGTACATTATGCTTTGTGGTTAACTGAACTGTAACAAAATATTAAATTCGACTTTTGAGATGAACTGAGAAGTATCAAAACTGTGTATGTGAATTTGTTTTATAAATTTAAGAGCAAAAGACGACATATGGGTTCTGAGATGAATTCAAAAGTAATAAACTTATATATTTGTTAAATGAATTCGAAGAGACAAAATTAAGTGCTATATGTTTATTTCTGTAATGGAAGTTATACTTAAATATTTGTCTTGTGCTCGACTGTCTTGAGTACTGTTGAATGTGATCTATCCTAGACTTTTTTTAACGAAATTCCTTGTGCTTTTCAACATATATTCAACAGGAAACGGTAGGTGACGCCAGTGATTTATTTTTTCAATACATACGCGGCTTTCCCGCGAAACGACAACGATTTTATATGTATGAAAGTCTATTGGTTAAATATTGCACACTCGATTATAGTTATTCACACTACAAACATCGATGCATCACGAAGGAAATAAAATGTAAAGAGAATATATGTGCAAAGGAAACCGTTTATACGAAATAGTTTCACACCGTACATTTTTTTAGTGCCACGAATCTATCCCACCGGATAGCATGTACGAAATCAGTTTGGGTTTCGATTTGAATAGATATTTGTGCGTAAACGAGTCATAAAAATCTAAACAAAAAATCATGCACTTTAATATTAAGTGAGAAAAGATAAGAATGAACGAACTTAGACATAGAATGAAGTAAACATTGTTTTTTGCTTATAGTGCAATAATTTTTCATGAACATATTTAATATGTGGTATCTGTATATCACATCTCTATATTTAACGTTTCGCGTGTTTTCTTATAGCAAAGCGACATCGGGCTATCTGCTAAGTCCATGGAGTGGAATCGAACCCCTGATGTCAGCGTTACATTGTAAATCCGTAGACTTTACGTTGCACCAGCAGGGTACTTAACGTTTTATATCTCTACCTAATGTGTCTATCTGTATTTAACGTCTTGTATCTGCATTTCAATAAATGTGCTACATTTATTTTCCTTATATATTATTATTTTTGTATTAATTACATGTGCACAATTATCTGTTCTTGGCATAATTTACATTTTCTTAAGTTTTTCAAATAGATAGTCAAAATAATCTTTCCCACTTTTACATATTATTTGTTTTAGAGTAGAGGAGAAAAAAAAACGAATATAATTTTTTATGAATAGAGTTTGGTCCTACAGCATGTGATTGATTGTGTTAATTCTTAAATGACGACAGAACTAATTCATTAAAAATGGCATAGTAATGAGATCGAAATTATCATCTTGGGAGACGGTCATTTCTCGTCATGGGAAATAACAGGAGGAAGTTGGCTGGATAAAAGAGACTAAACAAGAACACAATAGAAAGCTATGTGGAAAGTGTTAGACGTCTCCGTGGGTCCCACTAACCTCAACCTCATAATAATTCTCTGTGAGTGAACCGTATAGTTAAAATACTTTAATGATATTCGTGCTTCTGACGCTGCCAGTAAAAGACAGAGGCTTAAAAGTCACCTTTCACAATCTCTCAAACATAGCATGCTAAGTCACTGTGTAATGAAATTTTCCACATTACGTGATGGTTCATTAGTCCTCAATCACAAAATAAGAGAAATGACATTTCGTAACGTTAAACTTATTAAAAGTTCCCTGTTATTGTCCATGCTTATTTGTTAATAGGACTGATGGAAGGAATCCACTGTACACTGAAGAATTAGTAACTGTACCAAGTGACTACATTAAGTTTCTCTCAGAATGATGTCTTTTGTAATAATGTTTTGGATATTTCCAAACTTACCTCCTGTCGCAATTGAAAGTAAACTATTCTTTCCACAATCTCTCCCTAATGGGTTAAAATAACTCTTGAGGGCTTATAACACTAAACATCGAATATCGATACCTTCAATGGGCAGAGTATGTATAGCCCGTTGCTCAGCGTTGAGCTTATCTGAAATAAACAAAAATCAACATAATAACTGCTGTTATTTCTGGTTTTATTTTAAGTTAAAATATCATTACGTGACAGTTGTCTTAAGATATGTTTGTTGTTTAGCCTAAGTCGATCTTCCTTCTTCTTACTTGTATAATGAGGTATGGGTGACCTTAACTAGGTCAGCGCAAAGGAAACTGTTACCTTTTTGATGACGAGAAACCCACTTGAAATGAAAATGTATCTCAGGTTATCCTGAAGATGACATAGGGAGGTCGAAATATTGTTCTCTGCTTATCAAAAGTGTTAATACCCAAACCAGCCATTATGAGAAACTGTTACCTATCTGTAAACGGGAAGGTATACAGCATTGATCGTCAATAAGTGGCCCCCTGGTTCACACTCTGATCAAGCATTGTAAAAGTGATAAAACTTGCATTTGGGGAATGCTATTTTCAAGCAACATCAGGTATAGCTTTATCAACAACTATCTGGAATCCAGTTTTAAAAATAATTGTGAAGGCACCATCAGTATTCATAGTAGACACAGTGGGAGGTCCAGCAGTTATAATCGTAACTTCTTGACAGAGAGTATTCTTAAGGTATTCAGTTATTCGTGGCATATTAAGATATATGTATAGATATTTTAATCGAGCACCACGATCCTTTCAAGTTAAGATAAAAGTTTAAAATTTCTTTCACTTTTACTTGTTCGTTGAATTTCACTTAAAGCTATTGAAGAGCTATCTGCGCTATCTGTCCATAATTTGATAGTTGGAAGGCATCTAATCAACACCACCAACTTTTATGTTATTCTTTAATAACGAGAAGGGATATTAACCAATACATTATAACGTTTTCAGTGCTGAAAGAAAAAGTGTGCTTGGTGACGGGATTCGAACCCCTGACTTGCATATTGTAGTTAAGCACCCTAACCACGAGGTCATGCCAGGTCAAACATTTGGAAATGCAATGCGATTTTGCAATAATTAATTCACACTAAAAGTTTTCAAATGAAGATTAGGGTTGAATTTTTGATATTGTATTAACAAATTTTTTCTTGGCCATCAAAATAAGTGTAATATAAATCCTTATCACACTTACTTTTTAAGGAGAGCGTACCCATCTTGGCAAGTAAAGTGTGGTTTGTTGAAATATTTAAGTGTTTCAGGGTAACTAAAGAACACAACCTGTTCAGGTCTTAACTTCTTCTACCCTATGTTTACTGAAACGGTAAGAAGCATAATCTTTTTCTACATCTTTACTTAATGCTCAGGCCCGGCATGGCTACGTGGATTAAGGCGTTCGACTCGTAATCTGAGAAACACGAGTTCGAATCCCCGTCGCACTAAACATGTTCACCCTTTCAGCAGTGGTGGCGTTATAACGTGACTGTGAATCCCACTATTTGTTGGTAAAAAAGTAGCCCAAGGTGGTTAAAACAAATGTTATCTCGCACCCCTAAGGGTGCGAGCACTCCTGGTGGGGAACCACTGAATTAGATCATTCCTCAACCACGTCTTTTAAAAACGCGAAATGGTCAGTCCTTGGTCATGTATTTAAAGTACGTGAATTGGGTTATTTCTCAATCATGTTATTAAACCACATTTATATCTTAAGTTGATTTAATACTCTATGATTAATGTAAGTGAAACAGCGCCAAGAAAATTAATTTCAAGTTGAGAATCATTTTAGAAATTTAAATTTTCTTTCAGAGAGCTGGCATGATGAAGCGTGTTAAGGCGTCCGACTTGTAATTGGAGGGTCGCGGGTTCGCATCGCCGTTGCGCCAAACATGCTCGCCCTTTCAGCCGTGGGGGCTAAATTAGGGACGGCTAGAATAGATACCCCTCGAGTAGCTTTGTACGAAATTCAAAACAAAAAATTAAACTTTCTTTTAAGTTCACCACAATTTATTTTGATAAATATTTTCATTCATATTAATTATATAGGTAATAAGAATAAATCAATTATTTTCTTTATTTATTTCACTTTTTTTAAATACTTATTTCTGCGTAAAAACAGGTCTGATAATCAGTCATGGAATTTTATACAGTATTTTACACTATATATACAATTTATTCATTTTTTAAGTTTACTTTAACTAAATCTTTAATAATTTTTTCGCTTTTAAATCGTTATTACTGAAAAGGAAATATACGTAATAATTACGGCATTACGATTTCGCAAAGAGAATTTTTTGTTTGTTTTTGAATTTTGCACAAAGCTACTCGAGGGCTATTTGCACTAGTCGTCCCTAATTTAGCAGTGTAAGACTGGAGGAAAGGCAGCCATTTACGCCATTTGAAGGTTGCTGTTCATCAGTTACCTTCACTTTTATCTGTACTACGTAAACAAACGTCACGTGACAAAATAACTTTGGCCAATATACTTTTCAACAGTTTGATTTTACTGGTCTAAATAAATATCGGAGAGAACACTATGTACTAATCTTTCTAAAAGTTTGTCTTTCCAATTTATTTTTTAAACTTTGATTGTTTACAGGTTTTCCGAACCAGATCTAGAACAACAAATATCCGGTCACCTTTTTGGGGCTACAGTTACTTTGCAGTGTAAACACGAAAAAGTAAATGAAATCGAAAACTGTGCTTTAAGTCTCAAATTGCCGGCTTCTTTGTATACAATTTCAGGCCGTATCAAGCAAAATATAAATTCACTCGATACAGTACAGCATGTCAATAATCTACATATTGCATTATAATGAGTATGTTTATATTTACACTGATACGCCACTCAGTGTAAATATCTGACAAAAACAATTGGATGAAATCTTTTTTTTTTTTTTTTCGCGAAAAGCTACACGAGAGCTTCCTGCGCTAGCCGTCCCTAATTTAGCAGTGTAAGACTAGAGGGAAGGCAGCTAGTCATCACCACCCACAGCCAACTCTTGGGCTACTCTTTTACCAACGAATAGTGGGATTGACAGTCACGTTATAACGCCCCAACGGCTGAAAGGGCGAGCATGTTTGATGCGACTGGGTTTCGAACCCGCAACCCTAATTACGAGTCGAGTGCCTTAACCACTTGGCCATGCCAGGCCTGTAAAAAGAGACTACTGGAAATAGATTAGATTCAAGTGTCCTAAGCTAAGAAAATGCTTTGAAAGTTAACGATAAGAAAATATAAGCTCAACTCGTAAGTTTATGTATTGAGAAATAAATACAAAGCAACAAAACTTTGCGTAAACGATGAAAATCACAAGAACATTACATGTGTAATTAATTTTGACTTTTTTTTTACAGAATAAAATTTATATATTTATTTAATATATAATAACGTTAAGCAGTATGACGTAATTTCACAAAGAAATGTTGGCCTTCTGTGTGTATGGGTTATAAGTTCTGATAATAAAATCAATCAGCAATATATTTTAAACTTTCAGAACCGGAATGGGAACAGAACTCGATGATCTATTACGTTGAATGTGTAGATAACAAGAAACACTTTGTTGTGATAAACTCATATAAAATCAAGTGTTTTTGTTTCTTTACTTTTTTGCACGTAAGCAACAATTTATTTTGCATACTTTCCACTCTCCTTTATATCTCACGTTTGTAATTATGTGTTTGTGAGTTGACGCTAATTTGTATCTCGTATCTTTACTGGCTCTTCATAAACATAAATTAAACTTTGTTTTTTGGGGTGTGTTTTTTCATGATAGCATAATCTTAAAGCTAACTATGATATTTCGCCACTGTCAACCAGTAACATACTAATTATTCTAGTGTTATCAACCAGTATTATACTAACACTTCCAGCACTGTCAACCAGTAACATACTAATTATTCTAGTGTTATCAACCAGTATTATACTAACACTTCCAGCACTGTCAACCAGTAACATACTAATTATTCTAGTGTTATCAACCAGTATTATACTAACACTTCCAGCACTGTCAACCAGTAACATACTAATTATTCTAGTGTTATCAACCAGTATTATACTAACACTTCCAGCACTGTCAACCAGTAACATACTAATTATTCTAGTGTTATCAACCAGTATTATACTAACACTTCCAGCACTGTCAACCAGTAACATACTAATTATTCTAGTGTTATCAACCAGTATTATACTAACACTTCCAGCACTGTCAACCAGTAACATACTAATTATTCTAGTGTTATCAACCAGTATTATACTAACACTTCCAGCACTGTCAACCAGTAACATACTAATTATTCTAGTGTTATCAACCAGTATTATACTAACACTTCCAGCACTGTCAACCAGTAACATACTAATTATTCTGGTGTTATCAACCAGTATTATACTAACACTTCCAGCACTGTCAACCAGTAACATACTAATTATTCTAGTGTTATCAACCAGTATTATACTAACACTTCCAGCACTGTCAACCAGTAACATACTAATTATTCTAGTGTTATCAACCAGTATTATACTAACACTTCCAGCACTGTCAACCAGTAACATACTAATTATTCTAGTGTTATCAACCAGTATTATACTAACACTTCCAGCACTGTCAACCAGTAACATACTAATTATTCTAGTGTTATCAACCAGTATTATACTAACACTTCCAGCACTGTCAACCAGTAACATACTAATTATTCTAGTGTTATCAACCAGTATTATACTAACACTTCCAGCACTGTCAACCAGTAACATACTAATTATTCTAGTGTTATCAACCAGTATTATACTAACACTTCCAGCACTGTCAACCAGTAACATACTAATTATTCTAGTGTTATCAACCAGTATTATACTAACACTTCCAGCACTGCCAACCAGTAACATACCAAGTCTGTCAGCACCATTAGTCGCTAACATATCAAGTCCCTCAGCACTATCAGTCAATAACAAACAATGGTCTGTTAGCACTATCAGTCAATAACAAACAATGGTCTGTTAGCACTATCAGTCAATAACAAACAATTGTCTGTTAGCACTATCAGTCAATAACAAACAATTGTCTGTTAGCACTATCAGTCAATAACAAACAATTGTCTGTCAGCACTATCAGTCAATAACAAACAATTGTCTATCAGCACTATCAGTCAATAACAAACAATTGTCTGTTAGCACTATCAGTCAATAACAAACAATTGTCTGTTAGCACTATCAGTCAATAACAAACAATTGTCTATCAGCACTATCAGTCAATAACAAACAATTGTCTATCAGCACTATCAGTCAATAACAAACAATTGTCTATCAGCACTATCAGTCAATAACAAACTAATTTTAAGGATATATTTCTGATAATATTGATTTTTTTAAACTTGCTTTTCACAATATATTTCGTTTGTGTTCTAAATTTCAGTAACTGAATATTTTACAGAATCTAAATTTTAACTTTTTAGAAGCAAACAAATATGCAAGTTATGTAAGACAGAGATGTGAAAAATTGACAACTTACCTTTAAACAAACCGGTTCTCAATCTGGTTTGAATAAACAGAACTTAGAAAGTACTGGCGGTGCCAAGAATCGAGAGATTTCAAAATTACAAGATCAGCTAAACTAAAGTAAATGATGAGAACACGTGCTGTCTTACAAACAGTAACTTGTTTGGACAAACCAGCCTTGACGCTACTCTTGAAATGTAAATACGTTAATTCTAACCTTACATGAGACTTCCACTAATGTTTATCGTTCGTAGAAAATTCAATCGAAATATTCAAGCAGTTTCAGATAAGACTGTGTAGATATTAGTAATTTAAGTGTACTACACGGATTGTTAGATGTACATCATGCCATTTACAATACAAACAACTGAGAATACGACAGCATTTTCTACCCTAGTGACAGAGCAGTAACTAATATAAGATGCAGGGAATCTGACCTTCATTCTATATTGCTGTGAACATTCTAGTCCAACTTCAACTAGCCCTTTCATCATCTAGTGGGATAAGAGTAATCCAAAAGTTGGCAGTTGGTACTCTCTCAGTTAGTTACAGCTCTTGTATAATTTTGTTCTAAAACAAACAAACAAACGAGCGAAATCTGCAAAAGCTTCAACCATCGTATTATTTGGTCGTACTATAAACACTCTGATAAGACAAGGATCGTGGAAGGATTGTATAATAACAGGATGGTAATTGTTTTGATATTGCACGGTAGATTTGGTCAAACAAGTTTAGGACTGGTAAACAAGCTCAACTCAAAATGACAGAGAATTTTGTTTTCGTAAATAAATGTAACTTTACCACAAACGAAAGAGACTGTTTAAAACAACATATTGTTTATAAAAGGCACGTGAAATGCTTTAAATATTATATTTACTTGTAAGTTGAACTCCTAGTTGCTGGACAAATGGGAAAACTTCACCAAGAGCTTATCAGAGCACGTGTGAAAAGGAAATTATTGCTGCTTAGAATTACGTTGAATCCTAAACTCTAACAGAATTTTCCAGAATGCCATCTCATCCGTTCTGAATCAATTAAGAAAATGGAAAACCAGTGTTTTCAGCATCTCTTGTGTCCTTACATGATAAACACGCCATATAGTTGTTAAGAAATGAATCAATGACTTAGCCACCATGCTGGCTTTACATATAGAGAAAGAAGCATCTGTTACTGTTCTCCTGATAATATATAATTTCAAAAGGGTAGAGGTTCCTGGTTGGACATATCCTACTTCTCCAAAACTATTAATTGCATACAGAAACTGGTATTGAAATAAAAATAAAGTAGCTAAAGATATGAGCAATTGGAAATAACGATATAAAATCACAGATGATGCATATACAGAAGTCATGAACAATTTTGCCTTTTTATTAATAATGCAATGCATTATCATAGAAAATACAAAACACTGTATTACCCCTCACAACTCAAGCAAATTGTTACACTGTCATTTTACATTCTCAGTTTCCGTGGACGCATAATAGGGTTTCAATAATATTCCAATCAGTATTTCTGTACAGACGAAGTCATCCTGTTAGCAAAAAGAAGGACATCTAGTAGCCTATTTGTACTACCCCAACATGCTTTACTGAAGAGATGTTGTACGTTAATGTATTATTGGGCAAAAAAACCTTCACTATTATCAGACAATAGTTTTGGTTTACCTGTGAAGAATACTTTTCTCAAACATTGCTCATCTCCTTGTTTCAAGTCTGATGCTAATTTCAACCTTTAGGTTTCGTTATCTCTCTTAAAAATGTATTTTTAAAGCAGCTACACGTTCATTGCCTCCAGTTCATGTTAATGAGTATCTTACTACCTTAACTTTTTCAACTCCCTTCAGTGGCTCAGTCATTGTGGTTTCGGTACCTGTGGTGTGCATATAGGGTAATTTCGAGCTTAACAACTAATAGAAATTCAAACCTGTACTTTCAATTAGATTATTCGCAAGATTTTCACTAGATTATTGTGTTACATGTAAAGAGCACACCTGAGTTTTTGACATCACTATAAATAGTGCTTGTCTACCTGGTTACTTCTATTGTCAACAGCACTAGTCTTACTATCCTCTTCAGAGCTTCCGTATAGCTTCTGTTGAAACATAAAACTCCTTCTGAACCTGTCGCATGGATTAGCAAATGCATGATTAAAATAAAATATAAAAAACCGTGATTTCTACAGGGTTCTCGTATGACATTTCTATACTGGGAATCATTAGCGCATTTACGACACCACTGCGAAATAACACGACTTCATGTCGGTTTATAGGCATTATGCTGGTTTAGCATTGTTTTCTTGGCTCGATGACAGCCAATAACAGTAAACATCGTCAACATATAAAGATACTCTAATACAATATAATTCATTTTCAAACGATAGAGGGGATGTGATCCCAAAATATTAGCATTTTATACTCTCTTTTTTTTTGTGCTGTTTTCAATATTGTACATTCATCTGCTGAGTTATGGAAATTATTAACTTGTGACATCTACACATTGCACAATGAAATGTCTTTTTTTTATTTTTCAAATCTTCAAAGCTAAATGTTTGTTTGTTTGTTTGTTTTAATTTCCCGCAAAGCTACACGAGGACTATCTGTGCTAGCCGTCCATAATTTAGTAGTGTAAGACTAAAGGGAAGGCAACTAGTCATCACCACCCACCACCAACTCTTGGACTACTCTTTTATTAACGAATAATGAAATTGATCGTCACATTATAACGGTCCCATGGCTGAAAGGGCGAGCACGTTTGGTGCGACGGGAATTCGAACCCGCGACCCTCAGATTACGAGTCGAACGCATTAACCCACCTGGCCGAAGCTAAATAAATATTAGTCATTTTACATAGGTTGTTGTGGTCTGCTCATAAGATATGTCTAATATTAAGTAATCATGACACTTTAATCAACAAAAACTTGCATCCATTAATTTTATCTATTTGTTAAAATGTAAACCTGTGACATAAGAATTTAAAAATAAAAACGCTGGAAGGTCTCGTGGAATCATAAAAAATGTGTTTGTTTTAATGTTGAGTACAGAAAATACAGATGTGTGAATAAATATTCATCGTGTGACACATTATGTGTCACGTGTAAAAAATATACCTTAACCAGTTGAGTACAAAAGGAAGACAGAGCAAATTGGTCTTAAAATTCATAGTTACAAAACACAACACAGTAATTAAGGTGACGGGATACATTAGCTGTAATATACACACGTACGAAGTAAGGGAGACAATGTAACGTTTCTTTATCAACATCAATATTTGACCCTGCAGCCAAACACGCAATTTTTTAAGGGAAGGAACGGTTTCCAAGATCGATGTTTAATGTTTACGAGACTACAATTTCCGATGAATTCTGAGCGAGAGAGTCAGGATATGGATAAAACATGTTTAATTAGATCAGCAGCTGTTGCTAATTCAGTGATCAAGACATATCTGGCTACTAATAAAGATGTTTCGAAACGGATAATAACCCCCATGTTCTATAAACTTCTCTCTTCCCACGTTTCTCATTTTATACGTTATTAGTTATCGACGGTAAGGTCTCAGAACACGCTAGACTCAGTGTCTGGGAATTACTTCTGAATTCATTTTTAGGTACCGACGTCTGAGTAACAAAATTTATGAAATTTTCACAAGAACTAATTCTGTGTATATCTCCTATCAATGTCTGATAGATGGTTGTCTTATTGCCGACGGCATAGTTTCAGTTTGTTTGTGCAGCCTTTCTTTTCTTCTGAAATATGTATCTCTAAACATTTACTGCTACTCTAGTTGAATCTTCCGAACACGAAGGTTTTCACATATATGGTCTTCGCTTTCTTGTGCATTTCAATAATTGTCCACCAATAAAAGTATCATAAACCCAAAATGCAAATTTTAGAAGAGAAACACATTTTTACTATATTACAGAAACAGGCAGAAGTATTACAGTGTTCTGTAATAAAACACATGCAGGTATACTTTATGTTTAAAATTAATGTTAGATTATCCTGTGTATCTTTGTTAAATATGGAGACTAATTATTTTGGATATTGACATGGGCAAGTTGCGTTAATTTTGAACTGATAGACTACAGGAAAGACAGCTAGTCAATAGCCCCCCCCCCCCCAATATATATATATTGGGTTACCAGTGTAATGGACCCAAGGCTCAGAGTTTGGTCTTTTTCGGAAAGAAATGGGATGCAAACCACAAACCTTACTCATTCTTTTGCATACTAACTAGTAGACCCAAATCTGATGCGTAAATCAACTTCCCTCTTCGTAATTAAATGTTTACTACCATAGCTTTTGTTTCACGATTTTGCGACAATAGCCCATAAAAGAAAATTTTTCTAAGAATAATATTCTTCTTCGAATTCCAGTTTCTTATCATTAAAATATTTGTTTTTTCCACAAAAGTGATCGTGCAGGTAATAAAAATTCCAGCAACCTACTGGATTGGTTTGTTATTACTTAACAAAATATTTTTTTCCAAAGAAAAAATTTAATACAATGCATCTCCAACTCAAAACGTTAATGCACACATCAGATATTCAATTGAAAATATTATTTTGTTATTTTAGCCACGTTTTGTTCCTTGTATTGCACACAAACCAAGAGTTTCCACGTATCATAATGTCTGCTCTTTTTTAATCACGCACCAAACCACCTTATTCTTATATTATTACTTTATTTGTAATTTAATATTTTTTCTTCTTTCTCATGAGCAGCAAAGCCTATGTTTATTGTAAAATCACGTAGAGCTGCTTGTTTTCGATGCACATAAATGCATGTTGCAAAACAACGAGAACAGTATGTAGCGTTGCGTTGCTGGTTTCTAATTATGTTCTAGTTATGTTATGAAACTAGTTCATCTGCCTTTTCTGAGAGAGTACTCTACTGGTATTATATCTGGAGCACCAATTTAAAATCTAACACTATCAGAACGTTTCTAAGAATGTTTAGGGAGCAAGATAAAATGGATCCGTTATAATCAAATAACGAAACAACACTGTCCTGGTGTTAAACCTCTTTTTTTAAAAACAAATTTAAAAATACCATAGACAGAAAATAAACGAAACAAAAACTGGTGAACTGGAACAGTCTTTTTTTTTTTTTTTTGTAGTTAAGCTCAGAGCTACACAATGGGGTCATCTGTGTTGTGCCCACCACGGGTACCGAAATCTGGCTGTTAGCGTTATGAGCCCTCGTATTTGGTGGTAAGCTACAGGCAGTATCGTTTCAGAATATTGAGAAGAAATAAAATAATATTTGTGTTTGATTGTGACTCGTATAAAGCAAAATCAGTTATTTTAAATTTCAAATTTGACATAAATTAAAAGGATTTGAAATAGAGACAACCTATGCGCGAAAATGACTAAATGTTTTCCCTCTCTGTGTCTCCTTTACATTGTTTATCAAAAAACGCCTTTTTTGACAAGTGATAATAAAACAAAAGGCAAGAGATCGAAAGTGTGTCGGGATCAGAAGATTCTCTGAACGTGGGGGAGTGTACATATTTCTGTGTATGGAAGTGAGCAAACACTTGGCCCGATGGCCTTAAGCTTGATATTATGAAATTTGATGTTTCAACGGAGGATATTAATACTCCAGCAGTAAAATGTTGTGTGACTTTCTTATAACAGCGGTATGTCTAAAGACTCATACCCGTTTTGATACCCGTGGTGGGCAGAGAAAAGATAGCCCATTGTGTAGTTTTGTGCCTAAGCCCAAGCAAATAAAATTCTCATAACATTGAAGTTCATTGTCTTCCCTGGAAACTCAACAGTTTCTGAGTGGATAGAACGAAAACTTGGAATTCTTGGTTAATGGACGTTAAATAAAAAGTGAAATTAGAGACTGTTTTCTTTTTGTCTCCCGCTGGTACAGCGGTAAGTGTACGAATTTACAACATTAAAATCAGGACTATCTGCTGTGTCCACCGAGGGAAATCGAACCCCTGAATCTAACGTTGTAAATTCGAAGACTTACTTGGTTTATTTTGAATTTCGCGCAAAGCTACACGAGGGCTATCTGCGCTAGCCGTGCCTAATTTAGCGGTGTAAGACAGCTTGTCATCACCATCCACCTCCAACTCTTGGGTTACTCTTTTACCAACGAATAGTGGGATTGACCGCCACATTATAACGCCCCCCACGGCTGAAAGGGCGAGCATATTTGGTGCGATGGGGAAGCGAACCCACGACATTCAGATTGCGAGTCAAGAGCCTTAACCACCTGGCCATGCTAGGCCACATATGAAAAAAGAAACAAAACAGCCTATAATGAGAGAAATAAACACGAATGATAATAATTTTTTAATTGTATACTCTTGACGTCAAGAAAACACATAGGTTGAGGAAACCAATTTAACGCAAAGATATAATACCCTATAAAACAAGAGCCTGCAAGTTTTCTTGCAAAATCAACAACCTTAATATCATCCTACACACGCGTTTTATTTTTCTGTTGCACTATGTGACAACATTGATTTTTATATAATGAAAAAAAAACCTATTAAATAGAACTTTCTCTTATTTTCCGCTTCCCTCGAGCGAACAATATCACCTTCCAATTAGTGAGATGATGAAGAGTTTGTTTTGGATACAATTTTAGTCGTTCTTCTGTTATTTCAAAAACAACAGTATTGTTTCATGCTTAGTTACAATATCCAAGTAATTCGTGTCGAAAAAAAAAGTTAAAGAGATAATTCTTATCAAGCTTAATGCGAGAAAATGTTAAAACAACTGATACTTAAGAAATGTTCAATCAGATTAACCAGTCGTGACCATTTTAAACTTTAACGCAGTTTGGCTTGATAAATCAGTCTTTGGGAAATCTATAATTAGACAAGAATGCTTAATGAGTTTTAGATGTATTTGTTAATACGCGTTTCAAAGCTTCTATGTAGAATTACGGTGCCCTTTTAAGGGCATTTTATTTTCACGGTTCTATAAAAGTTACATTTCTTTTCCACTGTTAAATATTAATAGCATTGGTAGACGTTTATTAATAGAACTGGTAGACGTTTATTGCGATTCTTCTATACTGCCTTGTCTACTTTTTCCCAGATGTACTGGCCTAGCGCGTTAAGGCGTGCGCTTCGTAATCTGAGGGTCGCGGGTTGGCGCCCGAGTCGCGCCAAACATGCTCGCCCTCCCATCCGTGGGGGCGTTTTAATGTGACGGTCAATCCCACTTTTCGTTGGTAAAAGAGTAGCCCAAGAGTTGGCGGTGGGTGGTGATGACTAGCTGCCTTCCCTCTAGTCTTACACTGCTAAATTAGGGATGGCTAGCACAGATATCCCTCGAGTAGCTTTGTGCGAAATTCCAAAACAAACAAACAAACAAAACCCAGATGTACGTCGCTTAGGCTTACTAGTGATCAATGTCTGCACGTTTTTACTTTTCACATAACAGTGAAGAATAAGAACATAAGAATAATTTCTTATTCTTACTAATTTTTGTACGTTGTGCCTTATAACAACCCTGATAACCTCGTTAAATGCTCAAGAGGTTTGATAAGTAGTGAGATGTTTTATTTCCACATTTTTCCCCTACGCTTCGTTCATCCACTGCAGAATATAACACCTCTGTCAAGCATGCCTCGCATGATCAGGTGGTTATGGTACTTGACTCGCAATCTGAGGGTCGCAAGTTTGAATCCCCGTCGCACCAAACATTATCGCCCTTTCAGCCGTGGGAGGGTTACAAAGTGACGGTCAATTTCACTATTTGTTGGTAAAAGAGTAGTCCAAGAGTTGGCGGTGGGTGGTGATCACTAGTTGCTTTCACTCTAGTCTTACACTGCTAAATTAGGGTCGGCTTGCGCAGATAGCACTCGTGTAGCTTTTCTCGAAATTCCAAAAACAAAACAAACAAACAAGAGCAGTTGAGGAAGAAAGAATTCATTCGAACCTGACCCTCACAGGTCTTTAAGACCTAAATCTGACGCTGAGAAAGATTCATGATGAGGAAGATGTCAAACTTGCACATGGTCCTCCTAGGTGCATATGGATTTAAATCTCAGTGAACGGTTGATCCTATTCATGGTTTTTCTCGTCAATAACAGTCCCAAATCTCTTCTAATGTCGTCTCTCCACCGCTATGTTAATATTAAATAACAATCGAGCGTTTCAAAACAAAGAATGTGTCTAATTGTTTAAGTGCAAAGGAGCTCAATGGTAGGGATAGATCTCCAAATTTTAGCGTTATATACCATAAAGCTTAGCGCTGACCAACCGAAATCTCGAAAGCATACAGATAATATTACTTTGAAACTAATCAATACTCTATAACATTTTTACCAAATCCAAATTTAGTTCGTCATGCTAAAAGGAATATATAGACATAATGTTAAACCTTTTACTTTTACTTTGTTTGCAAATTCAATCTCGAAATAAATTAAACGGGAAGTAAACAAAACTATTTCTTAATTTCAGTTTGTGTTTGATTGTAACGTTTTTCTTCTTTCCGAGCAGAAGGCAAGACTGTTATGTTCAAACGTCGTTGGAATTTATTTATCTCAAGAAAATGAATTGCTTTTCATGAAGACAGGCTCATTTTTTTCACCTTCCGTTCTTTTTTGTACGACTGCCAGGCTGTCATTAGTTTGAAAAGAAGATAAAACAGATAAATTGTTATAACCGTGGCTACAAGTTTATGCTATTAGCAAGATAGATTATGAAACGTGCACTACGAGAAAAAGATCAGAGGGCAACTAAATTAATATTAATACAGGGATAATTACCGTGAGCATACTTAGAGGAAAAACGGGTTAGTTTCTGACAAATGAAGAATATTTATTACAATTGATCCACTAGATTAAATGAAAAGAGTTATGATTTATTTCCGATACGTGTTGTTTTCCTGGAGAACTCCAGACGGAGACATTACCAAAACATAAATAATAAACTTAAAACTTAGCATCTAAATTTTAGAATTATGTTTTGCATGTCCACGTATCTAATATTTTAGTATATAAAATGAAATGGAACAGTAACAAAATATGTTGCGCCACTAGTACTTACATAATACCCACGAAAATGATGCATTAGTTTATTTACTTGTCAAAGAAGTCAGTTTTGCAAGGGTATGTAAAATAATATTTGAATAATAATTCGTGATATTAGACAAATTTAGGGAATTTATTTGAGAAAAAAATATTGAGTAAAAACATAGAATATCTACCCTTTTGCTTTAAAGTTTTGGTATAAAATTAAAAGTTTAGAAAAATATATTGGTACAAGTTAGTTCGTGGTACCATTTTTATTGGATTTTTAATGTGCGTGTTTTCTCATAGCAACGTTACATCGGGCTATCTGCTAAGTCCACCGAGGGGAATCGAACCTCCTGATTTTTAAATATAAGAAAAATTAAATAATTCGAAAGGTCCTTTGAAACTTTAAATTTCCAATGGCTCAGCGCTATATCGGCGGTTTAGCAATTGGGTTTTTATGCCCGTGGTGGGTAGAGCACAGATAGTTCACTAGAAATTTAGAAGTCTATAAATAAATAAGAGAATTATACGCTTAATATAATGAAAACATTCTCGATTTGAAGACACTTTTGAATCAAAGACAAGTATTTTATTTCATAGGTATAAATCATGATCACATGTTAGGATAAAAAAATAACAGTAAAACCATTTTAATACCTGCTCTTTAGTCTAAAAGCTGCAATTGTTTTAATGCAAACTTTAATTAATCATTTCACTTAGAACGTTAAAATTAAATTGCGCTTAAAACATACAAAATACACCAAGCTCAAATCTTGTGACCATATGTAAATCTGGTTTGTTTGTTGAATTTCGCGCAAAGTTATAGGAGAGTTATTTGCAAACGAATGTTCTTGGCCTGCAGTTTTTTGATAATACTTAACTCTGTCAGCGTTAATTTTCTCTAAAAATATACATTTTATCATAAACTTGTGTTTGCCTTCTTTTCTCAGTTGGCTGCTTTGAAAATTAATCATTAATTTCAATACTTCTTATAGAGTTCTATGAACCACCACAAGGGAGGAAACAACCTCGCCTGACTTCACTTAGAATCTATGGCCGCGTTGCTATGGTTCCATGTTTATTCTACTTTTTTCTTTCTCTCTGTAACTTCTCTGTGTTTGTTTAACTCAGAGCCAATGATAAAAACCGTTTATTTCCAAGATGGAGATAAACCAAATTTTATTTCTTTGATTTTGCGTAAGTTGAAGTAAATAAAATAACTTAACGGTTAATCCTAGTAGGCTTACTAGTGCATAAACTGAATTTCAATGGAAAAGAGCTGAAATTTGACATATATGTTGCTGGTTTATGTTTAAACTTTATAACTGACCTTTCATAAGTAATATGATGTAGGCTTTTGTGTAGCGGGAGAAAGAGTATATAATAACACGAAAACAAGTAATGCACCATTTTTTACTGACATGGATATAAAGTTCGCAATGTCAAATTAAAATTTAACAATGAAATTAAGTGCAATTTCTGGAGGAAGAATTTGTGCAATGCATATTATGTAGAATTCTGTTTACTGCATTACACATTTCTGTTCTTGTCTTCTTTTCATCAGTTTTGAGGTTACATGGATGATTTATCGAAACGTTTAAAAAAGGCTTAACAAGTAATAGAGTAAATAATTGTGATTGTATTGCAATTGATATCAAATAATTCGACTGATAAACGAAAGTTAATTTTTGTCAGGCAGTCTCTTGTTAGAGTATCATATAAAAGTAGTGGACAGATTTACTATAATATATCTTTTTTATATCGATGTTTGTTTACGTTAAATTTATTATTAGAAATGTACACAGCTTTCACCATTAAATCTGTATTTCGAAATTCCTGCCTATTCACTAAAGTTGTAGAAAACTCTCGAGTGTAAGAATCAACAATATATGTGTTGTACGTAAACACTAGTGAATATCGTCTATATTGTTGTGTGCTGAGATTTCTAGAAACTCCTCTCACGCCTATAAATGTAACCAACGCGACGCGCCAAAAGACCATATATATTAATGGTTTGCTATAGTTATACTATAAACTTCGTAAGCTATAATTGAGATTAACGCTTATTAATCATCAGAAACCTCATATATTTGATCAGGAACGTTTATAAATTTCAAACAACAAACCGTTTCTCTTCAGCTAATTAACATCGGACATTAGTATTTTTACCAAGAGATTATATAACTCCAGCCGTGGAAAACGTACATGTGATCAACGAAGAGCTAGCTAGCTTCCAGTTAAGCGAAATGTACCTACATGCAACTCAAAATTAATTCGCTCATCGTGAACCCTTGACAAGATATCCAGTTCCAGACCAGACAGAAGACTCGATTTTGTTTGTAAGTTTGTACAACTTTTGTATATAAATCATTATTTGTAATAATCGTTATTATAAATTGTGTTGTCGTTTGTTTATTAAAATATATTTGTATTAAGAAAGCAAACTGTGTGTATCAATCTTGATAGCAAATATCATAAATTGAATAAATATCGACAATTAATTAACTTCAAAATTTAAATTACAAATTAACTCAGTTTCAGGCAGTTTGAAATTGTAATACACAGGTAACATCATCAGTTTGAAGTTCGTTCGAGATAAATTGTAATACTAAGAGTGGGTTTCAGTTTCCATATTTTCATTCTTATTCTGTGAAATACTTAGTTCATTGAATCAATAGCAGTGAAATATATCTCATACATAACATTTTATAAGCCAGTTTTAGAGTATTTGTTTATTTCAGCCCAAGGCCCCACTGTGTCTACCGAGAGCCTCAAACAAGAAATTTTACTGTTATAAGCCCTCAAACTTTCAGCTAAGCCACTGAGGGACTTTGAAAGTTTTCAGTTCTTGCACGACCCATGGGACCGGATTTTACCCTTGTTTGGCCTTGTGGTTAGTTAAAATAGGATTAGCGACCAGCCATGGTAGATCGAACCTCGTTCAACGTGTTGGAATACAATAAAGTAAACATATAGCGTAGTATAATAAAAACTGTAAAAAACAAAACAAATTCCTGTCCGGAATGTCTGTTTTATTTCATGTATAGTAAGGTGTAAAAGTTCTCTGAAACGATGATGGATTAATCTCTTAAATGTTAAATAGATTAAATGTATAGTTTGTTTGTTTGAATTTCGCACAAAGCTACTCGAGGACTATCTGTACTAGCCGTCCCTAATTTAGCAGTGTAAGACTAGAGGGAAGGCAGCTAGTCATCACCACCCACCGCCAACTCTTGGGCTACTCTTTTACCAACGAATAGTGGGATTGACTGTCAATTATAACGCCCCCACAGCTGGGAAGGCGAGTATGTTTGGTGCGACTGGGATTCGAACCCGCGACTCTCGGATTACGAGGCGAGCGCCTTAACACGCTTGGCCATGCCGGGCCTAATGTATTAGACAGATTAAATGTAAAGTTAGACAGGTTAAGAGCCTTATCATTTGAAAATGTGATCTTAGACCACCGTGGCAACTCTTGCTTTACGATTCTGGTTGAAATACACATAATTTTTTCCAGGTTATTCGCTTGTCTAATTGAAATGGGCGTGGTAAAGTGAATCCTTATACACGTATAGTTTCTGCAAAAACGCCCTCTGCACTTTAGAATCAAAGATCTGCCATATAAGAGTGACAAATAAAATCATACTCTTTGGTCAAAGATGTGCCGCAAAAAGCTTGAGGCATTAAAATTTTGCTGCGAGATGAAATAGTTTAGGAAGGACCGTCCTAACTGGCCAAAGTAACAGCTGTTACTGGTGCGAAATATCGTAAGAAACAAACCTATATCAAGAATATATGAGAACTGAAATTTCGAATAATTTCATTTTCTTTTTAGGCAAGTTAAGTCGAAATGTACACCAAATCATTTTGTTAGAAAATTAGCATAATACCTGACAGCTATGAAAGTAAAATCCGAAGTTGGTTTTACATTGTATTTATTTTGTTCACTATTCCTATTTGCTGTTTACATTTATTACGTTTATCACATCAAATCGCCATCAGTAGGGCCCATCCAGTAGATAGGTGGTAAGCCTACGGACTTACAACGTCGAAGTACGGACATAACAGGTAACTCATTGTGACTTTGAACTAAAACAAACAAATTTACAACGCTAAAAATCAGGTTTCGATACTTTCCAGTGGGCAGACCAAAGATAGTCCAATGTGTACCGTTGCACTTAACAACAAAGAAGTCGTCAACGAATGACAACCACAGAAAAACAACGTGACGAAGTTCCTCATAAGTACTACAGTTGTTTTCTCTCGAATATACCCCCCGTCACACTAAACATATCGCTCTTTCAGCTGTATGGGCGTTATTATATGATGATCAATCCCACTATTCATTAGTAAAAGAGTAGCCCAAGAGTTGGCGACGGGTGGTGATAACTAGCTGCCTTCTCTCTAGTCTTACACTGCTAAATTAGGGACGGCTAGCTCAGATAGCTCTCGTGTAGCTTTACGCGAAATTCAAACGCAAACAAACAATTTATTCCCTATGTCACAGGGGTATGCCTGCAGTGTTAGAAAAACTACAAACCGTGTTTTGAACACTTGGTAGCAGAGCACAGATAACTCATTATGTAGCTTTGTGCTTAACTACACACAAACAAACGATGTTTGTGAAAAATACAAAACCTTCTTATCCTGTTCTAAGTTATTTTTCTCCAGGTAGAAACTTTTAACTTTCAAAAAATCCGTTCTGTTTGTTACAACTACTTAAATTTTTACATTCTTTATAATTTAATAAACTGATACAACTATAAGAATACAAATTAACTCCAAAAATAATAAATTACTTCATTTAAGTTTTCAAAAAACAACACGTAATGTCTTACAATTAACGACCCCAGTTGATCAGCGGTATGTCTTCGGACTTACAACGCTAAAAACCGGGTTTCGATACCCGTGGTGGGCAGAGCACAGATAGCCCATTGAGTAGCTTTGTGCTTAATTCAAAATAACAATAACTTACAATTAACACATTTTTTTGTCATTTTACACTTACTTTCGAAATGTGGCCCCCATGCGGACTTTTACTGCTAGAAATCGAGTTTCGATACCGGTGGTGGGTAGAGCACAGAAAGCCCTTTGTATAGCTTTGTGCGTAATGACAAACAACAACAATATCAACTTTCAACGAGATTCATAGAATGCAATATTTAATTGGTTATGGTTTGACTCTAAGGTAGAGCTCTGAATTTCAAAAATGGTGAGCCGTTTTCGAATCCATGCGATATTATTACATGTTAAATAGCCTGCTGGTTAAGTTACTTCATTCGCAATATGCGAGTCGCATCACCAAACAGGATGCCCTTTCAGCTGTGGAAGGCATTATAATGTAACAGTCAATCCCAATTCTTCGTTTAAAAAAAAGCCCAGAATTTAGCAGTGGGTGGTGTTGAATAACTATCACTCCAGTATTAGTGTGTGTTTTCCTTATAACAAAGCCACATCGAACACCTGATTTTAGCGTTGTAAATCCCTAGACTTACCGCTGTACCAGCGGGGGGGGGGCAATATTAGTGACAAGTTGAGTAGTTTTGCGCGAATTTCAAACAAACAAAGCAGTATCTAAATAAACTAGAATAACAACACAAAACTAAATATATCTTATTTTTTTGCTGTTTCGATAAATAAACTTGAAAAACATACGCCAATTTTTTTTCGTAGACCCTCATAAGTTCCTGTTACATAACCATAAGATTATTTGCATTTATCTAGATCAGTATGTGCCTATGAATTTAAAATTTTTCATTCATAGATTTTCATATTCATGAAACAAGACGAACATTAAAAGACTTCGCGGGGCTAGAAAATTTTCACTATTGTCTGTTGAAAATAAATATATCAGATCATTTATTAAAATTACTAAACTTCGCCACTTTGACTGTTTTATCCAAGCGCACGGAATTCGTAGCTTTTTACGTGAAGCATATACCAGAACTTTACACTCACCCAACACGTACACTGGCTTTCCTTGGTGGCGGTGTATACATATTTTAACATTGTGCTCTCTCGATTTGTGTCGTGACAAACATAACAAATTAGACGACTTCAAACTTAACACCGTTCCGAAGCTATAGCAGCTAATCTACCATTCATTCTTGATTATCTGGCTCCCGTATGCGCATGAAAAGAAACAAAGGTTCGAATTATTCCTCAGCATATATAAAGTATATGCCCTTGAACGTACGTACGCCAAGCAGTTCACAAACTATACCAATCATTAAGTTTTTCACCAGCGGAATTTCAAATTACCATGTTATTGATCCTTCGCGTTTCTGTCTTAAGTATAGTACAATTCTTGCAAGCACACACGAAACAAATATGTCAAAATAAAGCATTCATTTTGTAAAGGCATTCTTCAACTTCCACAGTGTTCCCTAATGTCATTTAATCAATATCCTCAGAGAAAGCGTTCTCGTATCGTCTAGCGACAAAAGTATCCAAAAATTTAAAAAGAAAACACAGATGTTTATTATTTTGTAGAAATGGCTGCAATCTAGTAAGTATACCCATCAAACTGTTTGCAGGGCAAAATTTTTGATGTAAGTACAAACGTGCAAACTTGTTCTTAATAGACAAAGTAACGATTTACAACGGTTTTGTTAAATTAGTTTCAAAATAAAATAAAAACATTTTTAAACATTAAGCACTTATAATTACAAACACCACGAGCACCAATAGATACAAGTGCTGTTGAAACGAACTTTCGTTCTAAAATAACTTACAGGGTGACAACTAAGATAAATTATAGGGTAGCTTCGACTGTGTGTTGGTAAGTAAAATTAAAGTATGTGTACGGTAGCTAGATTATGTGTTGGAAACTAGGATAAGTTATACGGTAGTTTAGTTGCGTGTTGGTTAACAGAAAGAAATGTAGAATAGCTCTATCGTGTGTTGGTAACTAAGATAAGTTACAGTGTAGTTCTAACGTGTGTTGTCACGTAAAATAAAAACGTGGGATTTCACGATTTTGTATTGGCGAAACATCTGCGAAACTCTTGATGTCTTGTGCAATGAAAATGATTGTTGATGAACAAATTGAATATTCGGAAGTAAACGAAACACGTGACAGTAGCAGTTATATGATTAAAATAATAACAATGTTAAGTTCTTAGAATGTACGTCAAAGTCACTTTAATTTTTGATATACTAAGAATAATAGAGTGATTTTCGACTTTGAGAAATGCCATCACAGGCTGAGGAACAAACGTAAGCAGTGGAAGAACTTCCAAGAAGAAGACTTGATTACAGTTTCTATTTCCTCTAAACATATTTACGCTTGAGTAGAACTTCTGAATATGTTGTTGTAAGACATAATGCACATAAAAAACACATTAAGTTAATGAGAAAAACTTTACAATAATGCCAGACAAATCTTAGAATGAAACTGAAGAAACCTTAAAGTTATAATACGGGGGGAAAATTAATGACATTAGTGACATAATACTCGTTCCTGTATTTTCAGCACTAAATCAATGTCTAGAGAGGAAGGATATTATCTGTAGTGAGGGAAACCAAGAAACCATTATATCTTATAATAACCAGAAAACCATAAGCTAAGGAAAAGCAATGTTAGTGCCATGGAAAAACATCTTTCTTTAATCAAGAAAACATTTATCTTTTTCCTAACGGCTAGTTTATTATGTATTTAAATACTGAATTACGTCTACATGTTTCTGTCTTCGATCAATTTTCAATAAAACAGTTTGTGGACCAGAAATCAGGGCTGTTGTAATAAATCATAGAGAAAGATTCTTCGTAAACTTCAGAAAACAAAAACGAGAGGGCGCCTTGTTTGTTTGTTTTTAAATTTCGCGCAAAGCTACACGAGGGCTATCTGCGGTAGCCTTCTCTAATTTAGCAGTGTATGACTAGAGGGAAGGCAGCTAGTCATCACCACTCACCGCCAACTCTTAGGCTACTCTTTCACCAACGAATAGTGGAATTGATTGGACATTATAACGCCCACACGGCTGGAAGGGTGAACATGTTTGGTGTTACAAGGATTCGAACCCATGACCCTCATATTACGAGTCGAACGCCTTAACCCACCTGGTCATTCCGGGCAGAGGGCACCTTACAGAAACACCGAAAAAGCATAAAATAAATGATTTGGTTTGTTTTGAATTTCGAGCAAAGCTACACGAGAGCTATCTGCGCTAGCCATCTCTAATGTAGCAGTAGAAGACTAGAGACAAGGTAGTTAGTGATAACCACCAACTGCCAACTCTTTGGCTATTCTTTTACCAATGAATAGTGAGGTTAACCGTTATATTATAACACCCCCAACTTAATACCCTTTAACTTATTCCTAATCCATATATATGCGTGTGTGTGTGTATGTATTTAGGGAGGCTTACAACTTAAAAAAAACGTATATTATAAGGAAGGACACGACGAACTTTACGCAGCTTGTCCACACCTTAAATGAAGTCTAATTAAGAGTAAGTTTATGGAAATAAATAAATAAATTGCAGCCACGATACAAACATACAACACAGAAGAACAAATCATCAGGTGGGTCATCATGTAATGTATTCTGGTTTTTAGAGGTACTGGTGGCAATAAGAACCAGATTGTTTTGGGACTACAACATCTCTCCAGTTTAACCTCAACTTCACTGGCCTCAAATGATTAAAAATAATTGAACAGATGTGGTGTTCTAGAACAAACAATGTCCCGCATCTTTGCTATCTTTCGTTATCTG